>NC_064411.1:27950000-28270833 GCF_023375975.1 Astyanax mexicanus
CATCTTCTCCCTCTGCTCGGGGGGAATGATCTTGTCCCCCAGGGTGTTGATCTTGGTGCCCAGCGTCTGGCCCGTCTTGCTCAGGCTCTCTTTGGTCTTGCTGAGGTTCTCGCGGGTTCTCTCTCGGGTCTTATTCATGCTCTCCTTGGAGAAGGCCGCTTTAATATTCTCGATCCCTTTCAGACCGGACTGTTTGAGACGTGCCCCCCGCGTAGACTCCGTCTCCTCCACCACCATGTATTCCTCATCAGAAGAAAGATCTGCGGGGATCTCATACTCATCAGGCTCCACCTCTACATTGGCTAGCCCTGCCCCTTTAGGGGTTTTTGTCACAGCAACAGACGGAACTTCAGTTTCACCCTGGAGAAAATTACATGAAATGAAAAAGATAAAAAGGAGGAGACAAAGAAAGGAAGAAAGAATGAATAGAATGAAAACACTGCACTGTATTTTCACTGTATCTTTTCCTGTTTTAATACTTTTACGTTGCTCAGATTTTTGTCAGCTGGATTTTGTTTGTGTGGTTTATGTAAAATTGAGCTACTTTAAATGATTTACTTATAAAAAAACAACAACTTCTTGCATTAGGCCTGATTTGACAGTATTAAAACACATTGCTCAAAGAAGAAACACATTTCTACACAGTCAGAATAAAAAAAACGGTAAAAATGCTGTACAGGAACATTTTTGTTCACCAGCACAAGCAAAAACCATTAAAGCTACAGTATACAATATTTCAGATTCAACTTTGCCTTATAACTGTGTTTTATAAAAGTAGGAAAAAACAACTGCAAAGGTACTGTATATAGTACACATGTTTCTCTTAAAGCAGCAGTCCCTAAGATTTTTTTCTTTTAGATTGAAAGCAGCAGCATTTCTGAGTTGAGAGAGGGAAACATATTCCAAGTAATGAGCATATCAGTGTCCTGGCACTACCATCCCTGCAATGTCTTATATATATAATTTTTAAATTTTTTATTCTAAAGACAAAGTGAACCGAGTGTTCTGGTAGGTTTGTTTGAGGTAAATTGCTCTTTACTGCTTTTTTTTCAACAGTATTTCATAAATGAACAAAATGAACAAAGCAATACACTCAAAAACAGAGAATTATACAAAGAAAGTTATTTACATTAACCTGCATTTAAAGCTCTCTTCCACATGTTGCTCTATGCAATTACACATTCTCACCAGAGAGGTCTCCAAATCCTCAAATCCACAAATCTTACAGACTGTTGCTTTAAATAAAGGCACTAAAGACATACCCTTGGGGGTACCACCCCAGTGACAGCTGGGTACCGTTTTAATGCTTTTAATTCCTCAATAGACTTAATAAATAATATTTCTCTGAATTTACTTCTTGACATTTTCAAAGAATTGGCCAATCCCAGTACAACTTTAGAGCTTTTAAATCATGTGTGTATCAATACCTGGTAGATGACCACTCTGAACTTGTTTCTGGTGAGAAGCTCATCCTGCGTGGTCTCGACTTTCTTCACGCGGACATTCTGTTTCTCCACACGGGAACGCACCTCCTTCACGTGGGCACTCACGCGCCGGGCTTTCTGCAAGAGCTTGTCCACAGTAGTAGCTGTGGTCCCATGGTCCTGGGCCAGCTTTACAAGCTCTGATTGGACAGCAGCAACCGATGTCTCGAGCTGCTGCTGGCGCTCTTCCATGCGCTGCTGGCTGGCCTGCACTCCGTCGATGATGGTGGAGACGCGTTCCAGCAAGGACAGGATGGACAGGGCCGACACCGGCTGACCGGACTCATCCTCGACCCCCAACATGACATCTCCTCTCTTCTCCATCTCCGACACACTCCTACACACACTCGCTCAGTCTGCTGCGGGCCTGGAGAGGGTCAGTCCTGGTATGCAGGAGAACAGCCAGGCTAAGGGACCCGAGGACGAAGACCGACTAATGCAGACGGAGGGACCCTCCTGCCAGAGAGCCCCCACCCACATACATGAATACACACACGGACACACACCTCACAGAGATAAATATAACTGTAAGAGGACACTGGAGCATTTTTGGAAGTCACAGTGTGGGGAAATGAAACGGAAAGCCCCGATAATTTACAAAGCGCCACTACTCGCGAGTGTGTGTGCAGGGATCGAATTAGGTTGATGATTCTCCTCCCAAAAATTCAGATGGAGGCTGGTATTGTGGGTATCTAGGAGTGGTAAATACAGGAGGCCTAATCACTTCACAAAGTGACCACCCCCCTCCCTGAGGGCACTAAACCAACTAAACTGAGGACAGCAGCTGCAACGGCCACACACAATTACACTCACACACACATGCACACACACTCTGTAACCTGACCTTGTGTGTATTTTTCCTTGTAGAATTTAGCTCTAACATCAGTCCACACCCTGACATTCGAAGACTTCATTTCCCAGCATGCACTATGGTTGCTGTATCTAATGCTGACCTTACACCAAATTATTTTCAAGCGATTTCACTGTTGCAGAGAAATTTCCAAAGTCTGGAAAAAATGATCAGAGTCTTGCTAAAGTCGAGTTGTGGTCACATCATCTCGATCGTCAGCCAATTACCCAACTCACTCATTAGGGCTCCCCCTATCACTAGTGAAGCCCCAACACATGAGAAGTGTAAAGACTAACACATGCTTCCTCCGATACATGTGAAGCCAGCCATCTCTTCTTTATGAGCTGGTGATGCAGCATTGCAGAGTAGCATCACAGTGCACTCAGAAAAGTAGCATCACAGCGCACTCGGAGGAAAGCGCAGCGACACGGATTTGATACATCAGCTCACAGACGCCCTGCGCCCTTTAGTGATGTGGGGAGAGAGCGCCATCTACCCATATAGAGAAAGGAAGCAAGTTTGAAAGTTTAACTCAAATAAAATAATTTGTGTTTAATATTATCGTACGTCTTGAGACTTGGCTCATACAAACAGTGATGTAAACAATGTCAACAAGCAATACTGCGGGAAGCAGCAAGGCAATCTGGGGAATGTTTGCGGAACTGAACACTGAGGAGACTCTGGCGATGGCTGGGAAACCATGGTTCTCCTGGAGTGTAGAAAAGGAGGAGAAACTGGTGAAGCTGTGGAGGGAGCAAGAGTGTCTCTTTGACATGTTTAACCATTTATAACAATAATAAATAATAAAATAATCTCAGAAAGAATCTAGTTGCAGTCTTGCAAAGATCCCCAGTCTTTGCAAAATCTGAGCCTGAGACTAAAAAGTCAGTGGCTTATCTTTAGACACTTGGTCCACCCATTCCTGGGACATGTGAGCGCTTGATTTAAACACAAAAACACTAACATCAGATTAATTACACCCATAAAATATTTTACTCTTTATCTGATAAAAATCACTCGAACGCATGCCTCTTGAAAAAAACATAGATGGGAGGAGGGAATCAACCATAACATTAATGACATAAATGAGTGCCCTGAAGCTCCCCAAAGTCCCATGGAACTCAGACAGCAGCAACACAATGAAAATCCCATGAACAAATTGTGTGGGTAAAACTTACCCGGTGTTAGCGATCTAGGGTAAAAAAGGTAATTTCAGAGTCTTTTCAAAGTCATCTATTGTATATTTAGCATAACACAGAAGAACCAGTACAAATTACAGGTATATCAACTCATAAAACTCATAAATAGATCAGGTGAGGTTTGATCAGATATTAAATGGGCCATATTAGACCTCTTTTTACACACGTTAGAATATGTACAGTATATGGGGTATACTAAAAATGATGTTCATGAAGTCCTTTGCAGAAAATCACTATCACATAAAGAGATATCACCAGCTCTATTCTTACCAGTTTTAGTCCCTTCCAGAACGTGCAGACCATGGGTGTGGCTCTGGTGGGGGTTGATGGGTGAGGAGTGGAGTAAGGCTGGTTTCCTTATTGTGACATCACAATAAGGGCGCTATCTAAATTACTCATAGAAGCAAATGGTTCCTGACTTTTTAACTTATTTTAACTGACTGACAGAAATGGATGCCACACAGCCAGTGGTGCAGCTAGCTAACATTTAACAGACTAAACATAAAATTCTGTTTTTAAATAAAGGTTTTAATTATAAGGGAGACAAAAAATCCTGTGTGAAAAAGTGTTTGCCCCTAAACCTAATAACTGGTTGGGCTACACTTGCGACAACTGCAATCAAGCGTTTGCGCCGCCATCACTAAACTAAAAATGACAGACATATATACATATACCCTGCATAGCCTGCCTCCTGGTGCCGGCTGATACACTATGCAGAATCTATTTATATATATGTCTCTGTTATTTTAGAGCTGTAAATATCGTTATGGGATGTGAAAATTTGTTTTTAATAAGCTTCTTGTGCACGTTTTAAGTTATTAATGCCTCATGTTAAATGTCAGGGCTCTCTGGATTCTAGCAAGAAAGAGTGGAGCTACTTTTTAAAAATGAAAACCTTCATTTAAAAACAGCATTTGTGTTTACTTGTGTTGTCTTTACTAATATTTAAATATGTTGTATGATCTAAAACATTTGAGAGAGACAAACATGCAATAAAAAAAGAAAACATGAAGTGGCCAAACACTTTTTCACACCACTGTATAAAATCTAAAACCAACAGAGGTGTTTTTTTGTCGCTTTTGCTGCTCATGGTAAACATTCTTGAACTTTTCAGTGTCAGCCTCAGAAAGCTTTGCATCTGTGGAGGAGGAGGCGGGGCAGACGATACTCTCCAGTGTTTTGAAATTGAATTGTATTAGCCATTTACACACTTGCTGTCTTTTAATACATATTGTTCCTTTAAGTGAAGAGTAAGTTATTAGTAGTCTGTAATTATACAGTTTGTTGTTGATTGTTTGGTCTTACATTTTTAAATCATGAACAAACTATCCAATTGAAGACTCTTTCACAACTATATAATTCCAGCTTATCCCTTAAAAAGCCGTTTGTCTACTGATTCCACAGCTTCAGACTTCTGTGTCCAGGTTTTGTTAAAATGTTTTACAAAAACACTGAGACAGTGTACAGTAGCTACTGCCCAGACATCCAGGAATAGATTACAAACCAGGCCAGTGGGCCACATGCCCAGTGCTGACTGCAGGAGGCCACTTGGGGCCTCAGATAAACTTGGTACAGTCCACTGTAAATGTACAGCTTGATACTATTAATAATTGAATATGTATAGATTGCAAAATAAATAAAATTAGTGTGTAATAGGCAATCAATTCATATATATTGTACTACAATCTAGCCATTACCATTTAACTAGTACATGTTTTGTGGCAGTGTTTTTGGTCAGATTTCAGTGGTGGGCTCAATGTTTTTAATTACATGTCTTAGATTGTGTACCCAAAGTTGTTGTTGTCTTAACCTGGTGAGTTACGGTGTGAATGGGAAACAGGTCTGTTAAATTTGGTGTTTTGGGTTCAGTTCTGTCACACTGGCCACTGGATATTCAACATGGTACCTCATGGCAAAGAACTCTCTGAGGATGATAATAACTCTGTTATTCTGTCACAGAAAAGGAAACATTTGCTTCTTTGAACCATTCGAATGCTCCCTTATTGTGACTGGCACCACCTGGCTCTCATCCATCAACCCCCACCAGAGCCCCATCCACTAGATCAGTTTAAGATCCACCATTTTAGTCTGCTGGTTGCACACCATGCTTGTACCTGATGTCTGTGGCAAGTCAGTAGATGAATAAGATGTAAGTACTAGACGTTTTTTGCTTCTATCACAGTTAAGCATGAACTAACTTGTTTGTGTTTTTTGTCACACATTCCCGCTTAGTCTGTACCTCGGTTTCTCAGTCACAAGCCTGCATGTCTGTCTGCTGCTGCTGTTGAGGACGCAGAGGCTACAGCAGCAAACATGTCTGTGATTTTTACCCATTTTGTAGCAGCTAAAGTGCACTTCTTGGAGCGCAAATTTTCCACACAACCCTTTCTGCCGCTTCTGTTTCTCCATACTGCCTCTCCTTTAACATATGCGCTCAACACTGAACGTACCACACAGAGAAAGGGTGGGGCCGCTTTCGTCGTATATCCTGATTGGTTCAGTCCACTGTCTATATTGAAGATGGGCCAATGGGCCGCCCCCTCTAAATTGTAGGGACGGTCTCTTAGAAAAAAAAAGAAAGGAAAAAAAAAATCAAACAGCAATAGCCCTGAGGACTGTCGGCCCACCGATTACCAGTCCAGCCCTGCTCACTACCTTTAATAAACTCCTGAAGACAGAGCTCTTAAAATAGCACTTACTCTCCTAACACCTCTAACTAACTACCTTCTACTACCAGATCAGGAGAATCTCTCACTATCTTTAAGAAACTCCTGAAGACAGAGCTCTTCAAAGAGCACTTACTCTCCTAACACCTCTAACTAACTACCTTCTACTACCAGATCAGGAGAATCTCTCGCTATCTTTAATAAACTCCTGAAGACAGAGCTCTTCAAAGAGCACTTACTCTCCTAACACCTCTAACTACCCACTAAACATTAGACGTCTTATGGACGTGCAGATCATGTCTATATTGCGTCGGTCGGTCCAAGACCAATTCTGTACGTCTACACGACGTGCAAACTAGGTCCGCTATTTGGACGTCTAACTATGACCCCACTTGGACGTCAATATGCAGTTAAACATTTGAACGTCGGACTAGGTCACTTTTTTGGACGTCATGGGGACGTCTAATACAGGTGCAGGAAATTAACATTATTTAAGAATATATTTATTTTTAAATGTATGTCAAAATTGTTGTTATCAATATTGTTAATCACTATGAATATAGATTATTTATGATTAAGCATCATTTATTTCTAATTATTTATTTGAGTATTATATTTTTTATCTATTTAATTAATTAACGAATGTAGGTATTTATTTACGTATGTTTTTATTTTTATTTGGAAATGCAATTTATGTGGAAAATTGTTAAGTTGATTTCAACCAGTCAACACCACTCTGATTTGCTGAGACCGCACGTCATCATAAACTCCACTCTGATATGCCGAGGCAAAACACCCTAAACATTTTTTGGCTGCTGCAGTAGCTCAGCTCAGCTCAGCTCAGCTCATTCAGTTCAGCTCCGCTCCGGACCGGACTCAGCTGCCAAGCTATAAGGTAAGACGATATGTATAAGTTAATGTATTTGTAGTGTTAGTTGTTTTAGCTCTGTGGTCTTAACCTGAACCTGCTGGCGTTGCCTCTCTTCCCAGGCAGTTAGCTAACTAGCTAGCTAGCTAACGATAGCTAAACAGTGGCCATAGTTAAAATGGAATTGGAATTACTTTTGAGAACGACCGTAATGCAAATAATATTTACTGTAACCGAAGCTTTAACGTAGAAGCATTGTCCGGTCATTAAGTCAATGCACTAACCAGAGCTAGGCTGATAAGCCAATCTAAGCTAAATCAAAGAACCGTCTTTGGCTAAATTCGCTAAGCTAGCGTTAAGTTATATAAGTTTGTGGCACCCACAATTAACCTAGGCAACTGGGGGCAATATCAAGTGCATTTTGAATAGCCTGAAGAAGTAAGTTTATGTTAATATTACATAAATAAGGCAATTTAAAATAGTTTGTTGTGGGAAAACATTTATTAAAATAGCTTAATATGATGTGTGAGAATTAAAACGGCACGATAATTCTGGTCAGGTGTTAAATGTGTATTCCCGCCTTTAGCTTAGCGTTAGCTAAGCCATAGCATGAAGAAGTAAGTTTATGTTAATATTACATAAATAAGACAATTTAAAATAGTTTGTTGTGGGAAAAAAAATATTAAAATAGCTTAATATGATGTGTGAGAATTAAAACAGCACGATAATTCTCGTCAGGTGTTAAATGTGTATTCCCGCCTTTAGCTTAGCGTTAGCTTATCGTTAGCTTAGCATTAGCTAAGCCATAGCATGAAGAAGTAAGTTTATGTGAATATTACATAAATAAGGCAATTTAAAATAGTTTGTTGTGGGAAAAAATTAATTAAAATAGCTTAATATGATGTGTGAGAATTAAAACGGCACGATAATTCTCGTCAGGTGTTAAATGTGTATTCCCGCCGTTAGCTTAGCGTTAGCTAAGCCATAGTGTGAAGAAGTAAGTTTATGTGAATATTACATAAATAAGGCAATTTAAAATAGTTTGTTGTGGGACAAAAATAAATGGCCATCTTCAACATTTTCTGAGATTTCTAATTTGTCTTTTTCTACTTGTGCAGATGGAGTCATGAAATGTGACGGGACAGCCACCGAGGACTTCATACTTCGGAGCATCTCAAACATGCACCACAAAGACATGGAGGACACACCGCTGTCTCTCAGGACCTAGAATCTTAATGAAAGTATAATGATGTTAAGGGAAGGTGTAGTGGAAAGGTGTGATAGTGTTGAGGGAAGGTGTAATGTTAAAGGTGTGATAGTGTTGAGGGAAGGTGTAATAGTGTTGAGGGAAGGGGTAATGTTAAAGGTGTAATAGTGTTGAGGGAAGGGGTAATGTTAAAGGTGTAATAGTGTTAAGGGAAGGTATAATATTGTTAAGGGAAGGTGTAATGCAGGGGTCTCAAACTCATTTTTGCCGAGGGCCACATTGACATATTGGCTGTCCTCTGAGGGCCAGATGTAACTTACAAATATAAGAAAATGTAACCAGATGTAATATAAAATGAATGTAATTACTCCTTAATGTTAAATAACTCTCAATATACTATTTATCCAATCAAATATTACAGTTGCATGGAAAAATGTTTGCTTGTTGCTCTATTAACATAAATCCTTTTAATTTGTCATGTTATGAAATCCAAAAACTCCATCAATCAAGAACCAAACTATTCAAGTGAATAGAAATTACATCAAGTACAAGTTATATTAACTTTGATCAAAACGTTTGATACTGAAATAAGGCTTAATAAATATAAAATCAAAAACTGTGAGCTGTGACAGATTTAGCATTTCCTCAGATTTAGCAGTTCCTCATCCAACCACTAGTCGGAGCTGCAGCTGCAGCACCACAAGCCCGCAGTCTTTGCTTAGTCAGAGCTACAGCCCAGCCACGGGCTACAGGACTCAGCTGAGCCAGTCTGGAGCGTTTTGAAATTTTTTAAGTTCTTCTGTGTATGAAATAAAATAACCCCACTAACCGGATAATACAGCTCTCTACAGTTCATCTTTCAGCCCAAGCAGCTAACAGCAGCAGTTTAGAGCAGCGTCACGGAGGCACTGCTGGGATTACATTATAAACAGGTCAGTTAGCGCTGCTAACCTCAGGATGTTTATAACTACGGAGTTTAGTGAACACACCACGGCAGCAAGGTTAGACTGTTGAAGGCTACTGAAGACTACTAAAGCAGGCAACGCAGCGTAAGCAAAAAAAAAACAAAAACCACACACACACACACCAAAATACAAGTTAAGATAAAATATGAAAACGAACATAATAAAGCATAAATAATTAAATTGAATTGCGGGCCAGATGTATGTTTATTTTGTTAACCCGTGAGGGGCCGTATGAAACCGCGTGGTAATAGTTTTGAGGGAAGGTGTAATGTTAAAGGTGTAATAATGTTAAGGGAAGGTGTAATGTAAAGGTGTAATAGTGTTGAGGGAAGGTATAATATTGTTAAGGGAAGGTGTAATGTTAAAGGTGTAATAGTGTTAAGGGAAGGTGTAATGTTAAAGGTGTAATAGTGTTGAGGGAAGGTGTAATGTTAAAGGTGTAATAGTGTTGAGGGAAGGTGTAATGTTAAAGGTGTAATAGTGTTAAGGGAAGGTGTAATGTTAAAGGTGTAATAGTTTTGAGGGAAGGTGTAATAGTTTTGAGGGAAGGTGTAATGTAAAGGTGTAATAGTGTTAAGGGAAGGTGTAATGTTAAAGGTGTAATAGTTTTGAGGGAAGGTGTAATAGTTTTGAGGGAAGGTGTAATAGTTTTGAGGGAAGGTGTAATGTAAAGGTGTAATAGTGTTGAGGGAAGGTATAATATTGTTAAGGGAAGGTGTAATGTAAAGCTGTAATAGTTTTAAGGGAAGGTAAATGTTTAGTGAAATTGTTATGGTGTGAATCTAAGGTGTATGTTATGTTGATGTAAAATAAAGGCATTAACCCCAAATGAGATTTACTCATTATTTTTATTATTATATTAATGTTTCCCCAAACAGAAAGGGTCAATTTAAAATCAACAGTGGTAAGATGGGGGTAATTAATTTATCCCTTGCTTTTACTGGTTCTTTGCAGGTTTACATGTTTTGGAAAAAGTGAGAGGGTTGAAATGCAATTTATTTGTAAAGCATATTGTGTATAACTAACGTGCATAACTAGTTCCAGAAGGTTGTGAACCTGTTCCAGTAATTGTTTGGCTTAGCTTTGTATGCGTTTCCAGTGATCTGCTGAAGCTGGAACAATGGAACAGTTGCCACCGTCTGAAATGGCACTACAGTTATGTAGGGAGCCTCAAAGTAGCTGGTCTATAAAAACGAATACATGTAAATTTCACGTAGAAAAGACGTCCACAACGACTTAATTTAAACTAGAATTAGCCCTTATCCGGAGGTCTGGGGGACGTCAATACTGGACGTGCAGAAGACGTCAGAAAAAAGACGTCGTCTGGCGTCACAGTCTGCACCTTCAGGAGACCAAAATTGGACGTGCAAAAATGACCTAGAAAAGACGTCGTTTCAACGTCTCTTTGTTTAGTGGGTAACTACCTTCTACTACCAGATCAGGAGCGTCTCTCACTATCTTTAAGAAACTCCTGAAGACAGAGCTCTTCAAAGAGCACTTACTCTCCTAACACCTCTAACTAACTACCTTCTACTACCAGATCAGGAGAATCTCTCACTATCTTTAATAAACTCCTGAAGACAGAGCTCTTAAAATAGCACTTACTCTCCTAACACCTCTAACAAACTAACTACTTCTAACCTCATTTTCTGCTCCCCCTCCATTCCTTCCTTCTATGCCACTATTCAGCCGGGTCTCCTTTAAGCCCTGTCAAGTTGTTTTGGATAAAAGCGACCGCTAAATGCTATGTAATGTAATGTCACCTTTAACACAGTGATGCCTGAGGCCCCGAAGATTATCAGCATCCAGTACAGGCCGTCTGGACTTGGTCTGTCTGGTCTTTTTTTTTTTTACATGGTGTAATAAATATTTGACTGTTTTTGACAGAACCAGAGGTTTTGGGTGAACCTAATTTTTAAAGAGCTAAAATGCTCTTTATACTCATGTTAGTTGCAAATTGCTACTATTTAGTAACAGTTACTTCTCCAGCATTTTTTTTGCTCCATCTCAATGCTGCCATCAAGACTTATTGAGTTAATGTGTTTAATAAAATGATTAAAAGTCTTACTTTGAATGTTGGATGTGTGTTCTGTGAGTAAAATATAGCATTAGGAGAGATGCAAATCATTGAATAGTTTTTATTTCCATTTATCACGAATAGGTTTTTAGTTTGGTAGCAATCTCGCCACACAAGTATGGAAATACCATTAAATTAAATCTTAAATGCCAAAAAATTATTACTGATAACGTAAAAGGTGAGTGAAAACAGAACACAAACTGTTAAGATTCTCTGGAATCTTTACTGGAATATGAAAGACAGTACACTTTTTAACTTAAGCACTAGCTCTTTTGCTGTTCAGAGGTGAATATTATCGGCCTGTAGCTTGCCATTATCTGCTAACTAGCACTGCTAGCTGGAATTACAGAGCTACATGGGACTGACTGCTAGCTAATATAGCCCTGGCTTACCAGAACACTCAGGGTTCCTTAGCGTAGCTGGCTAATGCTCCTACACCCAGACCTAATGAAAATCTGGAAATCTAAGCTGACTGTAAAGAAATGGAAGCGCTTTACTCACCCAAATAAACCGTTTTCAGAAAATAAATTTGTGTACATTAACATCCAGCGCTTGTTTGACTTAAAAATAATTACAGTTTTGTTTACTTAGCTTAACTTAACTTTTCAGGTCTCGCCACAAAGCAGCAAGACCTGCTGAAAACATGGTGACACCCCTGTGCCTCACTAGTGTTGCTTCATGCACCTTATGTATTAAAATAGACGTTTATTAATAGTTTGCCTTATAAATCGGTGCACCTTATAGTGTGAAAAATGTGTTAATGTGGTATGTAAAATATAGCATTAGGAGAGATGCAAATCATTGAATAGTTTTTATTTCCATTTATCATGAATTGGTTTTTAGTTTGGCAGCAATGATGCCACACAAGTATGGAAATACCATTAAACTAAATCTTAACTGCCAAAAAATTATTAGTGATAATGCAAAAAGGTGAGTGAAAACAGAGCACAAACTGTTAAGATTCTCTGGAATCTTTACTGGAATGTGAAAGACAGTACACAAAAAAACATTTTTTTAACTTATATACACATACATGTACGTCAATCAGCTACAACATTAACACCACCTACACACATTTCTACACTTATTGTCTATTTAATCAGCTCCACTGATCATATAAGACATTCTGTAGTCCTTCTGTTTTCTGCATACTTAATTATTCTTTTTTTTCATCCTGTTCTTCAATGGTTAGGACCCCACAGAAGAGAGACCACCACATAGCAGCTATTATTATTTGGGTGGTGGGTGATATATTTGTTTTCTGGAGTGTATCATTCAGCCAACAGTGTCCTGGGGCAATGTCCTGTGAGCACTGATGAGGGATATAAGAATGACAGACAACCCATCCAGCAATAGATTCAGAGCTTCTGTCTCTGACTTTACTTTATCTACAAGATGGAGTAGCTAGAGCTAGTAGTATCTAATAGAGTAAAGGAAAGTGAGTGATTAAACACAGTGTTTAAAACATCCAGCAGCACTTCTGTATCTGATCCACTCACTGTACCAGCACAACACACACTAACACCTCATACACCACCACCATGCTAATCACTACTAATCACTGCAGTGCTGGGAAATAAATGATCCACCACCCAAATTATAATAATAGCTGCTCTGTGGTGGTTTTCTCTCCTGTGGGGGCCTGATCATGATTGAAGAACAGGATGAAAGGAGGAGAATAATAATAAAAGTATGCAAAGAAACAGATACAGGACTACAGTAAGTAGAGATAAGAGGTTGTTAACATCATGGCTGGTAGGTATATACATTCAAACATAACCCAACAAGGTACCGCATGAAATATTAGTATCAAAAAAGAAACTCTACAGTAACGTTTACTTTAGCATCTAATACTGACAGCTGAACAATCTGATGTATTCTCCAATGAAGCCTTCTCAACGCTTCACTGACGGAATGGCTGTGGATCACTTTCAGTGATTACATAATGACAGAGAGTAGCTTGTAGCAGTTTTGAGACAGTGTTTAAGCAGGTAACAATCAGCAGTTATTTTACCTGAACATAAAGTACAGAAGTAACAGAACATCCACGTAAGTTAAACATACACAACAAGGCTGTAGCAGGTCGTAAGAAGGAGGTTGTAAGAATGAATTAATGGTGTAACAGCTAGGCATGGAATCAGAAGTCAATGTTGAGTTGAATCTTGTGCTCAAACAAGGCAATTAGTAGCATGATGCCAAAGCCGAGCAGAATCCCGGCATTCTGTAGAACAAAAAACCCGCAGTGACTGAAGCCCGCCTCACTGGCATTGTTGTGCAGCATCTCCGGGACCTAAAAAACATACACAGATCAAACGAGCCAATCAGAGACTGTGCTGTACAGCAGGTGATGAATACCATATTTTTTGCACTATAAGGTGCAATAAAAATCTTTTAATTTTCCCAAAAATCCTCAGTCCAGTATTAGCATTAGCTGCTAACCACGCTAAGAGCTAGCTCTTTCACTATTCAGAGGTGAGTATTATCGGCCTGTGGCCTGCTGCTAACCCTGGCTAACAGTGCTGGAACTGCTTTAGCATTAGCCACTAACCGCGCTAAACGCTAGCTCTTCCGCCGTGCAGAGGTGAGTATTATCGGCCTATAGCCTGCTGCTAATCCTGGCTAGCACTGCTGGAACAGTATTAGCATTAGCCACTAACCGCGCTAAACGCTAGCTCTTCCGCCGTTCAGAGGTGAGTATTATCAGCCTGTAGCCTGCTGTTAATCCTGGCTAGCACTGCTGGAGCAATCATTAGCATTAGCATTAGCTGCTAACAGCGCTAAGCACTAGCTCTTTTACCGTGCAGAGGGGTGTATTATCGGCCTGTAGCCTGCTGCTAATCCTGGCTAGCACTGCTAGAGCAGCATTAGCATTAGCTGCTAACAGCACTAAGCACTAGCTCTTTCGCCGTGCAGAGGTGAGTATTATCGGCCTATAGCCTGGTGCTAAACCTGGCTAGCACTGTTGGAACAATATTAGCATTAGCTGCTTACAGCGCTAAGCACTAGCTTTTTTGCCATTCAGGTGCGTACTGTCGGCCTATAGCCTCCTTCTAACCCTGGCTATCACTGCTGGAGCACTATTAGCATTAGCCGCTAACCACACTACAAGCTAGCTCTTTCGCCAATCAGAGGTGAGTATTGTCGGCCTGTAGACTGCTGCTATCTGCTAACTAGCACTGCTAGCCGGGGTTAAAACAAGATACATGGGACTGACTGCTAGCTAATACAGCTCTGGCTAACCAGAACACTCAGGGTTCCTTAGTGTAGCTGGCTAGCGCTAGCGGACAGCTGCTAATGCTAATGCTCCTACACCCAAACTTAATGAAAATCTGGAAATCTAAGCTGACTGTAAATAAATGGAAGTGCTTTACTCACCCAAATAAACCATATTTAGAAAATAAATTTGTGTATATTAATATCTAGCGCTTGTTTGACTTACAAAGAATTTTTTTTTTTTTTAAGAAATACAGTTTTGTTCACTTAACTTAGCTTAGCTTAGCTTTTCAGGTTTCGCCACATAGCAGCAAGACCTGCTGAAAACATGGCGATACCCCTGTACCTTACTAGTGTCGCTTAATGCGCCTTAAAATCCGGTGTGCCTTATGTATGAAAATAGACCAGAAAATAGATTTTTTTTATAGTGTGCCTTATAAATTGGTGCACCTTATAGTGTGAAAAATGTGGTAATTGCATAATGTGGAAATAAGGTGTATAATACTCACCATGTCCACCAGTGCAACATACATGAAGAGCCCAGCAGTGAGGGCAAAGATCCACATGGCCACATTCTCTGCATAGTGACCAATCAGAATGCCTGTAATCATCCCCAGGTAGCCCATCATTGCAGAGAGCAGATTATAGAGAATGGCTTGTTTTACAGACATCCCAGCCTTTAGCAGCACAGCAAAATCACCTGCAAAGAAAGAGAAAATGGTACTGTAGCACTCTAGAGAGGATTATCTTGTCTGACATTAGCATGAATGATACTATGTGGTTGATCCTAGAGGTACAACAGTGCTTGAAAGGTTGCAAACCCTTCAGAATTTTCTCATTTTCTTAACCTAAAACCTCTGAGATTTTCACACAAACCCTAAAAGCAGATAAAAAGGAACAAATCACATACATTTGACAGAGCAGTGCACTAATTTATTAAGGAAAATCATCCAATATCACATATTTGTGAAAAAGTACGTAAAAGTATGTGAACCTATGCCTTCAGTATCTGGTGTTCCCTCCCTTGTGCATCAATAACTGCACATAAACTGTTGATTAGTCCTGCACACTGGCTTGGAGAATTTTTAGCCCATCCCTCCATACAAAACAGCATCAAATCTGTTACATTAGAGGGTTTCCTCACATTAACTGCTGCTTCAGCTCCTTCCACAACTTTTCTCCTGGATTAATATGTCAGGAAATTATTGGACCATTTTAAAACATTAATCTTATTCTTCTTTAATGATTCTTTGGAATACCTACTTGCATGTTTAGGGTCATTGTCTTGCTGCATGATTCACATTCTCGTGACAGTCAGCTCACAGACAGACATCCTGACATTCTCAGAACTCATTGTTCCCTCAGTGATGATAGCAAGCTGTACCACCATCATGTTTCATCATGATAAGATTTTTATGCTGGACTGCAGGGTTTTCCTTGTCTACAAACAAAACGCTTCTCATTTCTGTTCTGTAAAACATTGCTGGCCTTTGTAAAGGCCAATTAATACTTATGCGTTGAGCATATGCGTATTCTACACATAAACACAGACCATTTGCCTTAGCTTACGCACACGATGACTCGCCGCAGAAGCATAAACCAGACCTAACCCTGCCATGCACTCTACTGTTGTTCAGTGATTTCCTGATGGTGGACTCATGGACATTAAAATTAATGTTAGCCAATATGAGAAAGGCCTTTAATTGCTTAGAAGTTCTCTTAAGGTTCTTTGTGACATTGTGGACTATTACACCCCTTCCTGGTTGGTGGATCACTTCTAGGGAGGGTAATAATGGTCTTGAAGCTCCTCTATTTGTAGACAATCTGTCTGTTTGTGGACTGGTAGATACAATTTTTTTTATTCATGATTTAGTAATGTTTTCCAGCCTGATGAGCATCAACAATTCTTGTTCCTGACATGATACACTTCCAAAATTATGTTGTGAAGTTCAGACTTTGAAAAATCTGCCCGCTCACATCTGTCCAGTTTCACCTTCAGATTTTTTGCTAATCCTAAAGGTTCACTCAAAGATATGCATACTGGATCATTTTCATAAAAAAAAAAAAATTGAGCAAGTCAAGTTTTTTTGTTTTATTTGTTTCTCATTATCTACTTTAAGAAAATTCCAAAGGATTTACAAACTTTTAAACAACACTGTACAAAGTTACAGTACCAAATAATGTTGGACCTGTCTAAATAAGTGTGTGTAGCACTATATAAAACAGGGCTAAGCAAGTTTATTACATTTTCTCTTAAAATCACACATGAATAGTTTAGTGCAATTAAGTAGTTATCACTATTGTAATGAAATAAGCATGTTCTTACCCAGTTCATGAGGAAGCTCATGGCAGAATACAGCAACTGATGTACTGAGACCACTGGACAAGCCTTCTGTAAATGCTGCTCCTGAATATAAAACATACAACAAAGATTGTTTAGCGATAGTATTTAGTGTAACGTCTTTAAATTGAACTTTGTATAACTTTGAGACCTGTTTAATTTGCAATTCGCTGCATTGAAGCTTTTCTATGTGAATGAATGTGTGTAGGTTACCTATAGCCAGTCCATCGCTGAAGTTATGCAGACCATCCCCCATGATGACCATCCAGGCGAGGGTGGCCACCCCAGCCTGCTCAAAGTGCTGGACAGTGTATGACTGTGTGTGTCGATGAGTGTGGGTGTGTGGGTGGTGGTTCTGAGAGTGGTGGTGGTGTAGAATGTGGTGGTAGTCGTGGTGGTGGTGATGCTGTTCATCTGACTGGCCAACAGTGTCGTGGAAGTGGGAATGGCACTTGTTCTCACAGTCTTCATCTGTGTAGCCGCTCTGAGATAACATCACTTCCTCTTCCTCTGGTAGGCCTGGTCCACACGAATGCCCGCCGTTTGCCTCAGAATCTAAAGAAATAGAGATTTTATATTATAGACTCCAGAAGGATTATATAATGTATCCAGAGGAAGTATGGGACTCCAATGCTATTTAGAAAATAGTTTAAAGTTATGAGAAGCAAAAAATGACTGATATGGACAATATTGTTTGAGCAACACATAAAGAAATAGCGTAGAACACGTTTAACACAAGGATTTGTTGGGCGTCTCCACCGTGTGTGGAGGCTCCGTTAACAGCTACCAGCCCAACCAGTAGACCTACTTTTTTTCTGAACAAACACTGGATTGTGCCATTCCAGCAGAACTATAAGCTCAGTGCTAGTTCTAGAAGGAAACTCCTGTGCTTGTCACTCTTTTCTCAACCAATCACCAGCTTCCACCTGTCTTTCAACTTGCAACCAGCACTCCAGCCCTAGTGCAGCAAAATCTGCAGGAACTGTGTGAGAATATTCAAGCTGCACAGGATGCATTATCACTAGACACCATTAGGAACCTCTACAACTCCATGCAGAGATCTCTGGAATGTTGTGTTACACACGCATTACGCAATACTTCTGTATGTGTAGCTCAAAAAATGTAACCAAGAGTTGCGCAGATATGAGTCTGGTTTTTTGAACAATTTGTTGTTTCTGGTATCCTTTTGTTTCTTTTAAAGAAAGAAAGAAGGAGAGAGAGAGATGTTGCATTCAGTTATATCCAGTCACATGGAAAAAAAAAAAAAAACACATGCAAAGTTCTTACCATCTAATGGTTTGACATCAACGTCTTCCAGAGCTGGCACTTTCTCAGACTCCAAGATTTCATTAGACAAATCTGCCCTCTTTTGCACCTGCAAGCAAAACACACACATTTACAGTTGGCCTCATTATTATAGTGTAGGATTTGTGACTGCAAGATATTCACATGGATATTTAATGGGTTTTACGGTAGTGGGTATACAGTGCTTCAGAAAAGTGAGTAAAATATAAGAAAAATATAGTCTATTGGGCTTTTAGCTGGAGTACTGGACTGCAGAGATGGGGACTCAAGTTTTTGACACAGACACTTCAGACTCGACTCAAACTCGTGCTCACAAGACTTTAGAATTGACTCAAACTCGTGTTTAAAAGACTCCAGACTCGAACTCACGCTCAAAAGACTCCCAACTCGGCTAGAACTCGTGCTTAAAATACTTTTGACGTGACTCAAACTCATACTAAAAAAAAACAAAAAACAAAAAAACACCCCAAACTCGACTTGAACTTGTGCTCAAAAGACTTCAGACCTGACTTGGAATCATGTTTTGGGACTCATGAACAATTATTAGATGTTCTTTTTTTGGCACATCACTGAGGAAGCTTTGAAAAGTCTGACAAGCTTCCTTAACTTTTTTTTAATAGTAACCATGGTAACCCTTTAACACAGGTGTGGGCCTCACGCACTAGTACCTCAGATGAGAACACTATTGCGACCAATGCATCTGCACCTGCTACTGTTTGCCGCTCCCCTTTGTAATTATGTTTAGTTTTAAAACTTAACCCAGGTGGCACCAACAAAAGAATCGCAAAAGTTTGCAAAGTTAATATGCTAGGTTAATAGGTTGCCAAAGCTAATGTGTATGTGTGTTTATAGTTTGTGAGCTATTTTGTTAGATTATTTCTTGTGTTCCGTGAAAAAATTGGGAAGATACATTATATATTTCAGTGTTGAGAATCCATTTATTCTCCTGCTTAAAAAACAATGTTAAAATTTTTGATTAGATTAGCTTTGCTACAAACAGAATTGTTAGCAATATATATATATAGTTCATATTACTATAATTAACAGCCTAATTCATTTTACATGTTGTTTATAATACAGTAAACTCTTAAAAAATAGCTGGACAGTATTTTTTTGCAGACTGGATGGCAGAAGACGATCGAGGACTTCTTACAACCAGAAGAGACATGAGACCTTATGAAAAAGACTTGTGAACATCTCTGCTGGACACTCAGCACAGAGTCAGACACAGCATGCGTAAGAAAGGCCCCGAACTTTCTGACTTCCTTTTTTGTATGTTTTGCTTTTGAACAGAGGTTACAGGTGTCGGTGTACTGCTTAATTACATAGTGTAAAAAACTACAGCAGCAGTAAAACTGTAGTGTGTGTATGTGTGTGAGACTCTGTTCGTCTGACCTTTTTTTTGTCCTTATACATTTTAGCGAGGGTCAGGAAGTGCTCGATGAGGAACATGACATAGACCCCTCCCAGCGCAGTCAGCCCAGTCCAAACAGGCTTCAAAGAATCCTCCTCTTCACCATGATGACTGTGCTCCAAGCTTTCATTGACAGGATGGTTATGCTTGTGGTTTCCCTGAGACTGATAGGAGAAACTGCCAATCAGAGACTGAAGCCACACTGCTATAAATGTGTAATCTTATAACTCAGAACACACAACGGGGTTAATTCTACATGAGTATGTATGAGTACTTATCGTACATGGGGTATAAGGTGCAGAAAGGCGTCTCCGCTGAGTGTTCCCACAGCAAGGGCCACCAAGAAGCTGAGCAGGAAGTTGAAACAGACTCGGTCCATGAGTGGAATTAAGACCACGCCCACCAGAGCCAGCAAGCTGATTATAGTGATGGCAAGAAAACCCCCAATCCAAGCTGTAACACACACACACACATGCACAAAAACACCACATGTTGGCAAAGACTCCTTCTTGGCCCATATCCCTGCTATAAACCCTTTTGCTGTACATTTGATTTGATTTTATAGAATGAATAGGTATATTATACAGGTCTCCTTATATACATTTTTGTACAGTTATGTCATATGTATGCCTCAGGACTCTGTATTGACAATATACAATCAAATATATTGAGATACAGTGATTATAAGTGGCCCCAGAATGATATCAAGATATTTCAGGGTATTTGTGTGATAATATTTTTGGCAATAAACATTGCATTTATGAAAAAAATAAATTCATTAATAAACTACTGCAACAAAATACATTTTTTTAAAGTTTAGAAAGTTTTATTAAGAATTAATAAGTTATATATATTTAAAAGGAAAACAAATCTATGAACATTTACCAAGACCCTAGTTTTGCATAAAATAATAGTAAAATAAAAAGTAGGAAACATAAAGCAACAGTAACAAAGATCTACCACAAAATGTACATACATGCATTAACACATGCATAGTAACTGCATAGAAATTAATACCTAAAAATGTATACAGTATACAGTTTTCTTACACCCCTAATATGTACATACATATTCTATACTTACCGATCTGAATGGGAGAACTCTTCTGGGTTGTGTCAGTGTTTTCATGGTGATCATGGTGATCATGATGATGATGGTTGTGGGAATGATGGTGGTGCTGATTCTTATAATCTGGAAGAGAGCGATACATTTTTACTATTACAGTTCCAAAACACGGCTTCATTACTAAATATAAAACAGTATCTGTCTAAGTTAATAACTGTACATAAGCATGATACCTTTGCTTCACTTCCTGTAAAATAGTGCTGGGCGGTATACCGGTTCATTGGGTATACCGTGGGGTGAACTTGAACCAGTATGCACTAGAGGGCGCTGCGGGGCGCCGTGTGGAACAGGACAGTCACAGAAAAATCCCAGTAAAATAGAGCTGTAACTACAGCCCTTTTAAATATATTAATACTGTAGCTTGAAGGATGATTTAAATGTATTTGTTAACTGGAGAAAGAAAGGAAATTGTGGCTGATTTTCATACTGTAATGCCTATAATGGTTTCAGGAATAGTAAATTTATATTAAACTTGTATCTTACTTGTGCAATAGAACTTTTAAAAAATATCTCTTTGAATACTTAAACATCGAGTATTTTAGTTTTGTTTATAGTGTTAATGGAACTATTTATTTAAACATTTAATTTTGTAAAGGGAGCCGTGTTAAATTTGTTAGTGTATCTATTTTTAAGGTCTATTGTATTTTTTTAAAGTAACTGTCAGACAAATTCAGAGCAAGGAACACCAGCATGTTCACCCTGTGGGGCTTGAGGCAGGATCTTTCTGGGGTAACAATATTCATATTCAGTATTCAGCTCGGAAAATTGGGCTGGATAGTTGTGCTTTAAATGGGATCTCAGCTTTGTTTCCATTGTTTTGAAACAAGTCAACATACTGACTGATTCGCGTTGATGGTTCTCCCTGCTCATTTGGCTTAAAACCAAAATACTCCCACACCGTAAGTCCATCCGGACCTTCTAAAAAACCTTCTAAATGCTCTCTAAAGTGGTTTAGTTAAGAGAAAGTCCTCGAATACGTTCGCAAGCAAACGTTTGCTCCGCTGTGTGTTTCCTAAACGATAGCGCGACTCGTTTTCATGTAAACAAACTCACGCGGCCCATGGCTGTTATCAGCGTCTGCAAAAATTATCGCGATTAAATAAATTATCGTGTGATAGGTCAATAACATAGTTATAGCGACAGGCCTACTATCAATCAATATTAGCACTTGGAGAATTAACTTTTGATTTGTCATTAAAGCCTATGGGAACGGTCAGAGCTACAAATCATACTGCAACCAGACAGCAAAGATGTTTTTACTTTTTCATAAACATATATATTGATCCAATGACAGAACTCAAGCTCTAACCTGACAGGTTGTCAGCATGCATAAAGCAGGACTTGGAATCGATCTGTAGGAGCAGAGCCGGACAGAGGAAGCTGAAGTCCTGCACAGACAGAATCACTTCCTGGGACATGCCATGTAACTCCAGAATAGTGGTGGCATTCTGGCACTGATAAAAAGAGAAAGAGAGAGAAATTATTTGGGTTACTGAAACAGAAAGATGGTCATCTGCATTTATTAGCTATAAAAAGTTCACATGTTGGACACATTCCTGCTTTACTATATTACAGTATTTACTCACCAGTAAATAAGCAACTGCTGTCCTAATATCCCTATAAAGCTGCTAAACATGGAGTGCTAGTGATGTTTATTGTAAGCTTATTTTCAAGTTCGAACTTGTTCTGTAAAGTGCAAAGTAAAATCTCATTTTTGGAAGGATTTGATGGTTTTATAGTTTAGCCTTTGTGACGATTATAATACCCATTAACCATGTCTCCTTTTTGTTCTCCCAGGCATTTATTTACATTATTTATATGCATCTTTTACATTAAAAATATTAAATATAACATCTCTGACTGGTTCAGCACACTAAGTCGCTATCACCATGATCGGGATATATTGGTTCGAATCGCTGGTTCGCTGGAAGTCGCTGGTTCGAATCCCAGTTATGCAACTCGCCATCATCTGCCAGAGCCCAGAGAGAGCACGATTGGCCTTGCTCTCTCTGGTGGGAATTTGGAGCGCTCTTCGCTCATCAATCCAAATGTAATGCCGGTCAGCACAAAACATCTGTGAGCTGATGTATCGAAACCGAGTCGCTGCGCTTTCTTCCAAACGCGTTGTGATGCTACTCGGGAGGCATGTGCTAGTTTTTACACTCCTCTTGTTGGGGCATTACTAGTGATAGGGGAGTACAGCTGAGTGGGTGGAATAAACGGCATAGTCAAATTGGGGAGAAAAGTGAGATGTTGCTGTTTTTAACTCTGACCTCTCTATTGCAGTCCACAATTCTGTTCCAATATGGCACCAAAAATGTTTTTTTTTTTTTTAAACTTAGACAACAAATTAAAAAGTAGACTACAGTAGTTTGCTAAAATTGTCTGAGCACCGAAATGCTGCAGTATTCCTTTAAATTTTTCTGAGCAGAAGCTCTGCTCTCTGTGGCCCTGAATCAAACGCTTTCTATTTGTTTTTCTTTATCTTGCAGAAGAAAACCAACAGAGACCAGAAGCTTTTCCCACTGTGGGAACCACCACAGAAATACAGCAGGTGTGCTTCTGAATCTCAAAACTTAGGGCGTTTTCACGACTGAAGTCCACACCAGAGTCCGAACACAGATTCACATGTTTGTTACATTGTATCGTATACAATTAGTCCAGTTAGTTTTGGTTTACACTCCAGTTTAGTTACAGTCTAAGCGCACTAAAAAACTCTGCTACATCCTGTTATCATCACCTGTGTGTGCTGCATCTCTCTCTATATATACTTTACACTGAGTATTTTGTAGAAGCACATCTTGTAGGTTCTGCAAGTTGCCTGTCCAGTTGTTGTGCCAAATTCTGCCTCCCAGCCAGAATTCAAGTCATCTTTTTATGCAGGTCAATCTCGAAGAATAAGCATAACAAATTCCCCTCATTTTTTTTATTTTTTTTTATTAAACCATGGTTTCTCTACAGTAGTCCTTTTTCTTCTTCTATTGTTTAACAGTTGACGACAGCCTGAACCATCTGTAAAAATGCTTGCACACTTAAAAAAAACAAACCAGATCTTGATTCGATAGATCCTGACCGAAAACACACACTACTTTTTTGGTCAGAATAAATTTTGGTCTGCACTGTGGTTCACAGCACTAGGTGAGGTAGGTGTAAAGTAGGGGTGGGAAACTCTAGGCATCTTGTGATCCGTTTTAATTGTGATTCAGAGATCTGCAATGTGATTATTGAATGATTATCGATGAGTCTTGATGCATCTTTTCCTTCAGTACAGGATTTTTATTTTCTCACTGCATGACTACTTGGTACTTTTAAAGTAAATTATCTTTTTACTTTGACATGATTTATATTTATAGTTCATAGTTATTTTAATAAATCAAATGATTAATACAAAAACCTAAGATTATTGTTTTTAGGGTAATATTGAAACCAACTACAAGGAGAGCAGAAATGAAAAGATGATAATGTTGTGGCTGATCAGTGTAATGTACATAGAGAGCTGGTTTTCATGTTGTGGCTAATCTGTGTACAAATTAAGTATAATGTTTTGTGTTTATCTCAGGGAAATATGATAATATTGAAATGTGTTGAGTTACTAAGTTTAACTGAGAGCTTTAATGGAGGAAATAAATTAAAATACAAGTGTGTGTCTTTGTGTGTGTGGGAGAGAGAGAGAGAGAGAGAGAGAGAGAGAAAGCACAATGACTCTGTTTTGACAGTTTAAAGTAAAATTAATGGGATGAATGTAGTAAAATGTAGCTCGGTAAGGTAGTTTGCTGGATTAGAATTCGTACATAACACAAACAAACTGACAGCGTGAGCAGTCACGCACACACGCGCTCACACACGCGCTCACACACAAACATAAATCTAGGACAACATGAGGAAAATGCGAGATCAAATGATACGCATCATTTAGGATATGGGATGGTACAGAGTATGAGAAAGGGAAGAATGCTTGTTCACAGATCTGAACCAATTTAAAGCACACAAATTTTAGAATGTGTGCATATAACCTTTGTTGGAGACAATTAAAGAATCACTGTATGTATTTGTATATAGGGTGTATATAGGGATTCTTGATATTATAGGTTTTCATTTTGCTTAAGTATTCTGGATTTTAAATACAGTTAGTGTGATTGTATGTGTACCTCTTGACCGGAGCTTCTCTGGTCATGGTCGTGATCATGGTCGTGATCGTGGTCGTGATCGTGGTCGTGATCGTGATCATGGTCGTGGTCATGGTCGTGGTCATGGTCGTGGTCATGGTCGTGGTCATCCAGGTGTGGCGTAGTCTCAGTCCCAGTCGGCTGAGTGTGGTTAGATTGAGTTGTATTAGGCTGAGGGAGTTCCACGTCCTGCATGAGGTTGTAGTTTGCGCTGCGGTTCACTCTACGAGACTTTGTGGCATAAGAGGGCGTGGTCAGAAGTGCAGTCGCGTCAGGAGCTCTCTTCATGTACAGATTGTGGTGAGCGTCAGTTTGGCTCTTCTTCCCGGAAGTGGTATCATGGGACACGCTGGGGGCGGAGTCTGTCTTCTCCACAGGAGAACCACTACTGTCCTTTTTGCTGGCAGCGGTGTGCGTTTGTGTGGCGTGTTTGTGTGTGTGTGAATGTGAGTGCGAATGCGAGTGTGTGCGGTTGTGGCTGTTTCCATGATGCTGCACTATTACTTTCCTGATTCGGTCTAGCCCCACCCCCTCCAGCAACCTCTGGAGACCAGCCAATGAGATGCTGCCATTCTGTCCATATTTCATAAAGAGGGCATGCAGGTGCTGCTGCTGCGTCTGCTCCGCCAGCCGACTGTCTGTCTTCACAGAAACAGGGCCACAGTCTGCGGACACTTCCACTGAGCATGCCCAAAACAGCGTCAGGGAAATCAGTGCCAGGACATGTGCCCTGGCAGGCAACATTTTAACCTGGAGAAGAAATGATAGGAAAAAGGAGTTATTTGTGCAAATGATCATAACGTGATAACATGCATAAATCATTGATGTACATTCAATCTCACTCTGTCATTTCTATGATTACATTTCACCTACTAAAAAATCCTGTTTTTATGATATTCATTATTACCATAATTCCTGATATTTACAGCGTAATTCTGGTTAATAAAACTCTAGTTTTAGATAGTAATAAAATAAAAATATTAAGATATCTAAAACTTCACCTAAATCTCCCAAAAGCACAGTACTACTAGTTACAACTACATTTTGCTAGTCAGAATTACAATGGTGATATCTAGATATTTAAATTTCTAATAGCAAAAAGTAACTATAGTTATTTGTAATTGGAAAG
This sequence comes from Astyanax mexicanus, assembly GCF_023375975.1. Lineage (NCBI taxonomy): Eukaryota > Metazoa > Chordata > Actinopteri > Characiformes > Acestrorhamphidae > Astyanax > Astyanax mexicanus. The sequence continues at coordinate 27,976,010 of NC_064411.1, forward strand.
AGCAAGATTTATGTAAATCAAAATTTTAAATTTCAAAATTTAATATTATTACAAGTAAAAAATATTGTAGCTGTAGCTCATACATAAAATTAGATGGTCTACCAAACCAGTAATAGCTGCATTACAGAAATCTGTAATTTAAGTTTATTTTAGTATAAACAGATATACAGATTTATAGTATAAACAGATTATGATTTGTATCACTAGGCTAAAACAGCTTGCCACACATATACAGAGTTGTGAGCAGCTAGTAAATTAATCTTAAGTATTAGAATCTAAAGTAGTTACAAGTCCAAGACGTTAACTATCTATCCCTAAAACATTATCACCAGGAGTAGGATGAACGGATGTAACAGCATTACATAATCATAATATATAAATTCATGATAAATATAGAGAGATTACTGGCAAGAATTACATCACATCCTAAAAAGAACAATCTGAGTAAGCACATATTTTGTGAAATGTTGCTTGCCATGATTTTTAATGTAGAACATAGATCACTTTATACACACTTTCTTTCTGATGTAAACATGATGAGTAAACATCCTTATTAGTCACAATAACTCAAGACAAATCTCATACATCTCCTGTTAACATGACAAAACATTTTTTTAAATACAGCATAAACCAGCAAACCAGACCAGAACAAGACCAGCAGTTCAGACTTTTTTTTAAATGAAACTAGACCAAATGCTGACAAGTGAAAACAACTTATGTCTAACATAATCAGGTAATGAATGTCAAACATTTATGTTTTGATTAGAGATTTACAAATACTAAACATTAAGTTCTGTTCCAGCTGTAATGGTAAAAAAATGTATTAGGAGACAGGAGACTTATTTAATAAAGACTTGAGGATCACTTGGTATTCAGTGAAGACACAGGATGGATTTTTGTAAATGTTTAGGTTATATAATTTACTGAATATTTAAGTTTTTATTTGATCTTTATTTGAAAAGACAGGAAATACAAAAGTAATCCTAAGTAATTAGATAAACCATAAAAAATAGTACTTCAGATCTTGTTGCAATTACATTTTTAACAGATTCAGTAATCAGTAAACCTGTAACAGATTTTAAATTAACCCTGCTAACCCTGTTTATTAGAGATTCAGTTAAAGGTCTTCTGCTGATCCTGATGTTGAACCTGTTAAACTCGCCATATGCTGAGCAGCTCTACTGCAGCGTTTTCTCAGAACACAGCAGTTACTGAGTGTTAGCTACAGTCTGTAGTTAAACAGTTTAGAGGCGAGTTTACAGCAGTAATTACTGAGTTATAACTGGTATAAATAAGAAGAGTTGAAGAGTTAAATCAGTGTAAAGTGAGTAACAGATGAGGAACTCTCTCTCTCTCTCTGTATGTAAGGTCTGCCGGGCCTGGAGCGGAGGCTCCGGGGTCTGAAGCTGTGGGTTAAACGCGGTAATAAACACGCGGTTATAAAGCGGAGCTCCGCGGCTCTGATCTCCAGCTGCTTACCGGAGCGGGGTCGCTCAGCTCGGTCTGAATTAAGCGCTTTTCCCGCGGCGCTGCGCTCAGCACTGCTCTCCGCTCGCTTTGTCTTCGGCTCGTGTGCAAACACACGTCATTTACACACAGGAAATCACCGAGCTGCACTTCCTGCTTTTGGCCCACGTGCTTGGTTCAGGCTGACAATTTTATAAAAAAAAATCTCGATATTGCTAAAAAAAATCTTGATATTGTAAAAAAAAAGGTCTCCATATTAAAAAAGATCTCAATATTGTACAAAATAAATCTTAATATTGTAAAAAATGACCTCAATATTGTAAAAAATGATCTCGATATTGTAAAAAACTATTCTTGTTAATGTAAAAAAAAATAATCTCGATATTGTAAAAAAAAAAATCTCAATATTTTAGCGGGCACAAATGTATGTTATTATATTGACCCATCTGGTGTTTATGTAAAACAATGAGATGCTTTTTTTTATTTATTGTTAGAGGACTACTGACTGAACTAACTGCAAAGCTTATTTTAAGTAATTTTAGGAGATTAGATGGGAGAATTATTTTAGGTAAATATAAATATAATCAAATATAAATTATGAAAAATCTCAATATGATTTCTGTTATTCTTGTAAATCATTTCGCCAATGTAAAGTAAGCACATAATATTCCTATATGTTTTTCTAGTATCCTATAGACGCATACAAACACTACAACACTTATTTCACTTGAGCATGCCGTGTTGGTTTTCCAATAGGTGCTTTTGCGTAGCAGTACTATTTAAAATCCACATTTGACCTCTATATGTGTTATTGTTTTATGTGTTATATATTTATCTATTTTAAACAAAGTAGTGTTTGGACTTGTTGTTACATTTTATTGCCGTTAGATGGTGATATTAACCTACAGGAGTAGAGCAGAACTTTAACGGTGCCTCAGGTGAAGATCTGGGTTTGTTTAAATTTTTTTCTGATTTAAAAATTACCTCAAAAACAATGCAAGAGTCGTTATTCAGGAGGCAGGAAATTTAGTTTTTACAGAATTTCACTGAACAAAACCTTGTATCACCACTTTTACTGCTTTTACTATGTTACATAATGTGAATTAGGTTTTCTTTACATGTTGGGATGAATTGACCAATAGAATTGCTCTAAAATAATTATTTTAAATTCAAATTTAAATCTAAAGTTTGGCTCTTCAGCTCTAATGTTCTAATCCATATTATGGAAAGAACTACTAAACTAAGTAAAAAAAACAGCTTAATGAAATGAAGGTCGATCAAAAGTTCAAGAACTTTGAAAGTATCCTCAAGTGTAGTCGCAAAAACCATCAAAACTTAATGCTTTACAGAGTATTTTGGTTTAACACTTTTACAGTATTAAAGTAACATTGCCATTTATAGGTGAAGAATGAAATTCACTTCGTGTTTAATTTGTTGTTTTTTTTCTAGTACACAATCTCATATCAGATATAAACATAACAGGTTCAGTAGTAACACATATTTGCAGATCAATGAAATCATAAAATAGACACATTACCAAGATCAAATATCCTTAATGTAATCCTGATTATTCATGTTCCCATTAATTCACATGGGGTTTTGCTCTCTAATGTTTACTACTACAAACTGCAGGTACCGGTATTGTTATTCCAAATATCAACACTGCAATTCTGACCAGTAAAAACTCCATAGAGAGATCTAGATTTATCATTTGTACTAATCAGAATTCATTTACAGATGGACTGGACTTCTTTCTAGTTTGTAGTCATTTAGTGTAAGAATGATTCTTTGAGTTGAATAAGTTTTTTTTATATACAACTTTTGGAGTAACAGAAGAAACACTGAAGAAAGTCAGTTTACAGTTTATTTTTTTAAATGTCTCATTCACTCATTTCTCATGCTTCACAAAAATCATATGCTGTGTAACATATTGTGGCGGCTCTGGGTTGTGTGTGTGGCTGCCGGTCTGATGCCCAACTGGAGTGCTGGCGCTGTGGGGGGCGTGGCCACAAGCGAGCGCACTGCAGCCGGCCGGGAAACGGAGCCGGGACCACCCAGTGAGGGTTACGGTGGCCCCAGGAACACTATGCTTACCCTCGGGATCTGATTCCGGAACTGCCGGACTCAGCGGCTATTTCCTGAAATGCACATTGAATGGAGTGACTGTGAACGCGCTGGTGGACACGGGCTCGTCAGTCTCACTGATACGGCCCGAGCTAGCGACGGAGGAAGTGGCCAAGTTTGTGACTGACAACAGCCAGCGCATCACTCTCTCTTCAGTCACCGGGGATCCTATAGGTCTCCTAGGATTAGAGTTGCACGGTGTACCGAAGGTTCGATTCTTTTTCGATACTACGTCATCACAAACGATTCGGTTCTTTAGCGTTCGATGCTTTCGATACTATATAGCCCAGTCACTAGCTTCAAATGAGTCAAATTAGTAGGCGCGATTTGATTCAGTTCATAAGAAAACTGATTCACACCGCAGCAGTCGGTGTGGCAGGATTCAGATAAACTTAGTGTTCTGAACAAATGAATCGATTCACGTGTGAATCGATTCATTTGACTCGCTTGAGCGACACACGCACGCGCAAGCCAGCAGAGCAGCAGCGAGAGAGAGCAGCGGCGAGTGTAGAATGGCGACGTCTAAAATAACAGATGTCTCTCGTCCGCGACTTGTGGACAAAACGGGCGCGAGGAGTGAAGTGTGGGCAAATTTTGCTTACATCGCTGATGAAGAAGGGAATCCGACCAACACCACAAACCCAGTTTATAAACGGTGTTATAAGTCTATCCAGTGCAGAGGAGGGAACACCAGCAACCTGGCTACGCATTTAGCAGACAAGCACCCTGATCTCTACAAAGAGCTGAGAAGTCGACAGGTTAGTGGAGTTAGTCAAGATACACTCTGTCTGTAGCGTTATTAAGATTTACTAGCCCTGGCCCGCCGGCGGGCCAGAAATTTATAATATTTAATATCTGGCTGTGTTTATGAATAGTTATAGGTTCAATATAGACACCCAATATGCCATTTTAAAGCTTAGAATCTCGGCTTTTCAGTTATCTAGCCCATACCTGTCAAGTTTCAGATTTAAAAATAAGGGATATTTTCCTCTGTACGCTTAATGCCGTCCCACCAGCCCAACGAAGGTTCAGTATCCCTTACATTTTAAGACAGGTTTACAAAAAATCTAAAATTACCACAAGTGAACCACTTACACACTACAATTAGATTATTAGAATCTGAAATGTTGTGGACATTCCTACATATGTCATTCTTTTAATACAGCCAAATTAAAAACCCTTTTCTATATATTTAAAAAAAAATTAAGATTTCATGTCTTTTTTGTAATAAATGCACTCTTTTATATGATATATTTTTTATTTATTTAATGGATTTAAAATTGAACAAAGGGTGCACAAATTCTGCAAAATTACTGTTGGTGACCTAAAAATAGTATCATGAGCTTTTACTAAAAGGACATGGACCAGATATGTTTCATCAGTAAAAATTAGTCCTAAGTGGCCTACACAATAAATTTTAATTAATACTTCTTCCTTTTGATCACTCCACCCCTGATTAGTTCAGTTAATTTCGGTCCTCTCCACATTTCTGCTTAAACTGAGTCACAAGCTGTATTTTTTTATTTTAAAAGGTTTAATCTGTGTGTTTTATTTTGGAGAGGAGTATTTTTAAGCAGCTATCAGAAAAATATCATCACAGTTTACATGATTAGCCTACCGTTACCTTTCTTTTAGAAAAATCCCTGAATATCCAGATATGTTTTAACATCAGCAGCTCCGACTAGCTGCCTGAACTCACAGCGACGGGGGGGGGGGGGGCTTCCCCACACTGACCCTCCTTTGCAAGCTGATTGGCTGTTTCTCCTGAAAGGCGGGACTTTCTCCTTGAATCGGCTACACGATTGGTTAAGAGACACAGAGCGGTCAGTGCCCTGTCTCCTCAATAATATATATTTTTTTATTTGAATATAATACGGGAAATTTACGGGAAAATACTAATACGGGAGGACGGCGGGAAAGAGGAGTAAAATACGGTAGTTTCCCGGCCAAAACGGGAGACTTGACAGGTATGATCTAGCCTATTTAGCTGGATCTCCTTTCAGAAAATAAACATTTAGGGCGAAATATGCCTTGCTTCTGAAAATATGAAATCATAATTTTCATATTTCCGTTTCTCGTACGTCCATATTTGATCGAATGCGGACATGTTATACACCATTCGAACCGTCTGTCTCTCCGGATTCGCTCCGTTTTACTGTAGGATGTACGGTTCCTGAATTAGAGCTGAAAGAGCGCGTCACAGCGCGTGTTCAGAGTTAAACGCTGCTTGTTTTTCGCTGCAGGGTTACCTCAGGTCACTCCCTCCACCCCCTCAACCCCCACCAGCGGCTCCCCCACGCTCTTACCTTCAAAACCAGACTTAAGAGAATCCATCAATCCAGTCTCCTGCAATCCCCAATTATATACAAACAGCGCATGAAATAAACTGAGGCAGAAAAAAAAATAATATCCACTTTATCTCCTTATTAAAAGCGTAATTTTCGAGGCTGCATGTGATAACGCACGTGTGGTTAATCTGCAGTCCAAGGAGAACAAGGTTGACAGAAGACCATGTGGACACACTTGTTTTCCTGGCTAAGAACCTTAAACAGGCAAAGAAACTTCCCACAGTGTAGTTTCAGAAAAGAAGAGGTTTTAGTTTTTAGGAAGTGTTTAGATAATTATGTTATAGTTAAGGTTATAATAACGAAACTTGTTTTTTGTTCAAATGTTTCATTTTAGAATAAAAACGTTTGCACCGATTGTTCAGTGTTCAATACAGTCCAATCAAAAATAAACATTTTATGTTCAGATATTTTTATTGTTTTTTTTTCTTCCAAGTATCGTTTTGGTATCGAGAATCGTGATACTACAGTTGGTATCGGTATCGAAGTCAAAATTTTGGTATCGTGACAACCCTACCTAGGATTAACGGAGTTGACGATTGATGTCGGCAAGGGGCCCTTTCAACAACAGTTCTGGGTAGGACGCATCAACGACCCGTGCATTCTGGGCAAGGACCTGCTCTCACGCGTCGGAGCTATCATTGACTGTGCACGGGGCTCGGTGCTGGTGACTGGACTCCCCGTAGAGATACGCGACGAGTTAGGGGTAAGTGAACTGGTGGGAGGGAATGTGTGTGATTCGGTGCGTGATACGGTAGAGGGTCCGCTGGATGCGGGGTTGAGTGTAGATCCGATAGAGGAGATGCTGGAGCGCAGTTGTGTGGGTTTATCTGGTCCCCAACAACTCCGTTTGCGCGAACTGATCGGCCGTTTTCGCACGAGTTTCGCTGTGTCTGAGCGCGAGTGTACTAAAACTAGCCTTGCGGTTCATTCGATAAACACGGGTGATGCCCAGCCCATCAGGCTGAGGCCGCACCGTCTGGCGTTAGCAAAGCGCGTAGCGGCGGAGCAGTTAGTCCGCGAGATGGCGAGTACGGGCATTATTGAGCCTTCGAGCAGCCCGTGGTCGGCCCCGGTGGTCCTTGCGAAAAAGAAGGATGGAAATTGGCGCTTTTGCGTGGATTATCGGCGACTTAACGCTGTCACGAAGCTTGACTCCTACCCTCTCCCCAGGATCGACGATACGCTGGACCAGCTGTCTGGCTCAGCCTGGTTCAGCTCGTTAGACCTGAGGAGTGGATATTGGCAGGTGCCCCTCGCGGTGGGGGATAGGGAGAAAACCGCTTTCTCGCTCGGCTCAGCCCTATGGCATTTCACGGTGCTTCCGTTCGGATTGTGTAACTCGCCCGCTATTTTGAGCGTCTTATGGAGCGTGTTTTATGCGGGGTTCCGCGGTCGTGCTGCGTCGTTTATTTGGATGATGTCTTGGCGCACGGAACCGACTTCGACTCCGCACTGTCTCACCTTGAAATGGTGCTCGGTGCGATTCAGGCGGCTAACCTGAAGCTCAATCCGGCAAAGTGTAATCTGCTAAGGCAGCGCGTGAGCTTCCTGGGCCACGTAGTGAGCGGTGCTGGCGTGGAAACCGATCCCAAAAAGAGGGAGGCGGTCCGTGACTGGCCCACACCGCGAGACGCAAAAATGGTTCGCAGCTTCGTGGGGCTCGCCTCGTATTACAGGCGGTTTATTAGGGGGTTTGCGGATGTGGCAGCGCCGCTTCATGCTCTGACTAAGCCTAGAGTGAAATTCCGCTGGTCTGACGAGGCGGAGTGGGCATTCGAGGAGCTAAAAAGCCGCCTGTGCAATGTGCAATCGAATGTGCAATCGAATGCCCACTCCGATTCTAGCGTATCCGAAGGTGTCTGAGAGTTTCATTGTGGATACTGATGCGAGCGACCACGGCCTCGGAGCAGTCATGTCGCAGGTTCAGGACGGCTCCAAGCGCATAATAGCATACTATAGCCGCCGCCTGAACAAGGCGGAGCGCAACTATTGTGTAACGCGCCGGGTACTACCCGCGGTGGTCGAAAGCCTTAAACATTTCCGAGCATACGTGTATGGGGTGCCCTTTCTGCTGCGCACTGACCACGCCTCACTACAGTGGCTCATGCGTTTCCGCGAGCCCAAGGGCCAACTCGCGCGCTGGTTATCTAGACTCCAGGAGTTTCGTTTTGAGGTTGTGCACCGCCCGGGCCGTGGCCACAGTAACGCGGATGCTTTGTCGCGCCGGCCGTGTGTGGCCGCCGACTGCAAACATTGTGCTCGTGCTGAGGAGAAATCTGCTGAGACCGCACGCTGCGCTGCAATCTCCGGGGATGTTAGTGGTGCTGTCGGGGTGGCTCAGGTGTCCGTAGAGTCCCTCGAGGGCTCCCCGCGCCCCACTTCACCCTTACCAGTGCGGCAGCCCGATGGAGCGGGTGGCCGTGGACGTGCTGGGCCCCTTTCCGGTGACGGACTCTGGAAATCGCTTTGTTCTGGTGGCGATGGACTATTTCACGAAGTGGCCAGAGGCCTACGTGGTGCTGGACCAAGGGGCGGTCACTATTGCGGAGAACCAGCGTGACTGGCCTGTCGCTCCGCTGTGCAGGAGACAACAGGATTCACGCCGGCTCTGCTTATGTTCGGGCGCGAACTGAGGACGCCGGTCTCCCTGGCTTTTGGGGCGCCTCCTCCACTTTTGTCTCGGACCTTATGTCTTCGCTGGAATTAGCACACCGTCTAGCGTGCTCCAACCAGTCTGCTGCCGGACAGAAGCAGAAGCGTGCGTACGACACGCGCTGCTTTGGGGACCCGTTGGCGGTGGGGGCGAGGGTTTGGCTATATAACCCTCAGCGGAAGAAGGGACTGTGCCCGAAGCTCCAGTCTGCCTGGGTGGGTCCGTGCTTGGTGCTGTCCAGGCTGGGGGAGGTGGTGTATAAGATCCGGTGGGGCAGACGCACTATGATTGTGCACCGTGATAGGCTGGCCCCCTATAGGCCGAGACTGTCGGACACTGTGGACGGTGGTGCGGAGCCTGCCGGCCTTGCACTCGTGCCTGACCTGAACTCTGGCTCTTCGGAGCCGCTGGCAGGCGGTGCCGTGCCCGGCCCCTCCAGGCTGCCGCAGGCACGGAGGCCGCCCGCCCGCCTTAATGACTTTGTTTGCGACTGATTGTAAAAAAAAAAAAAAAAAAAAAAATGTTCTGTTGTACATAGGGCTGGGCGATATGGAAAAAAATCTTATTACGATATAGTTTTTCATATCAGCCGATATCGATATGTATCACGATATAAATCAAATCACTTTCTGTTACACTTAAAGGTTTCTATTTTTACTCAGAAGTGACAGAATAAGGGAGTTATGGACAAAATCACTAGCAGGCTCAGAGCCTTGTGGACAGACACTAGGATGTTAACATCTTGCCAGGTGGGTACAGCTTTTAAATTAATTTTAAAAAGGGGACAAATATATAAACTAAAAAATATGTAAGACCCTTTACATTATATGTCTGTTTAATTTAAATTGCAATAACACTTTATTTATTTTTATAAAATTATATTTAATCAAAAGATCATTCCCCTCCCTGAATGCAGGCAACTACATAAAGCAAAATACAAGAGTATATCACAGTGTTCATTTTGACAGGTGATTTTGATACAGTCTTAGTCTTTTCACTAAAATGTATAATAGTTTTAGTTACATTTTAGTCTATCGGATATTATTAGTTTTAGTCAGATTTCAGTCTAGTTTAATTTTGGTCATATAAAAAGTATGTATTACATATGTTTTACTGTTTTTCTATTTTCTATTTGTTGTAATTTTAGATAATTTACTGCTTATGTTTTTTTTTTAAATAAGAGCCTTTAGTTTTTTTTTCATTTAAATTAAGCTAACATTTAAATATTTAAAAAAAAAAGTGGCCTATAATGGAGGTGGGAGGAATAAAGTCAAGTTTCTGAAATGATCCACTTCTACTGCAGTACAGATTTATACTAACATTACTGGCTTTCAGTAGACTAGACTTACATTACTTAAGTGTATTTAAAACTCCAGTTCAGTAACAGCAATGTTTAGCTCAGTTCAAATACAGCTAGACAGATTATATAATCTTCTGTATTTAGTAAAATATCCAGCATAACAGACTCTCTATCTGTTAAAAACTATAAAACACAAAGACAGAGGAGAATGCTGCCCTCAGGGTTTTCTAACAGAAACAGTGAGAGTTAGGAAAAAAGATGGAAAGTGCTTCCTTTCTGTGTGTTTATATACTAACCCCTCACTCGTGCTGAAGTTAACCTTAATTTACACGAAACGTGGATTAACACGGCTAACGTGCGTTACCCATTAGTTTATTAGAATGTAAAAAGCAGTGAAAGCATCTTAGCTAATGATGACAGATTGCACAGATCCCTTTTACACCGTAAACATCGCTAACTTTAAACTGGAGACAAGCTAATCTAACTAGCAGCAAACAGAGCAGCGTTTACCTGCCTTCAGAAATCTGAACAAGCTCACCTCTCTAAATATCTTGGAGACGCATGCCTCATATTTAAAAGGTGAGTTTTCCAGTGTAGCGCCGCTGAATAGTATAAATGAAGTTTATCCAGTAAATGGGAGAGAAGGAGCCGCTATGTGAGGAGTTCAGAGTGGAGGGGCTCGGGGGGTGGGGCGGAGGGGGATGGTGGAGAGGGGAGGGGAGGGGTTGTACTGGGCTGAGCAGCAGTTCAGCGTGCTGCCTGATCTCGTGCTGCGCCTTTTCACAACGCTACTTAAACGGGAAATAGAAAATTTAGTTTATCGAATTTCTCGCCCCGACTTATCGCGATATATAGTTTCCTCGATAACTATCGATATCGTTTTATCGCCCAGCACTAGTTGTACATGGGGTTTGTGTTGGGTTGGTGGGGTCGCCGGGACGGCTGACCCTTGGGAGGGGGGCTATGTGGCGGCTCTGGGTTGTGTGTGTGGCTGCCTGTAGGCATGGTTCTGTTCTCCTGTGTGCGAGGATGACAGGGGTGGGATATCTCCCTTGGGAGGGGTTATGCAGAGAGGGTGGGCACCACTCTGGATCTGCCATCTGGGAGACACACAGCTGGGTTGGTGGCCAAACTGCAGTTTGGGATTGAAATCGGTGGACTGTGGTTCACTTTAAGCAGACTCTGGTGTGGTCTAATGCAGATAAGGAAACTATCCACTCCCAGTGCTGCATGTAGGGTCGTGTGATGGGATGATTTATTTTTCCATTATTAAAATAATATCTAGTGTCTAATAAACCCCCGGTGCAACAGAACTGAAGCAAGGGTATTTTAACAATCTCAGCTTTGAGGAGTAAGTGCGGGTACTAAGAGCATGGTGAAAAATAGAGATGCACCAATGTGGGAATTCTGGGCCAATGTAGATATCCAATATTACACACGTACATATCTGGCAATGCCAATGTTGATGCCAGTATACACATTTATAACTTATAGAGAGACTTGACAGCCTGGTTTAACTTTATAACTTTAAAACTAATTAAAATCAATAAAAAAATAAGCTTAAATCAATTTATTTTAAAGTAGGGCAGCCAGCATATCTCTGTCCTTTTCTGACATACCATAGATACGTCAGCAAGTATAAGTTTAAAACATTGGCCAAATCAACAACGCTGATGTTGTTATTGGCCAATTAACAACTATTGGCCAATGCTGATATAATTTTGATACTGTCATGTAGAGACCGACCGATATGGGTTTTTCTAAGGCCGATGCCGATACCGATCATTAGTGGTCAGAGTCAGCCGATGGCCGATGTGACCTGCCGATTTTTAGGGCCGATATGCTATCGTATTATATTTATTTGGCATGCTTAAAATCATACTAGTAAGAGGAGGAACAACAGTTGTAAACTTCACAGAATTTATTGAAAATAAATTAGCATTTTATAGTGACTTTAATGTTACTATATCACTATATGTTAATAAAAAAAATATTAATTTTATTTAGATTGTATTATCCATAACATTTTATTTTATTCATTATATAACATATGTTCTATATACACTATATATTCATGTTTATAGTAGAAATATTATGTTGGCTATTATATAAAATTTACTGTAGGGGCCTACTAATTAACAAATGTATGACTTGTTGCAGTCTGTTAGTCTATTAATTATTCATTTTAATATGTTTAACAGAGTGCAAGAAGACTTCCATAATGTGACAACTTTAGATAGTTACTCCAAAACGGCAAAGCTTATTTCTTCTTCAACTCCATGCAGTTGAAAACGAATGGACATGGGAGGACAATGTTATAAAATGTTCACATTAGGGCTGCAGCTATTATTTTACAAAAATGGGTGACGTTTAAATTAAGAATAAAATTATAAATAATGCAAAAACAGACAGGTGATGTAATTTAAATATAGCTTTATCTGTTTTTTTTTTTTCTTCTTCAAATGAGCTCCTTAGCCAGAGAAACGCGTCTCATCAGCTGTACTGGAGGTTCGGTGCAGCGGAAAATGAGTTGAGAAAGCTGAAGAGCGCGGACTTTATAGGTTCAGGATAAAATGAGCTTTTATCAGAAAAGTCTGGAGGGGGTTCTAAAGTAGAACCCGACAAAACAGAAAATTCTGCTCATCGTTTCATTTAATATCTAACAGCGCAAACCGCTTTAAACGGGTGAGTTTTACAGCAGAACAGCAGGAGGCGGCATGATTTAATGTCTGTTTGTAGTGAAGGAAAATGAGATGTTTTATTTTAACTCCATTATTTTAGAAACTATTTGTTTTATTAATTCGTTTACAATAAAGCTTATTTATATACAGTGTTGGGAGTAACGGCGTTAAAACTAACGGCGTTATAACTAACGCCGTTACTTTTTTTCAGTAACGAGTAATCTAACTAATTACTATGACTGTAACTATAACGCCGTTACCATTTCCGACACCCCGTTACTGCACGTTACTTTAGCAGCTCTATGAACTTTTTTTTTTTATTTCGCTTTGCCCTGGTTAACCCCTCCTCTGTCCGGTGAACTTGAGCTTCTGGCCGCTGTGCCTGTGGTTTGGCGTGGTGAAGTGAGGCACAATTGTGACGATTTGCGTGCTCTAATCAATTCAGTGATTGCCGTGGACAACCCAAGTTCCGAATTAAGGACGTTAAGCTCTTTTTAGCTGCTCCGGTTTTTGTGGTGCTGCTGCTTTCTATTTTAGAGCTTAGATTCTCTGCCCGAATCCCACCTGACCTGAGGACCGACCCGAAATCAGGCTCCTATTTTTATTTTATATAAAGCTCTGGGGTGATAATCACAATGTTGCTAAGTAACCAATTATTATTGTTCACTAAAGCGAACGAAATAGCGAAAATTGAAAGTGAAAAACATTTGTGTTAACTGAATCTAATAAAAACGGTAATTAAAAGGAAAAACATAACTATCTCGAACTGTATTTTGTGTTTATAAAACTAACTAAAACGAACTGAAATTACTGATAGAATACCCTCATTTTTGTGTTTAATTTATTTATAAGCGCTGTTGTACAGCGGAGTTGTACAGCGGGAGTTGTTGTGCCGAGCGCGCGGCACTCGTGGTCCGTTAGTTCTTGTGTAAAGAGCTCGCGCTAGCAAGCCCACCCTAAAATGAACAGAAAAAATAAAAACAAAATAAAATTAAACTATAATAAAAATGAAAACTGTAATCACGTAGCTCTGGGCGCACGTGAACGCCTCCGCGTTTGACTTGCAGCATTGTGTGTAGCTGTTCTTAAAAATCATTTAAATTAAATAATAGTTCTATGCTTCTATGTTACAGTGTTAATTAACATAATTCTGATTATATTTCGCTCATTCAATCAGCCCGAAAACAGACAGTTTATGGGGCGGATCGGGTCAGGCTCATAATGACAGTTTATGGTTCGGGCTTGGGCAGAATGTGCACGGGCTCCGGCTGGGTCGGATTTTTTGGGCACGATCTAAGCTCTATTCTCTTTTGGTGAAGCTGTTATATTAATACCATTTTAACGGGCATTAAATTGTTGTTTTTGTCCATTATTTTGTTTTATATATACATATTTCTTTTGAGTGTGGCTTGGTTTGTTAAATTTCATCCCCAGACGCGTTTTTCCGCTTTTTTCAGTATTACAAGTTTTAGTAATTTTCTTTGGTTGTGTGGAGAATTTCGTTTTATTTTTTTGAAATTCGTTAGATTATATTTTTGTCAACATTTTGGGTTTATTTTCGTTTGTTATTTTTTGTTATTTTTCTAATAATAATAGTAAATGCATAATTGATTTCCTTTTTTTGACGGGCGAATAATAAAAAGTAACGCGATAGTTACTGGTAACTAATTACTTTTATAGTGGAGTAACTCCCTTAGTAACTCAGTTACTTTTTTGGAGAAGTAACGAGTAACTATAACTAATTACTTTTTCAAAGTAACGTGCACAACACTGTTTATATATAAGGAGAAGTACAGTCCTCTAATAATCCTGACTAACCAGTAATTATTATTTCAGCGCAGCTGATGCTGCGAATATCCTTAAACAGTTTTAGTCCTGCCCTTTTTCATTTCGTCTAAAAATAATTTAAATACTGAAAATATCAAGTGTTAATTTGATTTTATTTACTTAGATTTTCGTTTCTGAAGAAGAGACGTCAGTTATTTTATACTAGAGCTTATAGATAGGGCTTGCCTTGCATAGTCAGGGCGCATTCCAAATGCACTCCTGCCATCAACGCTAAGCATAGTTTCGTTTGGAGAGAAATGCTACAACACCGATGCAGTTGAAATTCTATTCTTTTTCAGTAAATGAAGCAACATCACAGATTACTAATCATGAGAGAAAATATAGACTTTGGGACACTGGATTGTAAAAATGGATGCCTTACCCAAGTCTTGCTCACTCTTGAAACCTTGCGCTGCGTTCCAAGTAGCTGCCCGCAGATGTGCCGGATTAAAATCGGCGCGGCCAAATAAGAAAATCGGCCGATGCCGATTGATAAAAAAATAACAAAAATCGGCCGATTAAATCGGCTGGCCGATCGATCGGTCGGCCTCTACTGTCATGCCTCCCTAGTGATAAATGCTTGTCCCATGCTGACCTGCAAGGAGAAAAACATTAATAATAAAAATGATAATAGATAAAAATAGGGTGAAAATTACAGGAAGAAAATGCTAAACCACATAAAAATAAATTATCATTGACTGAGAAGTTGTTTTAGGTGGTCTGTGCGGGTGTGTGTATGTAATAACATGCAAACTTTGTGTGTATATGCATATGTTTGTGGAGACAGTCAGTATAATATACCTCCATATATGTACACAGACAAACAGTCCAACACAAGGACAGACAGACATACAGACCTACAAGTAGACAAAGAGAGATGCATACATAACTGTGAGGATTTTAATAATAATAATTTCAATAATTCTCTATAAGATCATGTGTAGTGACTATGTTGCTATCTAACCAATTGTGTGTTGGGCGAGCAGGAGGGTTGCATTATAAGTCTGGTTAACAGTCTTAGATAGTGGTGGACCTTATAAAAAGCTGGCGGATCAAAGTTTTGATATTGCACGGTTCCCATGCAATATTAAATGCAGTCAGGTTTATTTTTACAGTGTTTTATCTTTCCAAAGATATGTGCATTAAGAGAAGATTTTTTCAGTGCATAAAATATATATCCTGGTTTTTCAGTGCATAAGGATGGTTTTCAGTGAGTTAGACAGGGGTAAGGCATTCGGTGTGGGGGTTCATAACTGTATTATCAAACAAATGTTGTATAGGTGGACATAATAATATTTATAAAGCCTAAACATAAGCATCAGGGGTGTCTAGAGCGCAATATGAGCATATGTACAAGTGCATCTCAAAACAAATTACACACAGAGTGATATATTTTAGCTGTTTATTTCTTTTATTGGTGATGATTATGGCTTACAGCCAATATAAACTCAAATATCAGTGTCTCAGAATATTATATAAGACCAATTGGTACTTTTGGCAGTGTGCCAAGTCCTGCTGAAAAAATTAAATCCACATCTCCATAAAAGCAAGCATGAAGTGCTGTAATATTTTGTGGGAAAACACTGCACTGACTTTGTACCTGATAGAACACAGTGGATCAACACCAGCAGATGACATGTCTCTACAAACCATCACTGATCATCAGTAAATTTTGCATTTTATTTGGAAATCAAGGGAGCAGAGTCTGGAGGAAGAGTGGAGAGACACAGTTCAAGCTGTTTGAGGTCTAGTGTGAAATTTCCACAATCAGTGATGGTTTGGAGAGACATATCATCTGCTGGTGTTGATCCACTGTGTTTTATCAAGTCTAATGCAGTGCAGTGTTTTCCCAGAAAATCTTACAGCACTTTGTGCTTCCCTCTGCTACAGACAACTTTTATGATGATGTGGATTTCATTTTCCAGCAGGACTTGGCACACTGCCAAATGTTTGATCTTATATAATATTATAATTATCTGAGACAGTGATTTTTGGTTTTCCTTGGCTGTACGCCATAATCATCAATAATAAATCTAATAAACGCTTAAAATAGATCACTCTGTGTGTAATACACCTATATAATATATCAGTTTCACATTTTCAACTGAATTACTGAAATAAAATAACTTGATAACAATGATATTCTAATTTATATGTCCATTTGACCCATTTTCTATAATTTATGTTGTGTTCTTGTTCTTGTTTTATACTGGTTTTCATGCAGGTTATAAGAGTATCTGAGAGAGGAATTTAAACAGGGCCAGGGCTAATCACTGGTACCCTCTGCTGTCATCAAACTACACTCACATTCTTACTCTCAAAGTTCTGAATCAGTCAGTTCAGTAGTGCCTCTGCTTCTTGCTCAGTGCTGTGTTGTTTGAGTCTGTATCTGAAGGCGATGTGGTTGGCAGGTGGAAGGATGCCCAGTCCTGCTCGGCTGGTGTCCAGTGTTGCTTCCTGCTGATCCCCAGCCAGCTCCAGGTCACACATCAGTAGGATAATACACACAAACTGTTTCATTTCATTAATGGCAAAGAATCGCCCGGGACACATTGTGGCCCCTGATCCAAATGGCATGCGATAATACCGGATCTTCTGATCTCCTTTATAGAACTCGGTCTTCTCCTTCCCGTCTTTCACAAACCGGTCAAACTGGTACTGCTACAGGGACAAACACACATACACACTTATTCATACATTAATTCAGTTTAGCAGAAAAAATATACTCACTGACAAGAATCAAACATACTAAAAACACTTGTTAGAATAGACTGAATGAGTGAATGTAATGATGATATTTAATAGATATTTAATAAAACCCTGTTGGAGCCTCAAGCCTGGAAACAAGATGAAATACGGCTGAATAAAATCCTTTTCAATCCTTTTTTTTATACCAGACTATATATAACTGAATATAAAATGATTTGTTTATATTATTACCTGTGGGTTTGAGTAGATATCAGGGTCCAGGTGTGTGCTCTGGGGGTGCAGAACTACAATATCTCCTTTGCGCACACACACAGAGCACTGAGGCTCAAGCTGCAGACAAAAGTCCTCCTGAACCACTCGAATATTCATAGAAGCCGAGGACAAGCGAAGACTCTCATTAATAGCACTTTCTGCAGAGAAGAGACGTGCGGAGAACAAAAGAAAGAGACAAAGAAAGGGATGAGAATAACATTTGTTGTCCCAGAAATTATTGCGATAAACGATATTGTTTGCTATTTAAGACCATTAAATGGCACTAATATAAATGATAACATAATATCAGAACAAAGGAATCACACCCTTTTTAAGACAATAAACTTTTCATTCCTGTTTACACACCTAATTTTGGAACCCGAAAAGTTCCCAGCTTGAACCAAAGTAGCTTATAGTAGGTTCTTCAACATGTATATACACATATACACACTGCAAAGTGCAGAGGCAGGGCAAGCGTGGGTCCGCCCCACACTATGACGTGCAGCCCTGGTCTGTCCCAGCTGGCCCGCGTTGAACCGGCATAAAGACTTTGCCTCAGCTTTCACTCGAGAGATACGCTGATGATGAGAGTAAGGCTGAGGCAACACGAACCTAAGAGAGAAGTTAAGTGACTAGAGCCGCACTGGAACTTTTACTATGTTTCTTTAAGTTAGTTTTGGGCGCTGATGGGGGGCATTTTTCCAAATAAAGGTACAATTTGAGTTTATTTACTCCCTGTGTCTGTGTCTCTCTGTGCTTCCGCATTACAGGTCATGTTGTTGAGGTCAAATGATTGAGGTCATGTCCATTTATTGAAAGATAAGTCGATAATGTAATTACTGTGACAGACCTAGATGAGAAAATACAAAACCCAGAAAGAGAGAAAAGACATTTTAGTCTTGTTTCATCCACAATCCCCACTACTTCAGTTTTAATTGAGAATGACAATGAGTACATAAACAATCACATCACCATTACAGTTTGTGAGTAATAATGATAAACGAGATATGGTCAAGCAGTACTCGCTATACTTTTTTGCTTTGCAACCAGCCAATAAACTCACATAATACAGTGCATTGACTTATTAAAGGTCACCTTCCGCGAAAATCCGATTTTTCTTGTTTTTTGTGGAATACAGTAGGTCTCTCCGAGTTGAATGTGTACACCTGCACATTAAACTGTTTTGCAGCCCCCATTGTCTGCAGGAGCTAAGCAAAGAAATCCCCCCTCCCCCCCTCCGAAAAACGGGTGAATTTTGAATTATCTTTCTGCCTACGTAGGCAGAAACTCACAGACCAGCCCACCTTGGCTCGAGAAACTCCCAGAGGCGGAGCTGAAGCGACGCAACATCACCGCTCATCAGTTAGGAGGTGGGAGGGAGTGAGCGGCAGAGCGGTGGAGGGGCGTCGCAGTGCTCCTAGCCAATCAGAGGAGAGATATTTGCATGCTGTTTGCATGTATGAATATTCATGAGCAAAGCTGGAATCCGGTCATTTTGGACACACCCCTAAAACAGTCCATTAAAAAAGAGCTATACAGACACACCTGAGCACTTTTTTTTACAAAAACGGCTCACATGTCATTCATTCATACTAGAGACCACAACTAGACATTTTAAAATGAAAGAAAAAACGACGGAAGGTGACCTTTAATAACCACCCAGAGACTAAATTTGGACTTCTTTTGCAAAAAAAAAAAAAGGAACTATTTGTCTACTAAAAATGTTTGGTTACCCAGAGTTAAAGTCAGTGTTAAACCAGTAAGCTTGAGTCTGGAATTTTGAAATTGTGAAATGCATATTTTTTTAATCTTTGAGAGATTTAAGATTTAAGGCATTTTAAAAATATTTAATGATCTGCGGACACCCTGTAAAGACGAGGAGAAGACGACAGCCTCCACGTGGCCTCCTCTGTGAGTAGTGAGAAATGGTGCAAGACCAACTCATGAAACTAATGTCGCCGAAGAATCATCGAACTGGCAGACCAAGGTACAAGTCAAGGTCACAACCAAGAACATCCTCATCAAGACGGCCGGACACCCCCACTGTCGAAAACCAGGGTCTGACAGTGTTCCAACTCAACATCGAGGGCCTGACCATCGCCAAACTCGTCACCAGACATCAGTCATCAGACACCTCGCCGATTCCAAGTGGCGGTTATTCTCCTGCAAGAGACACACTGGGTTTCTGATGACAACCTCAAGCTGCCTGGGTTCCTCCTTGCTGGATCCATCTACAGTAAGAAGCATGGAATGGCAACTTTTGTCCGGGAAGGATTAAGCTGGTCTACCATCAGCCAAGCTCCATCTGGCTGCAACATTGAGTGGCTGGTCACAAAAATCCAAGAAACATTTGTTGTGAATGTATATAAGCCTCCCCCAACAGCGCTGATGGCATAATCACTTCCACCTGTGCCTGCTCCTGCCATCTATGCAGGAGACTTCAACTGTGAACACACAGATTGGGGTTACAACCGCACATCTCAAAATGGTGAAGTCCTGAGTGAGTGGGCTTCTAACATTGAAGCACTGTTGCTCTTTGACCCAAAAGAGTCCCCAAGCTTCTTCTCTGCACGATGGAACTTTTATACCAACCCAGACCTGGCCTTCGCCATATGGCGCAGCAATGACATAAAACCTGAGAAACGGGTCTTGGACAGATTCCCTCGCTCACACCACCGGCCATCCATCATCAAAGTACCTTCGCTGGTACAGCCGGTAGCTGGCAAACCGGTCAGGAGATGGAACTTCAGGAAGGCAAATTGGCAGTCTTTCATGGCAGAAACGGATAGAAGAACTGCTGGTCTGCCGGACCCCGAAACAGCTGATGTGGATGCTGCATACGCGGCCTACTGCAAAGTCCTCTTAAGGGCAGCAAAGCACAACATACCACGTGGCAACAACAAAAACTACATTCCAGGCTGGGATGAGGAGTGTAGCAGCCTGCTGCACAAACACCAGCAGACAAGCTCCAGGGGAGAAATGGATGCAACAGCAACAATTCTACTGCAGAAACTGGATGACACCCGGAGGACCAGGTGGAATTAAGTTGTGGAATCAATCAACTTCACCCACTCTAGCCGGAAAGCGTGGCAGACCATCAACCGGCTCTCAGGGAGAAAAACAACACCCCGCAGGTGTCCAGTGACTGCTGACGCCATTGCTTCCCAGCTCCTGAAAAATGGCCGCTTCCCAGATGCAGACAAAAACTTCACTCGACTGACCTCAAGTAAGGTATTGTCACTTTCCAGGGCAGCCAGTGTTGATGCCAACCTATCAGGAGACTTTACAGGGGCCGAACTAAGAGCAGCAGTGAGCAAACTGAAGCCGGGCAAATCACCAGGTCGTGACAACATCCACCCAGAATTTGTCATGCACCAAAGCAATAGAACATCTCGCTGGCTATGCTCATTCTTCACAATATGTTTCCGGAGGTCCACGCTCCCAAAGACCTGGCGGCGAGCTTCTGTCATAGCCATGCCAAAGCCAAACAAACCAACCGAAGACCCGAAGTCCTACAGGCCCATCTCTCTGTTATGTGTCCCGTACAAGATCTTGGAGCGTCTGATCCATAGCCGTATTGAACCAGTGGTGGACCCACAACTTCCACCAGAACAAGCTGGCTTCCGCCGAGGCAGGTCAACGGTGGATCAGGTAACACTACTTACTCAGGACATCGAGGATAGCTTCCAGGATAACGAGAAAGCTGGAGTAGTATTCCTGGACCTGACTGCCGCCTATGACACTGTGTGGCACCGTGGACTACATCTAAAACTGCTAAGGACAATCCCGGACCGGCACATGGTGAGATTTATTATGGAGATGCTATCAAACCGCAGCTTCACTGTCCAGACCAGCGATGGCCAGACCAGCAGGTTCCGCAAACTGAAGAACGGTGTTCCACAAGGCTCCGTCCTATCACCAATGCTGTTCAACATATATATCCACGACCTGCCGGACATAACATCCACCAAGTACGGATATGCAGACGATTTGGCCATAATGCTCCGACGCCCAACATGGAAGGCAATGGAAGATGGTCTCAACCAAGACATGGGTATCCTAGCAGACTACCTCCAAAAGTGGCACCTGCAACTGAGCGTGGGCAAGACAGCATCTGCAGCATTCCACCTCAACAACCGGGAAGCAAGAAGGGAACTGGATGTATATGTTGGCAACAATCGTCTGGAGTTCAAGCAAGCCCCCAAGTACCTTGGTGTACGCTTAGACCGAACACTGTCCTATAAGCAACATCTGGATGAAGTGAAGGCCAGGGTATCTGCCAGGGTTTCACTCATCCGCCGTCTGGCAGGTTCGACTTGGGGAGCTTCCCCCCAGACTCTTCGCATCTGCACGCAAGCCCTTGTTCTACCCGTAGCTGAATACTGTACCCCTGCCTGGAGTAGAAGCACACATGTGAGCAAGGTAGACACGGTGATCAACAGTGCCCTCTGGATTGTAACTGGCTGCCTGAAACCCACCCCTGTGTCCTACCTGCCAGTTCTGGCTGGGATCGCCCCAGCCAGCCTCCGACGGGATGCAGCTACCCTCACCCTTGCAAGAAAAGCCCAGAAATATGACTGGCACATCCTTTTACACAAAGCCACGATAACACCAGCCCCAGTCTCGCCATCCCTACAACAAGGCAGCACAAGAGATGCTACAGTCTATTCCTGAGGACTTGTCCAGGGACGCATGGCTGGCATCAGCCTGGCAACAGATGTGGGAGACGGCTGGGCCCTCCCGCATCCAACAATACATTAAGGACCCAGGAGGTGGGGTAAAAGGAGAAGACCTGCCACGACATCTGTGGACCTCCCTGAATTGTTTGCGCACTGGAGTAGGCCGCTTCAATTCATCTTTAAAGAGGTGGGGCCTGTCGGACAGTGCGGCATGAGAGTGTGGTGAACCGGAACAGATAGCCGAGCACATAATCTCCGGCTGCCCCCTATACAGCCCACCCTCAGAAGCTGGGCTCTTTAACTTAGACCCACAAACGAGGTCGTGGCTGCTAGACCCTGAGTTGGCCATCTGATGATGCACGAGAGAAGAACCCTGTAAACATCATAAAAAAAACTTGCTGCAGTAGGATCAGACAACATACCATTCATAAGCTAAAATCCAAGTCAGACTTATACAGATTTTTACACCTTACTCTGATCTAAGGGTGTTTTCACACTAGCAACATTTTTGTCCGGTTAAAACGGTTTGTTTGCACTCTTGGTGCGGTTTGTTTAGGCAGGTGTGAAAACAGTAATCATACTCAGTTGTGGACTAAAACTACACTGAGACCAGTGAGAGGAAGTGGTGTCTGGTGTGGTTCCATACATATTCTGTAGCGGTTCACACTCCTTTTATTTAAACTAAACAGCTGTTCAGTTGCAGTTTAACGTGATTAATTACCAGACTATTTACTACAGCTATGAACAAACATTGCTCTGCTGCTGCTCTATGCTAAACCTGTTTTCACACTGAACGCTGTATGTGCAGCGCTTTCCGCTCATGTCCAAACAGCTCTGCTTATTGCACAGACATCCCATTAAAAACACTGTGTTTGAATGTGCATTAGCGAATTTTCAGTGTTTAGTGTTAACGCAATTTCACGCTGCACAGCTGTTCTCGTACTGGTCTGAAGCGCAAAAACTTTAAGCTATATTTACTTTCTTTTTCCCACAACAGACAGCTCTGTCCAATCAAAGGAACACTTGTGCTTGTGTGGTTTGTTGGAGCACATTTTTTTTACATTACAGACCTACTGTAGTCCGATTATGAACTGATTTTTAAATGCATGTAAATTTAATTATAGAAATAAGAGAAGATGTTTATATTAGTAGACTTTACCGAGGTAAATCATTCTGTCAAGCTGTTCTCTGGTCAGGGTGACATCATCATTACATATAGAGGTTTCTTGTTCTCCGACCACATCAACAATCTCCTTTTTCACAGCTACAAGGGCTTGTGGGTCAGAAAGGAGGTGGTACACACACCAGAAGCATGCTGGGATAGTGTTCCCCACCGATGCCCAGAGCATGGCAAAGTGATGAGCTAGAGAGAGAGAGAGAGAGAAAGAGAGAGAAAGAGAGAGTTACTATGTACTGACTGAGACAATACAAGACTGTTACACATAACAATATACTAACAGTAATCAGGGCCTCATTTAGCTCCAAAACAGATTTAGTTCTTTGTTCTGTTGGATTCTAGATTGTATCTGATGACTGGAAAGTCCACTGAAGAACACTGAACTTACTGTTATGGTCATGAAAGCATGTTGAGATGACTTTTGCTATGACCAATCGAAGGTGGGTTTAGTGTATCACAAAAATGAGTACACCCCTCACATCTTTTCATTGGACAAAACTGACAAAATGACACTTTGACACAAGGAAAAGTAGTCTGTGTGCAGCTTATATAACAGTGTAAATTTTGTCTTCCCTTAAAATAACTCAATATACAGCCATTAATGTCTAAACCACAAGCAACAAAAGTGAGTACACCCCTTAGCGAAAGTTCCTGAAGTATCAATGTTTTGTGTGGCCACCATTATTTTCCAGATCTGCCCTACCTCTCCTGGGTATGGAGTTTACCAGAGCTTCACAGGTTGCCACTGGAATGCTTTTCCACACATCCATGACGACGAATATCACGGAGCTGGAAGATTATTTGTGACTTTGCACTCCCCACCTTTTGCTTGAGGATGCCCCAAAGATGTTCTATTGGGTTTAGATCTGGAGAAACGCTTGGCCAGTCCATCACCTTTACCTTCAGCCTCTTCAATAAAGCAGTGGACGTTTTAGAGGTGTGTTTGGGGTCGTTAGCATGCTGAAACTCTGCCCTGGGCAGTTTCCAGAGAATCATGCTCTGCTTCAGTGTTTCACAGTACATATTAGACTTCATGTGTCCCTCAATGAAATGTACAGTAACTCCCCAACACCTGCTGCACTCATGCAGTCCCAGACCATAGCATTCCCACCAACATGCTTGACTGCAGCCATGACAAACTTATCTTTGTACTTCCACACATGCTTGAGACCATCGGAACCAAACAAATTAATCTTGCTCTCATCAGACCATAGGACATGGTTCCAGTAATCCATGTCCTTTGTTGACATGTCTTCACCAAACTGTTTACGGGCTTTCTTGTGTACAGACTTCAGAAGAAGCTCCCTTCTGGGCTGACAACCATGCAGACCAATTTAATGACCCCCTCTTCAATCTCTGCAGCAACTCTTTCAAGGACAGCATTTGGATATGAGGCTGAGCATGTGCACTCAGCTTCTTTGGATGACCAACGCGAGGTTTGTTCTGAGTGGACCCTGCTCTTTTAAAACTCTGGATGATCTTGGCCACTGTGCTGCTGCTCAGTTTCAGGGTGTTGGCAATCGTTTTATAGCCTTGGCCATCTTTATGTAGCACAACAATTCGTCTTTTAAGATTCTCAGAGAGTTATTTGCCATGAGGTGCCATGTTGGAACTTTCAGTGACCAAAAGACTACTTTTCCTTGTGTCAAAGTGTCATTTTGTCAGTTTTGTCCAATGAAAAGATGTGAGGGGTGTATTCATTTTTGTGATACACTAAACCCACCTTCGATTGGTCATAGCAAAAGTCATCTCAGTACAGTGTGAGAGCTGTACTACACAACAATTCGTCTTTTAAGATTCTCAGAGAGTTCTTTGCCATGAGGTGCCATGTTGGAACTTTCAGTGACCAATATAAGAGAGTGTGACAGCTGTACTACATAACAAAATCGTCTTTTAAGATTCTCAGAGAGTTCATGAGGTGCCACGTTGGAACTTTTAGTGACCAATATGAGTGTGAGAGCTGTACTACACAACTGAACACATCTGTTCCCTATGCACACCTGAGACCTAATAACACTAACGAGTCACATGACATTTTGGAAGGAAAATGACAAACAATGCTCAATTTGGAGATTTAGGGGTGTGGGCTTGTGTTGCCGATGGTTTAGACATTAATGACTGTATATTGAGTTATTTTGAGGGAAGAATAAATGTAAACTGTTATAAAAGCTGAACACAGACTACTTTTCATTGTGTCAAAGTGTCATTTTGTCAGTGTTGTCGCATAACTGCAAGTTTACGTGTGGCTGGCTTCCAGCAGGCACAAGACGTCACATTGACGTCAGAAAGACGTTGGACTCTAACCTTGGTCAGACATTAAATATTAGTTGGAAATGATCACTCAGGTTGAGGTCAAACTCTGTTACACAGACATTTTAGTTGTAAATTAAAATCGGATTGCCATCAAAACCCAATGTCAGGTTGACATTAAAATCTAGGGCGCCGAGTGGTCCAGCGGTCTAATGCACTGCCACTATGAGCGGGAGGTTGCAGGTTCGAACCCCCGCTCATGCAGCTTTGCCATCAAGCTGCCGGTGCTCAGAGGGAGCAAAATTGGCTCTGCTCCCTCTGGGGTGGGTAGATGGCGCTCTTTCCCCATCACACTTAAGGTGGCGCTGGGCGGCACGAGGCGTCTGTGAGCGGATGAATCGGAACCTAGCCGCTGTGCTTTCCTCCGAGCGCGCTATCCGCTCAGGCAATGATTCATCCGCAGCAGCTCGAAAAAAGGGGTGATTGACTTCACACGTGTCGGAGGAGGCGTGTGCTCGTCCGCATCCAGGGTCACAGGCGTCACCGGTGATGGGGACGCACAAAGGGGTGGGACAATTGGATATCCAAATTGGGAGAAAAATGGGGAAAAATCAGAAATAAAATTATTAAAATAAAAAAAAATACTAACTTTGGGCTGACATTGAATTTAGATTTGTTTTCAGTCAGATATCACTCAAAAATGTCAAGCTCCAACATTTTAGGTTATAGTTTTATATTTTAACAGGACATAAAATCATTTTGGCATTAAGATCCAATGTAGACATTAAATTGGAGTGTTGATCAGATATCACTCAAACATTATATAGACACTATATAAACTGGCTTGAAGTCAAATCCCATAACTGCTTTGACATCAAGCTCCAACTATAGACAGATGTTAAATTTAGGCTGGAAATCAAAGTCAGGTATAGCATGGAGGCTAATATTGCAAGCTACCTATGGAGTCCTCTGCTATTTTACTCAACGTTTAATCTTCCAGACACTGCGCCGCTCACAGTTCAGAAGCTCACTAAAAAGCATCAAAATTATATATTATAATACAGCAAAAAAGGTTGTAGACTGCTAGACACATCACACTACACTATTATTACTGTCTTTCCAAAAAATACAGGGAAACAACAACATACAATCAGTAGGGGTGGGCGATATGGCTCTAAAATAATATCACGATATTTCAGGGTATTTTTGCGATAACGATATACTTGGCGATATAAGAAAACTAAAATAATTCATTCATTTCATCATTTCACAGTATAATCATAATGTGGCAAAATAAATAGTATAGCATAACATAATATAATGCAGCAAATAATATTGCAGAATATTTAGTGCATGCATATAAACTGCAAACTAAAACAATTATACAATAAATACACCTAAAGCTTCACAGTAAATAATACACTACTTTTAAGACAGAACAGCCCTATTATCACGATATGGATTTTTAATATCATGATATTTCTGTGTCACGATATATTGTATACGATATAGTTTTGCCCACCCCTAATAATCAGTATTGCACACTCCTAATCAGGCATTTTCTTTACAGGACCAGGGAGCCAGTTCCAATCTGTAGTTTTGCTGTAACAGAGTGCCCTCTGTTGTCCTGAAAGTGCCATTAACTACTTAGACAGTAAGGCTACGCAATACTGAAAAATATATACATTCAATTGAGATTATTCCAATTAAAAAAATATATATATATATATTTTCACCATATTCCTCCAAAAGTCAATAATCCAACATGTCTCATATTAATAATGCTTTCTGTATATTAAAGATTGCAGTGAAATTATTGATATTGTGCAGATTTAATTTATTTCAGATAATTTACATATAATGTACATGACATTGCATGCCCTGTGATGTAACGATTCCGCATTTGCACACTGTGATGCAGTAAAATAATACAATAATAATCATTCAGGCCTACTAGCTCATTTGTTTATTTTAGACCTTTTTTCGGTCAAAAAAAGAGCTTTATTTTAACCGATTTTACTTTATTTTAAGTGTGGTGACGCTATTAGTTAGCAGGCCAAAACAAGGCAGAAATCGATTTCTAATTCTAACTTTCTATACAACCTTAAATATTACAGAAGGTTCATTTGCTCCACTCCATTCCACAGGGTCACTAAGCAGTGGCCTTTTATTTCCTACATACTTATGAAATGCCCTCTTGTATGTAAATGTAATATGTAAATATTAGGGCGTCAACGTTAAAGCGCTAACGCACACAATTCATTTGTAATCATTGACCGCAACTTCCGACGTAATCTGCCCCGATCCCACCCAACGCACATATTATTTATGTTGTGAGAACGTGATCTGGTCTCAATCCAACGCAGCTATCAAATATACTTCTTTTTAACTGAGCTAAACTGCTGATAAAGCGCAGTTTAATCTGATATATTAGTCAGATAACATGCTGATACATGTTGTTTACACACTGAGCATGGTATGTGCAGTGTTTACTGCTCGCAGTGTTTACTGCGCTGCATGTCCTATTGAAATCACTGTGTTTAAATAAGCAGCAACAAACCTTTTTAGCGGCTTCAGATATACACAGATATATGTGCTGGAACACAGAATCTTTTCACTACTATTTACTTTATTGCTCCTTTGCCAGACATCTCTGACCAATCAGAGAAGACGATGTGCTCACGTGGTTTATTGGGGTGCATTTTGGTGCGTTTAGGTTTATGCCTGTGTGAAACCAAACCAAACAGAGGATGAAAACACTCCAAATAAACTCATCAACTCGAGTGGTCCAGCGGTCTAAAGTGGTGCAACTATGAGCAGGAGGTCGCAGGTTCAAACCCCGTTCATGCAGCTTGCCATCAGCTGCCGGCGCTCAGGGGGAGCAAAATTGGCCCTGCTCCATCTGGGTGGGTTGATGGCGCTCTCTCCCCACATCACTAAAGGGTGATGTCGATCAGAACAAAACATCTGTGAGCTGACGTATCAGAACCGGGATATCATTAGTGATAGGGGGAGTCCTAATGAGTGGGTTGGGTAATTGACTGAGCAAAATTGGAGGCTGCTGGGTTGATGCCCTTTTTGCAACAGCATGTATGAATGTGCCATACTGGAGGAGCTACTTCAGCACTTCATGTTTCTCTCTGCTGACACCTTTTATGGGGATGCGGGTTTTACTTTTTCCAGCAAGACTGCCTCAAGTACCAATTGGTCTTATATAATGTTCTAATTTTCTGAGACACTGATTTTTGGGTTTTCATTGGCTGTATGTCATAATCATCAACAAAAAAAGAAATAAACACTTAAAATAGATCACTCTGTGTTTAATACATCTATATATTATATGAGTTTCACATTTTGAACTGAATTACTGAAATAAAGTAACTTTTCAATGATATTTAAATTTTTTGAGATGCACCTGTATCTGCTGAGATTTTCACTGTTTTGCTAGTTAAGCAATCAGAAGTTTGCAGGTCTGTATACATTACCTGCTCTGTCCAGGTCTTTGAGTGTGTCGTATTGGTGGAACAGTTCAGTTCGCATCTGTACGAACTCTGATGGACTGCTCCATTCCGCCATTCTGCAGGGATGAAAAAACCTGATCAGCTCCTCACGAATAGATTTAGTTTTTCCCAGTAAGCCGATGGGTACGTGAGCGATCAGGAGAGGAAACTTGGCATCAAACTTCTTAAAATTTTCACGTAGTGTGTCAATCCAACAAATTTCTTCTGACGTTTTCTTCGTTTCTGTGTTCGCACGTGAAGGATGTCCATATAGAGTCAGAAATGTTGCCTCAAACATCACACGCTCACAGAACTCATACAGCCCATCCCTCCGCCAGTCACACTCTGGCCCTCCCCCCCAGGAGAGGAAGTGCTGTCGTACGACGCGCTGTAAGTTTCCCATCATCCTGTGTGTAAGCGAATTGAGTGCAGGACCCTGCAGGAGCAGGAATAGCTTCTGGATTCTTTCACTCATGCCGGGGAACCTTCCAGAGCGGACAGCTGGATAGCCGAATGTGGTAGATGCTGCTGCATCTGAAAACTCATGGAAGTCCAGCTGTTTTCCTTGTTTAATCACGGCCGGGTACAGGAGAGGGTTCATCACAAACGTCATGTATTTACCTACAACAAAAAAAATAATAATTTAACTAGCTACAAAACACTACTGTCACGTAATTCCTAAATTACAATACTTTACACACTTGGACAATATGCCTTAATTTTACTATACTTTAAATATCAAGGGTCTCATCAGTGCTGAAAGAATCCTCACCAAATTCTACATTTTAATACAGAGAGTGTTAAAATCCTGTTTTAATGGACTACATGCAACAAAACAAAATACAAATAACTGTGCTATACATGAGGGGGTGTTTGAATAGCAGTTTTTAGGAATCTGCCAATGAAGATGAAGTTTGTGTTATAAATATTGTTAATATTAGCATTTATGATTATGTCTTATAAATGTCTATATCATAATATATTTTTTCACCATATCAGCCAGCAGTAAGTGATTTAATACTGCTTCATACTGAAAATCATATTGGCTTGACCAAAATAAAGTAAAGACAAAATTATGTTCAAAATTATTTAACACCCACTGGAGTAAAGTGTTTTGGCAATTTATTTTAACTTTTTTTTTTTTTCTTGTTCACAGTTAAATCAATAAAAGATTTGTATAATAGACAAAAGCAACTTAAATTACAACAGTATTTTTGTTGTAATTTCCTCATTAACACAATTATTCAACCTCTTTAGCACATACAACA
The DNA here is from genome assembly GCF_023375975.1 of Astyanax mexicanus. Lineage (NCBI taxonomy): Eukaryota > Metazoa > Chordata > Actinopteri > Characiformes > Acestrorhamphidae > Astyanax > Astyanax mexicanus. The sequence goes on from NC_064411.1 coordinate 28,006,245, forward strand.
TTAGTACTTAGTACAACTCCCTTTGGCACTAATAACTTTCGTTGTAAAACATTGCTAAGTTTCTTGTAGCAATCAACAGGTATTTAAGCCCTTTCCACATGAGCAAAGGCCTCCAGTTCTTTAACATTCTCGGGCTGAAGTGTTGCAACTGCCTTCTTCTAGCACCACCAGAGATTTTCTAAGGGATTGGACGATTGGGATGGCCACTTCAGAATCTTCCAGCTGTTCTTCTGCAACCAAGCCATGATAGAAATGGAGGTATGCTTGGGATCGTTGTCCTGTTGGAAGGTCCAAGCTTCTGCTTTGTCACTTACTGCCTGACATTTCCACTTAAGATCTCCTGCCCCAAGTCAAGAAGAAGATTAAAAGAAGATTTTGTTTTGCAGTGATGATACACAGTTTGACCTGTAGGGTATTCGAAGTTAAAGGAGAATTCCTGTGGGAAATGGACTTGTGATGTAGCAAAATACTGTATGATAACAAGTACAAACTTTTGTAGATTAGCCCAAACATAAAAATTGCTGTTTACAGAAACGTTCCATCCAACCTGGCTGGAGAGCATCTGTGGACAGCAATTTTTAATGTTTGCCACAGAAGCTCAGTGGGATTTAGGTCAGGACTTTGACTGGATAATTTTAACACATGAATATTCTTTGATCTAAATCATTCCTCTGTGGCTCTGACTGTATGTTTAGGTTTAGGTCATTGTCTTGCTGGAAGGTGAATCTCCTTCCCAGTCTCAAGTCTTTTGTAGCCTCCAACAGGTTTTTTTCCATCCATCTTCACATCAACTCTGACCAGCTTCTCTGTCCCTGCTGAAGAAAAGCATCCCCACACCCTTATGCTGCCACCACCATGTTTTACAGTGAGATTGATGTGTTTAGGGTGATGAGCGCCACACAAAGCTATTTGCATTTAGAGCCACACACAGATCTGTAGACAATTTAAGTTAGGAAAATGTACATTTTTACAAATGTAAAGGTACTTTTTTATCCTCCTTTTCCTCTTTTTATTGTCTCACACTGCTCCACTGATTGTTTCTAGCCAGTTGCATTAGTTGCTCCCTTCCTCCCACACATGCACAAACATGCACACACACACACACACACACACACACACTCTAACAACTAAACACATGTCTTAATGTTGTAATACTTCTAACCCCAGTTCCCCGCTCCAGGCAAAATTAGCAGGCATTTTACACAGTGATATAATTTTCTACAGACAGCACTTCCTGTTCTCAGTCTGGGTTTTTGTTCTGGACTGTTCTTCAGGATCTAACAGTTAGTCTTGTGTAGGTGTGTGTGTACATGAAGTACCTGCAATTAGTACAGTAAAGACATCGCCATGCTTTTCTTGTAGCCGCTGAAGAAATTGATAGGAGTCTTTCCTGAACTCCAGAGCTTTTCCCAGAAATGGAATCCAGCCTTTTATCAACGGAGGCTCTCCCTCTCTCCTACCACACACACAGACACACAGACACACACACACACTTATAATGGAATACAGTAGAGACTTGAGGAATGCAGGCCCAAAAAACCCTAAACTAAACAAAGATACTGGTTTAAACGTGGGAGTGTGAATAACATTTTTTGGTCCCTCAGAAAACTATTAAAACTTTCAATTTCAATTTATATGCTTTATTCACCAAGTTGGTGTTAACACAAAAAAACAAAAACAGACAAGCAAATAAAGATATAAAGAAACAAAATTATATTAACACTAAATAAAATTATTATATAGCATTGATAATGTTAAAAACAACTACAGCAGGTTTTCTGTGTATGGTCCACCATGCTAGTGTCAATGCAGTGCTGAAAATAAATATAATAACTTCTCTGTGGTGGTCTCTCCTGTGGGGTTCTGAACATTGAAGAACAACAGGGTGAAAGGAGGATAATAATAAAGTATGCAGTCTGTAATTAAACAACTATAAAGTGCTCATGTGTCCTATATGCAAAAAATGTATAAAGGGTATAGAAAGAAGGAGGTGGTCATAATGTAATGCTTAATCTGTATGTATATATAAACCACTCACAGACGGAGGTGGGTAAAGCTGTGTTTAATGCACGTGAACGACTAAATCTGTGTTTTGGATGTTTTTCAGAGTCCTTATTCTGAGTAATTAATGCTACTGAGTGTTTAGTCTGGGAAAACAAAGTGTGCTCAAACTGCTTAAGCAAACCAAACTCACTTTTTGGGACGGAGCCAATAGAACTGGGTCACCCAAACACACTGGGGGTAAAGGGGATATTTAACCACATGATGAATGAGGTGTAATAGTTTTACATGGACCTTTATTGTTATTAAATCTACTCAATCTTATCACCTTCCTGTCGGCGGCGCAAGCAGTCGCACCAGCCACTCCGGGAACAAAACACAGTGCTTTTTTGTTTGTACTCTTGTTAAAAACCCGATATGAACTCGCAATCAAGCAAGAGTTTCCTATCAGAGCAACTAGCAGCCACATATTTGCTGCTTCATTCTATAGAACTATAAACTAGCTGCTGTGATCATGTATGTCCTATATGTTATAGTATGTTACATATCTCTGCACCTTATTCTCACTAGAATTTACATTGTAATCGGTACTGCACCGTCCTGTCTGTTAAACTGTCTCACGTCTGTTGTATTTATTGTAGTGTAGTTGCACTTTTGAACTTTGTTTGTCTAATGTGTTGTTGTTCCATGTTGCACCATGGTTCTGGAAAAACATAATTTCGTTACACTGTGTACCTGTTCTCAGATGTAATGACAAGAAAACACTTTTGACTTGACTTGACTTACATACTACATTACAATTTACATTACATACTACACTACATTACATTACTCTTCACCTGTCCCAGCTCTGAAAACAGCATTGCTATCTCGCCACTGGAGCAGAGAAGCAGCTTAACGAAACCATGTATCAAACCCGCTGTTTACTCCCTAAACCACCACTGCCCCAATCAATATGATGGCTAGGGCTGCAACAAATATTCAACATAATCAACAATGTTAATTAAAATTTGTACGCTTTGAATTTCAGTGTTGGCTACTAGTGCTCGGGACAGAAGAACAGCAGAGGAAGGTTTAGGGCTGCTCACTTACTCAACTTACAGTCAGCATTGTCAGCAAATGTGACCAAACACATAGTACAAAGTACATAGGTATTCTAAATATCAGAACATTTTTACAGTTAAATGTCTTCTGGGCATTTAAAGGGCAATCCTATCCAGACGCCACCAGCCACAATCCTTAAACAGTGGTGCTTGTCAGATTGTGAACCACTTAGAATTAAGCAATAATACACGATGGGGAGAGCTATAACATGAGTGCCTACGACTGCAGCACAGCAGTACCAATATTACACGTTACAGCACAAACCTCGAGTGTATTATTGCAATAATATGACAGTTCCATTATCACTGTTTACTGAAAGATTTTGGGTTAAAGAGGAGGAGAAAATATGGTCCGTTTGGTTATAAACACTCCACGAGTTGAAATGGTTCCATTCGTTCGTAATTCGTTTTAGGTTACCTGTATGTGGAGGAGTAATACATGGAGATCTTCGGTTGCAGTGCATTACCGGCTGATAACGGCACTTATAGAACGCCTCTCAGCCAATCACATTACAGGGTCAGAACTAACTGTAGTATAATTTTCAATATTTCTGCATAAATATGACCTAAAAAAAACTTTCCATTTTCAGACTAACTACTAAAGTAGATATAAAGTAGAGAACCCAGTTAAACAAATGGGACAAAAATATTATATTTGATTTGAAAAACATTTGCTTTTGGTATCTGGTGGGTCCCTTATATGAAATAAAAGGGTGTCCCATAACTTTTGATTCACGCTGTATGGTAAAGTGTGCATAGTTTCTGCTTTTCCAAGAAACATTGCTAGGTACCCCTTCACACTGGGCTGTGTATAATACAGCCTGTTACCTGCAATGAATTTCACACCCATGCTCCACATATTTCATATCTTAGTGTATCTTGTTTAAAGTTGTTGATCACAGGTTAAGGACAGATTTAGTAATGGGCCCTTGGGTAAAAGACAGGAAACAAAAAACCCATGGATACACATTGTTAGATACATTCATTTAGACCAGTGGTTCTCAAATTGTGGTACCGCTGGTGGTACTTGAAGCATGCCAAGGTGGTAAACTAGATGACCTCAGAACATCTGCTTGCATTGAAATATTAACAACTAAAATCTATAAAGTTTCCACCTGTAATTTTTCTAGTATTACATTAGTTGTTAGTTAGAACCTGTATGTAAAAACCTACACCATAGTCCTTCACTCTCTTTGAGCTACAGTTTTACCATTATTAACATCAGTTTCATTGGTCCTACAGTAAAACCCTGTGGAACGCCACAAGATATGATAATCAGTCATATCATCATATCAGCCAGTCGCCAACAGTTCAAAGAAAGCCTAGATAAGAGCTCCACTGTTCAATGTATTTTTTTATATATATACTTATTGACCTTGATTATCTGTTTACACACAGTTCTTTCATCAGAAACCATGGAATTAGTCCAGTACTTTTCCACTTCATTTCATGTACTTTTTTTACATTGAGTATTTGAAATTATAGTGAAAGCTTAGTCAGAAACAATACAAACAGAAACAAATGTGAACATTTAGGATTAGAAGATAATGGCATGGGCGAAAAAAATAAAAGGGCACCTACTGCACAACATGGGGCTCTGTCTATGTGCAAACAGAAGAAAGGCAGAAGTCCAAACATAGATAGGCACTTATTAAGAAATTATCATATTTAATTGATCTTGGGGGCACAATCATAATTTACTGCAGAATGCTAGCAATAGGGACATAGCTTTACCCATACAGAGAAATGGCTTTTTTTACTTTACTAACAAGCTCAAAGTAGCTTCACACTTCATTGGTAGATTTTAAGAGACTGTGAAAGAGTCGGCTGGTGAGACAGAATGAATATGTCGGTTAGAGGAATTCATGCATTTTCGCGGAATTAATGTCACCCTATCACCCTAACCATTTAAAGTTCTCAATGCCTTGTTTTAAGTGCCTAATTCTAGCAATAGAGTGTGGAGCTACTTTGAACTTATAAATTGTGTAAAAATAGCCATTTTTCTGAATGGGCAACATTACGCCAGCATTGTTGCAAGCTTAGCATCGGCTAAAAGTGCTATATTAGGGAATAGTGGGGGTGGACGGAGGTATGAGTTCTCCCTTTAACAAGAGTTAACCATAACCATAAGGGCACCGGGAGGGGGGTGGCACCCTGTCTGAGTCCACCAGTGCAGCAGTTAATGTGAGGAAACCTCCCAACATAATCAGAGATGAAGCAGTTTTGTACATAGGAATAGGCTAACACTCCTAATCAACAGTTACAAGAAGCGTTTAGCTGTAGTTATGCAGTTTTATCTATGTTCACACCAGATACTGAAAGCAAAGGCTCAGCTATTTTACCACTTATCTATAGTACTGAATTATTTCCCTCAATAAATAAATAATTAAAGCTAATAATTTTGTCTTATTTGTTTGATGTGATTCTCTTCTTATCTTCTTTTGTTGTGAGTTGTGTAAAACTGTTTAAAATCATATGCAAAAGTATGCAGAAATATAAACAAAAAATCTAAAGGGTTCATAAACATTTAAGCATCACTGCCACTATGTGAAAATGATGGGTTTTCTGTTATTTTTCTATATAAGTCTGCCATTTTAAAGTTGTATTCATCACGTTTTATACCCCCAAACCATATAACACTGTATTATCACATAAAGTGAATCATTAAAAATGACTGAACTCACCTCCTTCTCCTGAGCAGCAGGTGAAGGAAAGCTAGTGAGGCGAAGCCAAGAAACGCCGTCAGTAACGAGCCCAGCATGTCCACCGCTTCTGTTCAGCAGCTACAATAAGCTCCAGACTGTCCGAAATCTCCAGTGAGAAAAAACAATTTCACCTCAATAAGCAGGACTGAGGGTCCCATGCGGCTGGACTGAATATGACCCCAGCTTTTTCCTGCACACCCCTTTCTAACCGAACAGCCGACAACCGCCCGCAACCGCGTTCTCTACAAGAACACGCATAAAACACGACAAAACAGGCGAGTAATTAATAATAATATCTGTACTGACTTTCTGCCCTGGCCAGCCTGTTGCTGCTGAGACTGCTGCTCAGGAGGGGGGCGGCGCGTGTGGCGCATGCGCAGTGCAGCAGCTTCCAATGTAGGCAAACATCATACATATACAACAGTAAATAATTGTACAGTAAAGGCATTAAAGGTATTTACATTCCTTATTCTGTAGGAAGAAGTATACTAGGGTTTACATACTTCTGTAGACGTTAAAATATCAACTAAAATATCAAAACTACTCCCTTTCAAACTCTGCATCCATTACAATGGACATCACATATTTTCTTTATTTTAAAATATTTTGTTGCACATAACACATTTTTTTTGCTGTTTAGGGATGGTTTACGAAATAAAAAGGTCAATATGAAATATAAAATACTACACACACTTTTAATAATGGGTATTTAAATGTAAATAAAAGCATTTATTTCAACAATATTCAGTGACTGATCATGCTTTAACAAAATATAGGAAATGATGACTTGTGAAACTCCTAGAGACCTTTACTTCATATATCAGCATAAATAAAGCTCGTAGCTCTTTTTAAAATGTAAGAATAGAAAGTTAATTGTGTGAAAATGTAAGGGGTAGGAGAAATGTTTAAAATTAACCATGTGAAATTTTAATTAATGTTAATTCAACACTAATTGAGTACAAACTAGCTAAAAATACAAGTTTCAGTACCATTTACTGTTTTCTGTCTTTTCTGTAAGTCTGTTTTTTCCTCTTTCAGAAACATAATCCTGGAATGACTGTCTCTCTGCCTGACTCAATTCCCTTTCCCCCAGGCTCTGTTTCTGTCTGTGCATGTGTGTGTGTGTGTGCGTGTGTGTGTTCAAGGCTGTTGTTCGGTCACATAAAGCTTTCTCTGTTTGGCCTCTATTGATTGAAGCTCAGACCCACCCATATCTTTCTCTCTCTCTCTCTCTCTCTCTCTTTTCTGCACTGATACTGAAACACTTGACACTGAAACACTTACCTAACAGAAAGGTTTTTTTATGTTCCAGACCAAAACTGAACATTAACGTCACAATCCATGTTTTTTTTTTTTTATTCTTGTTCATTCAGCAATAAACAAATATATAAAGGAAATGTGGGACTGCAGTGCATCTCAGAAGGAAGATAAATATTACCAGGAATAATAAAAGATTAAACGCTAGACTGATGTATGCAATATTTTTTAAACTATATATACAGAAGTAGTGAGTAATGCGTGTGTAACTCAGCCAGGCCAGCATAAAATTGTAGACCAGCGGTCGGCAATTAAGTTTTGACCGTGGGCCAGATATTTTTCAAGCCATTACGTGGCGGGCCACAAAAAAAAATCTGTTTTTGGAAAATGAAGTGTAATGGTACAGACTATTAGTGGTACAGACTATTAGCTCTCCAGCCCTGAGGGTTGTTGAACCAAACTGCAGAACAGTTGATCTCAAAGCCAGGAAAACCCAAGATCGACCCGGGATCGAACCTGTGTCGTCAGGGTTGCTGTCCAATATAATACAGCTGCCCGGCTAGTGAATTGGGACACGGACGGGAAAAAACGGCCTCATAAAGAGATGGGGAGCCCAAGAACGGACGGGAAAATGAGAATGAGCAGAAACTAGTCACGCCTTGCACAACAGAGTTACAGGGGAGGAATGCTTTCGGGCCACATCTGACCCGTGGGCCACCAATTGCCGACCCCTGTTGTAGAGGTTCTGATTATTTAGCTAAGAAGCTTCTAAATCAATCAATCCAGCTTTATTTAAACTCTAAATACCTTAAGGGCGACCCTTATTTACAGTGTAAAAATGTTTAATATAAATACACATTTATGATAAAATAAAAATAAATAATGTAAATACACATGTACGACTAAAAATATAGGAAAGATGTTAAAATATGACCATATTGTAATGTTATCATGTTTTTTTTTTTTTGTTGCCTTTTCATGTTTTCCTAGCCATGTGCTCCTTAGCACATGCTTGTGTGTTCTCCCATGTCTCCAACCCAGTGATCAGTGTTTCCACCTGTAACCACGCCTCCTCGTTAACTTTCCTAAGTGTTTCTTGTCCAAGTTCTGTGTGTATAAATAGCCTCTCCTCTACCCTCCCTTTCCTCTACCCCAGTGGGTAACAGCCTGGTCTTGTGCATTTTACATGTCTGTTATGGTTCCTTCCTCTTTGTTTTTCGTTCAAGATTATTTCTTCGCTCCCTAGTTAAATTCCTGTCAGTTTGTTTTTTCTTGTTTTGTGTAAAGTTTTGGTCTATTGTTTGTTCTTTTAAAAATGACCTACATTTATTTCTGCTCTCTGCATCCTTTCTGCTGCAGCTGTGACATATATATTTAATTTAAAAATAATAAATACATATACAATTGGCAAACAGTAAATTAAATTAGATAAAGCAGGGCAACTATTGAAACTAAAAATAGAAACAATATATAAACAATAATAATAATAATAATAATAATAATAATAATAAAAGTAAAAGAAATACCTGAAAATATAAAAGTAATAGAAGAAATAAAACACAGAAAAACTAATTCAAAATAAACAACTAAAACAGATTTCTCTCCGTTTTTTTCAGTCCAGTAAAACCTCTCAGAACCGAAAGTATGATCCAGTCACTGCAGTGAGTTTAGTTTCCTATGTTTAAAGAAAACACCGATGTAATGTAAGATGGCATGCAGGCAGTGGGCGCTCTGCAGATAAACAGAAGCCATTGTGTTTCCTCTTCCAGAGAGGACCTCCCTGCTCTTTTACACACTGTGCAGTTATGAAAACTCTAGGAGTCTTCAATAAGGAGTCTAATATCTTCAGACTATGTGAAGATGCATGCTAATGTATATTACATCAATCAATTATTGATAACAAAGTACTCCTAATATTATATTTTCAAAAAAATTCTGCCTTTTGGAATAAACTTTTTTTGGAAAAAATCGTAAAAATAAAAAGGAAACTTACTTTTAAGGCCTACAACCAGAAACCTAATTATTATTACATTACATTTGGCAGATGCTTTTATATTTACTTGTATAAAATATAACTGAATACCCAAGGTAAGACAGAACTAGTGGGGAAACCTACAAACTAATGTTGAATGAGTTGGGGGAGACATCCATCATACAAATAATTGATACCAGTCTGAACTCGTTAAAACCAGAACCAGACAAAAACTGCAAAATCTTTATTTCACTCATCACACATATGAAAAGAGTACACAGTTTCACTTTGTGCACCAGTAAATAAATAATGTGTAGGGGAAACACATTTATTAGTCACACAGCTGCTGAAAAAAAAATGTACATTGATTACATATTTTACTTTAGCCATACATCGGACATACTAAAGTTCTGTTCTGTACAAACCCCCTATACAAGACACGCAGGCAGTCAGCTCCTGTTCTTGGATCTGGAAGGATCTTCTGTTTAGTGAATAAATACAGTGCTGTGCACATTTAGTACACCACAGACTGTGATTATATATATCTGTATCTGTGAGACATAACAGTAACATAGATTTATTTATTTATTTGTTTGTTTGTTTGCATTTATTCTAAGAAAATAACAAAAACATGAATTTATGCTTCTCTGTATTTTAGCATAGCCACTTCAAAACATATCAGAAGGCCTAGTATTTAGAGTTACCAAACTGTACCCGAGTAGTCCTTCATCGAATTAGACCAGGGGTAAGTGTTGCTTATGGATTTTTTTTTTCAAATAATACATAAAATTTTAATGTATTTTTTTTTTTTGTAAATTAAAAAAAAAAATTATATTTATTTTGTACTGAATTGCACTGTATGTAAGAATGCACCAAAACCAAGTATTAGTATATATAGTACTTTTTTTTAGCAATCTCATTATTTGGCCAAATATGGGAAAAGAAGAATAAATCACACTGAATAATGGGCAATTTAGTTTAATATTATTAGCATTTTTTAAGCAGTGGTGGCCTTCTCCCACGGTGGTGCTGCATACCAGAGCACTGCTATTTTTAGTGTCGACAGAGAGTGAGGGAGAGACCAAACATCAGCTTAAAGTTTTTTTCTACTCATTACTCACACAAATGTTACAAAATAACGCGGAGCATCACTCATCCCACTCTGTATTCGTTTTTTACTTTTCACAAACTCTCTGTTTTCCATCAAAATAATACAAGCTGCACAAGTCTTAGTAACTTTATCTAAGCTACCTTAAACCCCCTGGTTCTTGCTGACTCCACCCTCTGCTCATATTAAAAAAAATGCTTAATTATGGGAGTAGAAGTTTGGGAGGGGGAACTGGGTGATGTATGGGTTTAGAGGCAGGGCAGGAGGGAGAGCTGACTGGCTGAGCTGCAGCAGTGGCAGTGTACCTCTGATAGCGGTGAGACGCAGATGGTTGAACAACAGCAGTGGGTGAAATTATTGAGTAGCACTGCTGAGGTACATTTACAACTAAATTTACACTGCTGAAGCAAATTCATTATTAGAGTAGCACTAGTTGTTAGTACACAGTAGACTTGCCAGGGTTAACACTGAGAATGTTGGGGCGCCGAGTGGTCCAGCGGTCTGAAGCGCTGCCACTACAAGCTCGATTCGAACCCCCTCACATGCAGCTTTGGCATCAAGCTTCCGGCACTCACAGGGAGAAAAATTGGCCTTGCTCCCTCTGGGTGGGTAGGTGACGCTTTCCTAGGGTGATGTCTGCAACACAGGGTGTCTGTGAGCTGATATATCAGAACCGGGAGTGCGCTGGCTGCTCGGCAATGCTGCATCAGCAGCAGCTCGAAAAAAAGCGGTGGCTGACTTCACATGTATCAGAGGAGGCATGTGCTAGTCTTCACCCTCCTGGCATTACTCGTGATAGGGGGAGTCCTAATGAGTGGGTTGGGTAATTGGCCATGTAAATTGGGAAGAAAATGGGAAAAAATATAAATAAAAAATCTAGCTTTGGCCAACTGTTTTGTTTTGTTCGATTTTGAACAAAAACTTTAATTCCGGTGCATTTCTAGTAGATATGCATTCACAGTATTTTAATGTCATGTAGTGATTTTACAAGCAAAAACAGATCAACAAAACATGAGAAATATAGCATAAGACATACACAATTTTAACACAATTATTTTTAATCATTGGATTAAAATCATCAGTGCACTTCTGCTCTAAATCTCCTGATAGGTTTAGTGTCTTGTTTTCAGTAGTGTCTTCTTCACTTATATCCTAACCTCTATGGAATGTATAATAAAAAAACTCCCAGGAACAGCTCGTGCTTAAAAAAAATCAACATTTATAAACAACTTCAGTAAACACAGCTTTTATCTCCATGATTTGTCATAAAATAAAAAGTGAAGAGACCACACCTGACCATAAAATGTCTTGAGAAATAAAAGCTCTAGTTTAGCTGTGGTCTCTGAGATGGTTCTTCGCCATGACCCACTAGCCCACAAGTGAGACACATCAAGTGAATCCTGAGACGCAAAAGATGACACTGGGTTCCACTTTTGTCTGCCAAGAACAGAAAGCTGAGGCTGCAGTGAGCACAGCCACACCAAAACTGGACTGCTGAACACTGGAGACACATAGCCCAGTCTGAGGCACACAGACGGTAAAGTTGTAATTTGGCATCAATATCTTTCTTTTGTTAGCAATCCAGACTGGTGTAAGTGGTCGTACAGTGTTGGGAATGTCTTCTGGCCACACTTTGGGCCCCAAAAAAACAGTCAAACATCACTTGAATACCACAGTCTGTTCCCGTATTGATGCTGACCATGTGCATCCCTTCATGACCACAGTTTGCCCATCTTCTGATGGCTATTTCCAGCATGATAGTGCTCCATGTCACAAACAAGAGTCACCTTCAATGGTTTCAAAAACTTGAAAATTAGTTCAGTGTTCATCAGTAGTGACTTAACTAGAACCAGTATGGAATAAACAGTAGAACGGCATTTTCAGAGAAAGAAAAAAAATCTGAAGGATGCCAAGATGGGCAAGAATCTCCCAGGAATGTTTAATCAAATCAGGCTGAACCCTGTATTTGTATAATCTTATTAAAAAAATTGATTGGTGTGTGTGTATATATACAATGCATTGAAAAAGTATTAAAATGGTCCCCTGAAAGTCCAATATTCTTATTATTAGGGAAGCAACTAATGATTATTTTGGTAGTCGACTAATATGCAGATAATTTTCACGATTAGTCGCTAGTCAGCGATTATTTCTGCCATGTCCTCTAGCTCTGAAAATTATAGAAACAGCTGATCGTGAGATTTAAAAGGGATTTTAATGTCTAGATGTTGTTTAAATGTGAAAAGTACTGATAAATGGTGAGTACTGTTACAAATTAACGATTAGTCGACAATTAAATTTGTAGTCGACAAATCTAAATAATCAACATTGTCGATTATATCGACTAATCGTTGCAGATCTACTTATTACAGATCATTTTCATCCTGTTTTTTAGTGTCAAGAAAGAGGGAAGGTTGAAGACTTTCATAAGTACATGAAAGTTAAGACAAGACTAGACAACCATATTCACCGTATTGTGTTGAACACAGTTGGAATTTGGCCTAAACCTTTAACCTTTAACCTGTGCAGTGAACACACACATACACACTAGTGGGCACAAAAACACACAGTGATAAACAGTGAGCACACAAATGGTGAGAAGCCATTGCTGCATAGCAGACCCTACAGTGGCAGCTTGCCGAACCAAGGTCTTGAACCCACAACCCTGTCATCAATATCCCAGTGCTCTAATTAATGCCATCCCTGTCCTTCTTGGGTATTAAAGAATATGGGCATGTGTTCTGAATCTCTACCTGCAGCAGATCTGCACAGAAAAGCTTCACTGTCGATCGTCAGTGTAAGAATATGGTGAAATCTTACTGTTCTGGTCAGAAAGTGGTAATCTCAGGAGAACACCAAATATTCACCAGTAGAATGACCTAGAGAGGAAGTTAGTGGCCGAGGCCAGCCAGCCACTGCCTTCACTGGCAGAACCGACCCGACTCAGGACCTTCTCCTTCTCAACACTCGGACTGTCGTCCTCCGACAGGTATTCTGGCAGGTTGATGCTCACAGGGGCGTTATCTTCCTCTTCACCTTCCTCATGGAATGGAATCAGCACCTACACAATACAGGCATCAAAAACGGAGATATAGTCATACACCTGAAATAGTCTCTAAACCTGGGGGGGTCCATCACATTGATTACTCAGAAATATAGATACTAGGGTTTAAAATACTTCTGTACTAAAGCTTTTTACTAAAGTGTAAAAGTACTGCTTTCAAAACTACTTAAAGTATAAAAGTAAAAGGTAATGTACAGGGGGAAAAAATGCCATTAGGAACAAAAGCTAAGGTTGCACCACAGGGTCCTTAGTGCACAACCCTCCTTCCCAAAACACATTTTTCTTTTTTTTTTTTATTTAATTTCTAATTTGTATCCCATTTCTCTCTAATTCATAAGGCCGATTACCCAACCTATTTATTAGGAATCTCCCATCACCCCCATCACTAGTATGCCCCAGCGACTGGGTTCCAATATATTAGCTCACAGATGCAGTCTCGTGCTGATCGACATCATCAGCCTTTGGAGTGATGTGGGGAGAGAGCACCATCTACCCACTCAAGAGAGAGAGCAAAGCCAATTGTGCTCTCTTGGACTTCCGGTAGCTGATGGCAAGCTGCATGACCAGGATTCAAACCGGTGATCTCCTGATTATAATGGAAGCACTTTAGTCCGCTGGACCACTAGAAGACCCAACACATTGTTCTAAGATCCATAATGACTATAATGTTATATTAAAATTGAAAATGAATGTATTTTAGTAGAATGTAAATTTATTAAAGAGGCATAGTTGGACATTTTTCTCAAGTTCTCTCTTAAGAACTGCACGGATCATCTTCGTACTAGTAGGCTCTGAGAAGATGGGGGCCTGAGGGGGGGGGCAATAGTAACGCAATAGAAACGCAATAGTTACTTTTACTTGTAACTAGTTACTTTTATAGTGGAGTAACTTAGTTAGTAACTCAGTTACTTTTTTGGTGGAGTAATTAGTAACTATAACTAACTACTTGGTCATCATATTAACCCTTCTGTTCTGTTCTGGGTAAAACTGACCCGTTTTAAGTTTTGAAGATCTAGAAAAAATAGTTAAAGATATTTTTTAACCATAAAACATATGAAAATGGCTCATCTCACATATTTGCAACCACCCCCTGCAAAAACTGCAATTGCTGTTCAATTTTATGTAAAACTATTATGTTTTATATGTTAATCTTTCCTACCATTGCTTTGCTGATGACACCCAGCTATACCTGTCATTCTCACCTGAAGATAACTCAATCTCTGCACGGATATCGTCGTGTCTCTCTGACATATCCTCATGGATGAAGGAGCATCACCTTCAATTAAATCTCTCAAAGACTGAACTTCTGGTCATACCAGCAAAACCATCTTTTCAACACAACTTCTCTATAAGCATCGACTCTCTCTCTCTCTCACCAACAAAGGTTGCTAGGAACCTGGGTGTTCTGGTTGATGACCAGCTCTCCTTCACGCACCATGTGGCCTCAGTTGCTCGATCCTGCCGCTTCGCGCTTTATAACATCAGGAAAATTAGACAGTTTCTGACGCAACAGGCCACCCAACTCCTGGTGCAAGCGGTCGTCATCTCACGCCTCGACTACTGCAATGCCCTGCTAACTGGCCTCCCGGCCTGCGTAGTAAAACCACTCCAAATGATGCAGAATGCAGCAGCACGTCTGGTCTTCAACCAGCCAAAACGGGCACATGTCACCCCGCTGCTCATTGAGCTCCACTGGCTACCAGTTGATGCTCGCATCAAATTCAAAACTCTTACAATCGCCTACAAGGTGATGACAGAACAGCTCCTTCCTACCTGCACTCGCTCCTGAAGGCTTACGCTACCTCCCGGCCGCTGCGCTCCTCCAATGAACGTCGCCTCGCTTTGCCAAACAAACATTCACACAAAGCAATCCAGACTGTTCTCATACAGAGTTCCCCAATGGTGGAACAAACTACCTTCCACTACCAGATCAGGAGAATCTCTCGCTATCTTTAAGAGACTCCTGAAGACAGAGCTCTTCAAAGAGCACTTACTCTCCTAACACCTCTAACTACACACACTAACTACTTCTAACCCCATTTCCTTCTTCCCCTCCTTCACTCCTCTATCCTATTATTCCCCTTCGACCTCCTTTAAGCCCTATCTAAAAATGGGTTATCTAAATTCCTATTACTTTTGTACTTCATTACTGTAAGTTGCTTTGGACAAAAGCGTCTGCCAAATGTAATGTAATGTAATGTAATGTAATCTATTAAGAGTAATAAAGTAGTAAAATAATACAAAAAAAGTTTTAACATATTTTTTTATGGAAAACTAGTGAATTATCCTAATAAAATCATGTTAGAGTTAGAAACACCATTGCACTAAATATTTATATAATGATTAGTCCTGGAGTTAGTAATAAAATATATTCACACTGCTTGTTGGTTGTAATTTTTTTGGTTTTAGACATCTTTTGAATAATTAAACATTCACTGGGTCAAACTGACCCAGAAACACCATTGATGTTCCTGACAAATTAACAAAACAGGAGGGTTAAGTAAGTTAAGGATATACTTGTTATTCTTGCATTTTTAGAAAGCAGTGCTGCCAGTCATTTGTTTATGGGGGTTGAGGATGTTAGGCTATGTTCACATTACAAGCCACAATGCTTGAAAACATTTTTTTGTGGAGCATCTTTTGCTTGAGTAGACAGCTGGCATAGCTGCACCAAAAGATGTGTGGGTATTAGTTGTGTGGATATGGATTGGATTTGTATCCGATTTAAGACCACATATGAAAGCGACTAAGAGTGATTTGAAATAATCTGATTTGGTACGTTTACACAGTCATGAAAAAAATCAGATCTGAGCCACATTGGGCAAAAAAATCTGATTTTAGTCACTTCAGCCTTTTAATGTGAACGTAGTCTTAGTTGAGGAGGGAGTGGTGAACTGGGAAGGGTGGTTGCAAAATGCTATAATTCTAAAATATCTTTAGAACCCATACTCTAACATATTTCACAAACATTTCTTTTTGATTTCAATCATTTAAGACACAGCATTTCACTGTTCATTGTTACTTGTATGACTATGTATGTAACAAATCAACTTTGAACTCTCTAAATTCTTTAAAACAATTTTTTGAACTCTTTAAACAATTTGCTCAAAAGTTATTCTGAATGAAGATACGAGGAACAATAAAAAAATATATATTATTAAAAATGTAGATTCATATGGTTAATAATAATTCAGCTACACACATGTTCTTCAATGGCCCCACTGGACCACCACAGAGCAGCTGTTATTTGGGTGTTGGGTCACTGATTCTTAGCACTGCACTGACATTGATTGGCATGGTGGTGGTGTCCGAGGTGTTAGCGTGTGTTGTGATGGTTCAGGGAATGGATCAGATACAGCAGTGCTGCTGGAGTTTTTATACTCACTGTTGACTCTATTAGACACTCCTACTTACAGCTGCTCCACCTTGTAGATAAGGTAAATTCAGAGACAGAAGCTCTGAATCTGTTGCTGCAGTTTGTGTTGGTCATCCTTTAGCCCTTCATCAGTGCCCACAGGATGCTGCCCACAGGAGGCTGCTCACAGGACACTGTTGGTGGACTGTTCTTAGTCCACCAGTGACCCTGAGGTGGATAAAACCTCCAGCAGTACTGTTGCATCTGATCTACTAAGCGTTTATTAGATTTTTAGTGTGTTTCTGTGTATAATATCACTTTTAGCCTAAGCAATAACTTTAGAGTGATGGTTTGTAGTTGGTATGGTATTATTATGTAGCATAAGTGTAGAGGTAATGTTTGTGTGAGTGTCTGACCTCCTCGCCGTTCTCCGTTTTCACCACATGCTGAGCTTTTAGCACCTTAGTGGAAGCTATAGCACTGCCCAGAGTCTGTGAGGAGAAAAGACAGAGTTATATTCCTGTTACTGAAGAGTCTGAGAAATATAAATCAACACCAGAGGACAGTAATGAGTCAATACAGAACTTAAAGGGAACACATTTACACTAAACAAAGCCCAAACTTATATACTGTATATACAGTACAGGCCAAAAGTTTGGACACACCTTTTCATTCAGTGCGTTTTGTTTATTGCTAGGAACCTGGGTGTGTTGCTAGAAACCTGGGTGTTATGGTTGATGACCAGCTCTCCTTCACGCACCATGTGACCTCAGTTGCTCGATCCTGCCGCATTGCGCTGTATAACATAAGAAAAATTCGACCGTTTCTGACGCAACAGGCCACCCAACTCCTGGTACAAGCAGTGGTCATCTTACGCCTCGACTACTGCAATGCCATACCAGCCTGTGTAGTAAAACCACCCCAGATGATCCAGAATGCAGCAGCACGTCTGGTCTTCAACCAGCCAAAACGGGCACATGTCACCCCGCTGCTCATTGAGCTCCACTGACTACCAGTTGATGCTCGTATCAAATTCAAAGCTCTTACAATCGCCTACAAGGTAATGACAGGACAGCTCCTTCCTACCTGCACTCGCTCCTGAAGGCTTACCTTACCTCCAGGCCGCTGCACTCCTACAATGAACGTCGCCTCGCTTTACCAAACAAACATTCACACAAAGCAATCCAGACTGTTCTCATACAGAGTTCCCCAATGGTGGAACAAACTACCTTCCGCTACCAGATCAGGAGAATCTCTCACTATCTTTAATAAACTCCTGAAGACAGAGCTCTTCAAAGAGCACTTACTCTCCCAACACCTCTAACTAACTACCTTCCACTACCAGATCAGGAGAATCTCTCGCTATCTTTAAGAGACTCCTGAAGACAGAGCTCTTCAAAGAGCACTTACTCTCCTAACACCACTAACACACTAACTACTCATTTCCTTCTTCCCTTTCTCTACTCCTCTATCCCATTATTTCCCTTTGACCTCCTTTAGGCCCTATCTAAAGATGTTTTACTTTTAACTTTTATTACTTTTGTACTTCACTATTGTAAGTTGCTTTGGAAAAAAGCGTCAGCCAAATGTAATGTAATGTATATATTGTAGATTCTCACTGAAGGCATCAAATCCAGATGGTTTGGGGTGAGCTGGACCAAAGAGTGAAGGCAAATGATCAACAAGTGCTAAAAACCTCTGGGAACTCCTTCTCCTTTAAGACTGTTGGAAAACCATTTCAGGTGACCACCTCTTGAAGCTTACTGAGAGAAAGCCAAGAGTGTGCAAAGCAGTAATCAGAGCAAAGGGTGGCTGTTTTGAAGAAACTAGAATATAATTTTTTTTTTTCATTAAGTACATAAAACTCCACGTGTTCATTCATAGTTTTGATGCCTTTAGTGAGAATCTACAATGTAAATAATAATGAAAATAAAGAAAACGCACTGAAAAAGAGAAGGTGTGTCCAAACTTTTGGCCTGTAGTGTATATACAGGTCAGATATATATAATATGTTACTTTATGACAAGTTTCTGGGTCTTTTCCATATTAAGCTGTCACAGATACACAGATATTATGATTTAAAGTGTGTGCTTGTCACCTCAGCAGTCAGGTCAGATCTGATCCTAACGATGCATCTCTTCACTGCCATCTGGAAAGTAAAGCTGATCACACCTCGAATCCTCAGTAGAACTTCCTCACAGAGAGTCCTGCGCTCCTGCATTTACAAAATATTTTACAAAATAGTTAAAATAATATTCAAATCACTACAAAAATATTAATGACCCTCTGGCCTCACACGGTGTTTAAACTGCTGCCATAACTAAGAACAAATCTAGGGAACTTGTAACATCAAATACATCCCCAATACATACATGTTAGACTTAAAACATAAAATACTTATTTTAAAATGAGGTTTTTATTTCATTGGTCTGTTAGCTAATCTGATTATCTGGTGACTGGGTCTATGAGACAGTCTTTTAGACAGTTAACAGGCCAGGATTTTTGTCAATTTCTGCCTAACATTAAGCCCCTACATCTTGAGGATTTCTATTCAAACATTACATAAAAATGTTTAATGCTTGATAAGGAACCTTACTAAAAATCAGAATTTTAACTGTAATAGAAAAAAATATATATATCAAGTAAATCTGCAACTGTAAAAAAATTAAATGAATAAAATCATAAAACTGGCTTGTTCTTGAACTTAATTTTAAAATCAATACAAATCCTAAATACAAAATCAACCAGCTTATGGCCTCCAAAGCTTTTGTTTTGTTACAGATATCTGTTTTTAAAGTCTATTTTCAAACATGCAGAATTTGGGTTAGTTCCTGTTACTAATCTGAAATTATTAAGTGGAGTAGAGAGTGAACAGGCAGCTTCTCCAAGTGTCCTGTAGGAGATTTCAAATTCAATACCCACATTCCTTGTGTACTGGCATAGATAGGGGCCCACTGACATTGAGAGTGTACAGG
Organism: Astyanax mexicanus; assembly: GCF_023375975.1. Taxonomy (NCBI): domain Eukaryota; kingdom Metazoa; phylum Chordata; class Actinopteri; order Characiformes; family Acestrorhamphidae; genus Astyanax; species Astyanax mexicanus. The sequence continues at coordinate 28,025,782 of NC_064411.1, forward strand.
TCCCAGAATTTGCTGCTACGCCCCTGATAACACTCTTGGCTCAACCTCAGTTATCAGGTGCAAATTAGTTAATATAATTAATATAAATATATGGTTGGGCTCTGAGTGCTGCTACAATGATCCTATGATCTCCAGTTTGGATCCCAGGTCATGCTTGCCATCAGCAGCCAGAGTCTGAGAGAGCACACCTCAGGCTTGTTTCTCTTGGTGGGTAGATGGCACTCTCTACCCTTCTTTCAGCACAGTCATCTGTTAGCTGATGAATTAGAACTGGGTTGCTGCTGTTTCATCCAAGCATGCTGACTACACAGTAATGCTGCATGACTAGTGTTACTAGTAACAGAGGAGTCCTAAAGAGTGGGTGGGGAAATTAGCATTTCCCAGCATTAACACGCACACATTCAGTGACAGCTCAAAGTTAACAGATACACAGATAACAACAATACTGTACAAGATTCAGTATACACAGACCGAGTCATCAAGGCCGTCGATGTGCAGCGTGACAGTTTTAGCTCGTTTGTTGGACGAGCCGAGGAAAAACTGTGCTTTGCGTCTGCAGGAGGCCGTCTCTTCACCCCGCTCGTCTTCTCCTCCTCCGTCTGCTCCAGCGTTCCTCAACAGCTCATACACCTCCGACGCCAGAAGCCGTGTTTCCCCAGGCGTTGTTGTCCTGGAAACAGCGCAGAAAATTGTTCAGCCTAAAGTGTTTTTTACACTGATTATGAGTTCAGACAATGATAAAGTACCAAACACCAGTCGGTATTATTAAAAATCTATGATTTAAAAGCCAGCTGAGAGTTCAGGTGTTTAGACGTCTCGGACATGTGCACAGACAAGCAGTACATACATGGACTTGGTCTTGGGGGATTGAGTACAACAAAAGCTTGGAATAAGAGAAGAAAATGTTACATTCTATTGAGTAATGAACTGTACATCAAATTGAATCTCTTTCTGAAAATATATCCTGATGTTTTTTATATTGTATATGGAAACAAATAAATAGATATAATATACGTGAAAGCAGAGCACTAGTACTTACTTCTCAACAATGTTCTGTAGACTCAGCAGCATCCCGAATTCTCCACTCATCTTCTCTCTGTTGGCACGACACTCAGACAGGTACCGAAGAGCCTATACACACACATACACACACACACACACAGTCACTTTTACATTCCCTGAAAAAGGTATATTATGGTTGACAACCATCCGGTTAAACACCCCGGAATCTCAGAATAGTTAGATGAAACACTTAATAATCCCGCAGTTGGAAACAAAAAGTGTTTTCACAACTATCTTGTTTGGTCTGGACTTTTAGGCTTTTCAGTTTTGTCCGAACCAAAGTAGCAGGTGTGAAAGGGGCCGTGAACCACGGTCCGGACCAGAGTTGGTCTCATTCCAGATCTACTGAAACATGGTCCTGTTCTTCTGCAGTGTGAAACACTTTTCTAGCTGGTTCAAATTTATTTTCAGACCAATTACAGGAAGTTAATAGACTCTATAGACAAACCAGAGGACAAAAGAACTGGTGTTGTGCTGGAATCCGTCTCCCCTTGGTGTGCAGGCGTATCATGCAGCAGAAAGAACACAAACACTTAGACTGGGAATTCACTTATTTACTGTAACAGTAGATTAACCCTTATTTATAAACAGAAATAAAAAAGGAATCTGAGGAAAATCTTTTACACTCAATCTGGTGTGGGGCGAAAGCATTTATGTGTAGGGAGTCCGATTTTAACAGAGAGCTAGAATTCAGCACAACACCTGCCAAACAACTTGTTGAACTCATAACTAACATTCTACAAACTGATTAATATTAATATGAAGTATAGAGAGACTCCACCCACATGGCTGATGACGACAGAATGTAGTAAAGTTATTTTATCTGCTCAATACACTGTAGTTTGAAACCAAAACTAAACGGACCAAATATATACAATGTAACAAATACACAAACCTTTCTTTCACCTTAGCATATAGGATTTAACTCTACATAACTCTTTACTTTAACTTAAGAAAAGTAGAGGCTTTTTAAGGAGTAAAAGTCAGTGAATTAGTTTGTATCAGTTTCAAGAACTACCTAATATGATTTTTTATAATTCTTAAATACAAAATCTAATTTCGTAAAGTTTTAAAATCGCAGATGTTTTGAGAGTTTCTCTTTTTTCAGGGGTTACATTCTTTACTTCCATTTGAGTACTATTTTTCATACAATTATTTTACTCATCAAATAGGTCTGTTTATTCTGAAGCACATAAAGGAGGGACAATTGTAGTGAAGAGTCGGGTGAGGTCAGAATTTTTATTAGGGCCCCAGAAGTCCGGACTGGCTCTGCACCAATGTGAGCCCTATATTGACATGTTGCCTGTTATGTGAGTGTGGGAGTGTGTGTGTGTGTGTGTGTGTGACTTCCAATGTCAGTGCATAGCATAAATCTTAAACATTTAGAAACTATTGTTTGTCATATAAATATTGTGTCATCATTTTGTTCTATAAATGTCTGTTTATTATAGTGTATGTTAGTGAGTGTGTGTATGTGTTAGTATGTGTATGCGTGTGAGTCTGTGTGTGTTTGTAAGTGAGTGATTGAGAGTGTATGTACTATGTAGGTGTGTGTGTGTGTGTGTCTGTGTGTGTGTTTGTGTATGGGTTAGTATGTGCATATGTGGGTGTGTGCGTGTATTCTCCTGGCTCACCTGTAGAGCTGAGTAGACAACCTCAGGGTTGGAGTGGTCCAGGAATAAGATGAGGCCGGGTATGCAGCCCTGGTCCTCGGCTATGGCCCGGCGGTTCAGGGGGTCGGCGGTCAGCTCCCTCAGCTGATTCACCACGGCTAGAGCGTCCGGCTCCGCGGCCATACTGCTGCTGCTGCCGCCCTGTCCACCAGCCTCATATACACTACTACACCTGCCCGAGGAGCGGCCGCTCTACACGCTCTCTGACTCTACATACACCAATTAACACCACCATATACTACCTCAACCAGAACCAGCGCACATTTTATAACTATTATCATAACAACATATATTTACAGACACAAGAGAACCGCTAGAGGAGATTATGTAAATCAGTACTGACAGTATATACTCAATATTCCAATTACATATTATTATACATATTACTACACGCTATACGCCCATCTGTGTACAGGCAATACAAAACATACACTCGTGCATCGTCACACCCAGCAACAGAGCTACCAACAAAATGTGCCTAAATACACAATATCTATTTTAAATCACAAGATTATATATATATAATATTAGTTATATTTTTAATAACTGACACTACCAGCCCACGGACTGACTGCCTTCATCCTCAGCATCCTCCTCTCACAGAGCCGGTTTGTGGAGAGCCTGCCCACTCCCCCGTTATATCAGAATATGACTCCGCACCGCTAGAGGGAGCCCGCGAGTGAGTTCAAAATGAATGGGATGAATAAAGCTAAACGGCTAAAAGCTCTAATTAAAAATAGCAATTAACTACTTATTCTGGATTTTTCTATAACTCTGGGAAGAAGATTAACGGATTTTGTTAGAAAAACAAATAAAACGTACCTGTATGTTTCTATTTTCCTACAGCAACCAAGTTTTGGGCAGTAAAGGTGCTAGCATTACTGCTAATGTTTGCTGAGTATTTGGTCTATATTGGTATAAATTTGGTCCAATTTACCATGCCCATGCATTTTCTTACTCATTTGAGTCATTTTTCATAAAAAAAACCAAGGTTTCATAATTGGTCAAAATTTTCACCAAAAGGATATACCGCTTTCTTAGTTTTTTTTCTGATTTTGGGCAAATATGGAAAAGTGCATTTTGTCAAATATCTGAGCAAAATTTGGCCCAATTTGCCATGCCCATGCATTTTCCTTCTCATTTGAGTCGAATGTTTGAAATTTTCACCAAACTGACGTTTTTTTTATGATTTGGGTCAAAAATTGAAAGGGGCTTTTTGTCGCATTTTTGAGCAAAATTTGGTCCAATTTACAATGCTTATGCATTTTCGCACTCGTTTGAGTCATTTTTCATGGAAAAAACAACTTTTCATGAATGGTTGGAATTTTCACCAAAACGACATACCGTGTGTCCTGTTTTTTGGTAATTTGGGTTGAAAATGGAAAAGTGCATTTTGTCACATATGTGAGCAAAATTTGGTCCAATTTGCCATGCCCATGCATTTTGCCATGCCCATGCATTTTCCCACTCATTTGAGACATTTTACAAGGGAAAAAAAGGTTTCATGAATGGTCGAAGTTTTCACCAAAAGCACATATCGCCCGCTGCCTTACGTTTTTTTTTATTTGGGTAAAAAAATGGAAAAGTGCATTTTGTCAAATATCTGAGCACTTGTCCACAGCCTGAACTCACTGAAATGTTTGTTTTATAGGTGTCTTTTAGGCCCTGCACAGTGCCCAGATGCTCTCAGGGTTGTGGAAGCAGTCTGCCGCCAGTCGTGTGACCTGCACCCGTCTTCTGTACAGACCAAGGGGGTGCGGGTGTAAAGGTAGACACTGATACTTCGAGACTACCACAGCATAACACAGCTAGTCCTAAACACTCCAATGCTGATGAGCAGGACTACGCTGCAGCTGTTTGAAATAAATCGGCGAACTCTTATGCAGCGGTACGTTTATCATACATGTGCTGCATCTAGATATGGAGTTTTTTTTCTGCTAGATTGGTCAGATGATTAATATGTTGCTCTCTTTTAGGTTCAATAAACGTCAGAAGGCCCAAGAGCGAGCTGTTCTTCTTCAGCGGCCGAGTGCCAGCGCTGTGGCCCAGGATCCACTCCCACCCCTACGCGAGCAGCCCTTATAGCCCCACACCTTTGCATTCCAGCCCTTCACCTTCCCCTCTCCGCCAAATACAGCCGGGCAGAAAAACAGAGATGCCAAAACTGCCTTAAGCTCCCCGTGCTCGCCTTATCCTTCATGCTGCCTCTGTGACTCAGACACAGCCTGTCTGTGTTTTTGCACCGCCCCCTTCATCGCATATTCCGGTACCAGTGTTTCAACCAGTCCGGTACACCGCTCAATCACCCACAGCAGTGACTGGAGCAGCAGCACAGGTTGACCGAGCGCCAGCAATCACAGCCTGGTACCGTAAGAAGACTGAGGGCACACAGAGGCGGAAATATGAGCGCTCCAGTGAGCACAACTTGTGCTCTAAGTGTGGTCTGCCCAAACGAAAGGAATTTGGCCACAGCAGGTTTAGCAGCGAGACATTTTGTGCTGAAAACTCATAACTAACTGTGGACGAGTGGTTGGCACAGATGAGGGAAAAACACAAATTTTATAAACAATTTAATGTCTTCTGCTTCGAGCACTTCTTCACTGTTTGTTTACCAGTTCAGTTTAATTAATCGTTTTATGCTGCACTGTGCAGAATTTTCCTGTTTGTACTGACATAGTTGATTGTTTTATTATACTGCACTGTTTATATTGTGCAGAATTTTCCTGTTTGTACTGACATAGTTGATTGTTTTATTATACTGCACTGTTTATATTGTGCAGAATTTTCCTGTTTGTACCGTCAAAATTAATTGTTTTAATATACTGCACTTTATATTGAGCACAGTTTTCCTGTTTGTACAGACATTGTTGATTGTTTTATTATACTGTTTATATTGTGCAGAGTTTTCCTATTTGTACTGACATAGTTGATTGTTGAATATAAACAGTGCAGTATAATAAAACAGACTCTTCATATTTGTATCGATTGCAATTGATTGTTTTATTATATACTGCATTGTTTATATTATGTAGTTTTCCTGTTTGTACTGACAGAATTGGTCATTTTATTATCCTGCACTTTATATGTTATTTACAAAATTGTTTTAATTTCTTCAAGCAATTCTCATTTTCACTATTTATATTGTCCTATTCAATATATTTGTTTTTAGTTGTATACTGCACTGTTTATAGTGAGCAGAATTTTCCTGTTTATATTGACAGAATTGGTTAGTTTATTATACTGTATATTATTATACTTTATATTTTATTTACAAAATAGATAGTTTTATATAATTTCTTTAAGCAGTTCTTGTTCTGACTATATTCATATTACCCTATTCAATTCATTTATTTTTAATACTATATATATACACTGCACTGTTTATAGAGAGCAGAATCTTCTTGGTTGTATTTTTATTTATTTTATATTTTGCAGGATACTGTTTATTTATTGACTTTTTGTCATCCCATGTTACAAAATTGTTTATATGGTGAAGAATTTTCTTGTTTGTATTTATATGTGTACTGCAACTTTGTACTTTTATATTTGTTTAATAAGCGTTAAATAAACATATCTTTAGTCTCGTTCGTTCCGTGGTCCGAGACCGGTTTATACTGTGACTGTGTAGAGTGTGCAGAATTCTCAAATTTTATGGACTATATGGTATTTATTTGTTTAATAAACGTTAAACATAAGCATAACGCGACCTGGAACCGGTTGAGCTTACCCGCCGGGAGCCGGGCTCGAACTCCGCGACCTTCGGCGCGCGGGTTTTTTTTCCCTCTCAATCTGCAATCATGGGTAAGACTGCCGACCTGACTGCTGTCCAGAAGGCCATCATTGACACCCTCAAACAAGAGGGTAAGACACAGAAAGAAATTTTGAACGAATAGGCTGTTCCCAGAGTGCTGTATCAAGGCACCTCAGTAGGAAGTCTGTGGGAAGGGAAAAGTGTGGCAGAAAACGCTGCACAACAAGAAGAGGTGACCGGACCCTGAGGAAGATTGTGGAGAAGGGCTGATTCCAGACCTTGGGGGACCTGCGGAAGCGGTGGACTGAGTCTGGAGTAGAAACATCCAGAGTCACCGTGCACAGGCGTGTGCAGGAAATGGGCTACAGGTGCCGCATTCCCCAGGTCAAGCCACTTTTGAAACAGAAACAGCGGCAGAAGCGCCTGACCTGGGCTACAGAGAAGCAGCACTGGACTGTTGCTCAGTGGTCCAAAGTACTTTTTTCGGATGAAAGCAGTGCCAGAGTCTGTAGGAAGACTGGGGAGAAGGAAATGCCAAAATGCCTGAAGTCCAGTGTCAAGTACCCACAGTCAGTGATGGTCTGTTGTGCCATGTCAGCTGCTGGTGTTGGTCCACTGTGTTTTATCAAGGCAGGGTCAATGCAGCTAGCTATCAGGAGATTTTGGAGCACTTCATGCTTCCATCTGCTGAAAAGCTTTATGGAGATAAAGATTTCATTTTTCAGCACGACCTGGCACCTGCTCACAGTGCCAAAACCACTGGTAAATTGTTTACTGACCATGGTATTACTGTGCTCAATTGGCCTGCCAACACTCCTGACCTGAACCCCATAGAGAATATGTGGGATATTGTGAAGAGAAAGTTGAGTGACTCAAGACCCAACACTCTGGATGAGCTTAAGGCCGCTATCGAAGCATCCTGGGCCTCCATAACACCTCAGCAGTGCCACAGGCTGATTGTCTCCATGCCACGCCGCATTCAAGCAGTCATTTCTGCAAAAGGATTTCTGACCAATCAGAGGCTTCAAGTGTCTGTTCCATTTCAGAGCGAGGCTGACCAATCGCGCGAGGGCAGCGGCCAATCCGCTGAGGCCTCAGTGAAACAATCACCTTTTTCCAGTGTTCTGATTGATCGCTTGAAGAATTGTTTCACACAAAATGTTTCACGGCGGATGGCGCGATTGGCCAGAGTGGTCGTGGTCTGCTGACGAAGTGTTTCAGACGGTTTTCCTTGCCTGGTTTGGAATAGACATAAAAATTTTGGACTGTCTGTTTAAAGATCTGTGACCACATGAGAAATGCAGAATAAGTTTCTTTGGTTTTGTTATTTTTTTAAAATGTAGACTATACATCTTAATATGTGGAACCAATTAAGAGTTTGGGTGTTAGTTAAAAGATATGTATTTAGGCCCCGTCCACACGAAGCCGGATATTTTTAAAAACTGAGGTTTTTAAAAATATCTTCGTACACACGAGCAGCGTTTTCAGAAATATCTCCGTCCACACAAAAAAAGCCATACCACTCAAAAACGCTGAAATGAACAAGGGATTCTCTAGACATTTGGACGTTTTCTCGTCACTCATCAGTAACAACTACTTATTTTTTTCATTGTCCCACCATTTTTTTACCGTTCGCGGTAAGGTTTGTACCTCCAGACAGGAGGATCGGAAAAAAACTGCACACAGCGCATTTTAGTAACGTTACCTCCGCTGTGTGAGGTAATGTGAGAGTAACATTAAATTAAGTTGTGAACATGTTAATAATCCACAAATTGCAGAGAGAACAGAACCAATCCAGGTGCTGTCCCTGTTTCAGGTTTTACGGTCAGGTAAATTGAGGCCACTGGTTTATACTGATCACAACACACCTGATCCAAATAATCAACTAACAACTAGCTTATGAACTATCTGCACTGGCTGAGGCAAGCTGAGTAAAGCAGCAGTATAGCATTAATGTTACTGCAAAACCGCAGAACTAACCCAGCTAACTGAAGAACCACTAAACCTAAAAATGCTTGGTGTTTTTTTTTCCCCACTGAAGCCTGTTATAAGGACGAATCTTAATGTGGCTTAATGTAATAACTAAAACAATGAGCCACAAACACCACACATCTTATTTTTTTTACTGCATAATAAACTTAATCCGAATCAATAAACAAATCACTATAACCCACATTACTGACCCGCTGTAAAATCCAGAGAGGCTGGGGAGTAAACAGGGTGGATGAGGAGCTCCAGTAACAGTAAATTATGTATTTTGAGTTTGCTGGTGTAGCTGGTCTGTCAGTATATCCAGGGTAGTGGTGGACCAGTATAATTAAAGCTCATATGTATAGAGTAGCGTGTAGAACAGACAACACACCACTATCACTCCTCTCAGCTAAATGGGTAAACCGCGTTACCGTGCGTCCACACCGAACGCGACGCGAGCGACAAAGCAGCCGGAAGTCATTCATTTTCAATGAGAGCCAGCGACACTGGGCGACAGTCAGCGACGCGGCGCGATTACAGCGTTTGAAGCTGGTTCTGGGTAATTCCGCGCTGTTGGTTCAGAGAGGGCAGTTGGATCATTAGTTGGATTAGCTGGGTGTAATTTCCGGAGTTCGCTGGTGTTGCGCCGAAAAGAGTCCCCTCCCGATCTCTACGCTAATGTAAACAAAAAGCAGACATGCGCAGACTCGCTCTGTGACGTCAGCGTTTTCAAAAATCTCCCGTTCCACCGTCCACACAGCTCCGCTCGAGTTTTCAAAAATCTCCAACTTGGAAGGCGTTTTCGAAAACCTCCGTTTTCAGTGACCAAAAACGCCGTTTTCGTGTGGACGTAAGGCCAAAACGGAGACAAAAACCTCCGTTTTTTTTTAAATATCCGGCCTTATGTGGACGGGGCCAGAGAGAGGAGAGTTTACCTGCTCTGCTCTTCTCAAACCCGCACCATTCCTACCCAGAGCCAAGACAAACCTCCTGAACCCTGAGGTATTTAATGAGACAATTCATCTGCTATGTTGTTCATGGTTTGGACTAATAATAAAACACAATATCACACAAACTGTACTTTATATACTGAACTTATAAATAATAATAATACAAAAACAATAATGATAAATAAAATATATATATGAATATTAATTTATTTAACCACAAGCGAGCCTGAGCTATGTCCGAGAACCAGACCGTCTAAAAAAGGCTGTCCTTTCAAAAATTCATGTAATTTTTAAAGCTTCTAAAAGAGCAGCTATTTAACCATCACTGTGTTGCACATAGCGCTGTTCGCCGGTGTTCTGTCGAGTTTTGTATCCCATCAGTATGCGGTATGTAGCTGTTGTGCGCATGCGCGGGCCCAGTATTTTAAATGGTTTTATGTTAATTCAGTTTATTTTGGTTGGATAATTTTGTTTGGATGCTTTTAGCGTATATACACTAACTGCTGTTTTATTTCTTCTGCTCTACTTATAAATAAATATACACCATGGTTGCACGTTTTTCCTTGGTAGCACAAATCGACAGAACACCCGCCTCTAGTGCAGTCACAGTGCGGCTACCGCTGCCAGACCGTCCGCTGAAGCCCCAGACCAGCCTGTGGTTTACTATTCCCGCTTTTTTTGTTTATTTTCTTCATTCACTACCAACTTACTGCATTTAAAAGTTAGACTTCTGTTAAAATCAAATTTCTAACACGAAAGATGCCCCTACAGCGGCACTAACATTACATATATATGAGGTACACTGTTGCCCCTTTGTGCCCTGTTAATGAAATGCAGCTAGTCCAGCACGTATCTGCTGTTAAATGGCGCCACCGCGCGGCTGGTTTGGGAATTGCAGCCAGGTCAAAAATAAGGGGGAGCACCCATGGGCACTTTTTGGGTGTTTTTAGGGCGTTTTCGGGCAATTTAAAGAAAAGAATTGGCGCTTCACGATTTTGCGTGTCATCCTTGCGCAGGGGCCATGCTAATCTTCTCTGTATCGTTCCAATTTTAGTATATGTGCTGCCGTAGCAAGCACAAACTGGGTGTCAGAACAGCCCGACTATATAGCCGGGCCACCAGCTATGAGTTCTATCCATGGTTGGCGCAGAAAACCCCATACATTTATCTCAAAAGGCTCCAGAATGACAAATAAATGTAATTTAAAGCCACAGTAATAAACAGTGATAAACCATATGTATTCCCATTTATATAATCTTATTTTTCTCTTTTACAGCCTCCAAGAGTGACTTCCTGGGTACATGCAGAGTAGACGGCCATCTAGCAGCTCAGATTGGTGCCCCGTGGACTGACGTAAGCCGATTCTTTGTCATTCATTGCATACCATCCCCCTCAGAGGCGTTACCACTTCCTCCCCCACTCTGAACAGCCACCCTGGCCACGGTACCGCAGCACAGAACAAAGACCAAAGGCATACGAAAGCCAGTCTGTCTCTAACTGAAAAAGACCAGAAACATGCGGTACGTACAAAATTAGGGCACTGCAGATGGTAAAAAGGCTAAAAGAAGCTTAAACAGGCTTCCCGACACTCATCTGTGTGATCAGTAAGTTGCCGTACCCCTGCACACCACAGGAGTATAATCTTACCGCAAACAAAACTTCAGAGGGTCACCAAAGTCTTACCATTAAAAAGAGTTAAGCCCCTTTAACTTCACTTCACCGATTATTTTCAAAATGTTTCCATACATTCCGGTCTGAAAGCATTCCAGGCTGTTCAGGACATGGACCAAGCCATAAAGAAAGTGAGTAGAAAAAGAAAGGAGAAAAAGTTCCATTTAGACACATTAAATTAGTGTTTGTGTGTGTGTGTGTGTGTGTGTACATTTTAACTCAATTTAACAGTTTAAACTGTTTAACAGTTTAAAATGTGTTTTTATCATTTTTTTCAACCCCCGGCAATACTGCAAAAAATAAAATATCCTCATTGTTTTATATTTGTCGTTTACTCTTTTGGTTAAACTGGAATTATATTTAAAATATCTGTAAACATTTAAAATATCTATAAACAAATGTTGTTTATTTTGGTGCTGTTTATTGGCTATTGTATTTTATTTTATTTATTATTATTATTATTATTATTATTATTATTATTATTATTATTATTATTATTATTATTATTATTATTATTATTATTTTGGCCGGGCATGAAAGGGTTAACTTCCGTTGTTTACAAGTAAACACGGTGACCGGTAAGGGGCGCTCTCCGCCGGTCCCCCGTAGAGCGCAGCGGTGAGGCGCGTCACTGCAATTCAGCCGCCTGTCCGGTTTATATTTTTTTATTTATTTATTTAATTAATTTTATTTAATTTTTTTAGCTTGCAAAGAACATGCATACATACAAAAGGCACAACACAGGTGCACAGCACAGAACAAAGACCGAGCCAGTCTGTCCACAACCAAAAAAGACATGCAGTACGTACAGAATTAGGGCACTGCAGATGGTAAAAAAACCTCAAAAAGCTGTAACAGAGGCATCCAGGCACTCATCTGTGTGATCAGTAAGTTGCCGGACCCCTGCACACCACAGAAGTATAATCTTACCACAAACAAAACTTTAGACAGTGACCAGACGGTGTTACTATTAAAAAAATGTAGCCCTTTGAACTTCACTTCCAGATCATTTACAACGTGTTCCCATACATTCAAGTATGAAAGCATTCCTGGGAAATTGACAAAAGCCATATAATAAAGAAAGTGGGTAGAAAAAGAAAGGAGAAGATTTTTAATTTAAATATATAAAAACACTTGTAAAACTTCACATGAATTCAGAGTGTTTGTGTTAAAACAAGATATTTTACCCAGCTAAATTAATGTACAAGTAAAACAATCCTATTTATTTAATTTATTGTTATTTTGGTGCTGTTTTGTGGCTATTTTATTGTATTTTATTCTGGTCTATTTTAATTTTATGTTTTTTTTTTTTTTTTTTTTGCCGGGCATGAAAGGGTTAACCTCCGTTGTTTACAGGTAAACAGGGTAACCGCTCCCGCAGAGCGCAGCGGTGAGGCGTGTCACAAAGCGTTTCCAAAGTGATTAACTGTGAAAAACAGAACTTAGGCTTTAAAGAGATTGTAGATCAAAAAAATTCCAGGTTTATAATATTGTTTATCAATGAATTGTTATTCTGTAACATCCCGTCTTTCATATCTTAACAAACCTCACCTAAATGTATATACTTGATTTTTATTTGTTTATTAGTGTGATTTCTATTTGGAATGCTACAATTAAAACTGTTTTTAAACCTTAAACCTTAAACTAATTTTTTTAAACCGCCACTGATCAGACAACTTTGGTTAATCACAGCATTTGAGACAGATAAGAAAAGCATAAAATAGAGTTTTTTGTGGTATCACCATGTGGAGTTTTTTCCTGTTTTTTGCCTGTTGTGTTTATTCTGTACAAGAGTTAGCCTGCTAGACACATGAACTGAACTATTGATACAGTAAAAAAAAGCACCTTTTTCGGGCAGTTAATGAATAACTGCTAATCCAACATGTTTCTGTTGTTAAATAGCCCGCTTAGGAATTGTAGCCAGGTCAAAATAAGGTTGGGCACCCACGGGTGATATATCGGCGCTTTTTGGGTGTTTTTAGGGCGAATTCGGGCATTATAAAGGAAAAGAATTGTCTCTGTCGGGAGAGCAATCTTTCGTGTTAGAGTTACAGTTCTTAACGCTATGACCCGCCTTCCCGGGCTTCCTATTGGCCGCTGGAAGAAGTGTTTCTCTGAATTGTTTCACTTAGGCCTCATCGGATTGGCCGCTGGAAGAAGTGTTTCGCTGAATTGTTTCACTTAGGCCTCACCGGATTGGCCAATTTGGTGAGGCCTCAGTGAAACAATGACGAAGTGTTTCACTTCTCCCAGCGTTCTGATTGGTCGCTGGAAGAATTGTTTCACACGAAGTGTTTCATGGCGGGCGGCGCGGATTGGTTGCTACCATTGACAGTATATATTAACTGGACCAAGCCATCCCGCTGATTTCAACGGAGCCAGGTGAGGCCAATCGTGTCACTTCCTGGTCGGCTTCTCGTGGGGCGTTAACCGGGAAAGTGAGAGATTGCGCAGGCGCCAGCATAACATGCATACATACAAATGGTGCAGTCTAGAAGAGCACTGCAAGTGAAGGAAAGGGTGTTTGCTATTTGCAATACAAAATAAAGTCACTGTAAAAAACAGAACTTTGGCTTTAAAGAGTTTGTGTATGAAAACCCCCATGATGATGTGTTTATCAATAAATTGTTATTCTGTTACCCTGTCTGTCATATCTGAACAAATCTCAACAAAATATGCTTGATTAAAAATGTTTAAAATGTTTTTATTTGTTTATTAGTGTGATTCCATTTGGAAGGCTACAATTAAACCTGGTTTTAAACCTCAAAACCCCCACTGATCAGACAACTTTTAGTTAATCACAGCATTTAATACAGATAAGAAGAGCATTAAATAGATTTTTTTTGTGGTATCAAAATCTCAAAATGATTAAATTTCACCATGTGGAGTTTTTTTTCCCCTGTTTTTTTTTTTTTTTCAGAATTAGCCTACTAGACACACAAACTGAACTGCCCAGCGTCAGCGCTGTGGAATAGTCCAATCTCCGGGCTGTTTGCCGGGCGTCAGCGCTGTGAAACGGGCTGATCTCACCCCAAAATTTGGAATAGGTGTTTTGCTGAAATATTTCACCGGATTGGCCGCTGTCCTCGTGCAATTGGTCAGAGGCGTCACGTGTCTGTTCCATATCAGAGCGACGCTGACCAATCGTGCGAGGACAGCGGCCAATCCGGTGAGGCCTCAGACAATGACGAAGTGTTTCACCTCTTCCAGCGTTCTGATTGGTCGCTGGAAGAATTGTTTCACACGAAGTGTTTCACGGCGGACGGCGCTGATTGGTTGCTAGGCCTTGTTAGAGCCCCCGCGATTGACCAGAGTGGGCGTGGTCTGCTGACGAAGTGTTTCAGACGGTTTTCCTCGCCTGGTTTGGAATAGACATAAAACATTTTTCTGTCTGTTTAAAGAGCTGTGACCACATGAGAGGCAGAATTAGTCTTATTTCTTTGGTTTTGGTTAGTTTTTTAAAATGTACCTTATTATATGTATAATTAACTTCCCTCTGCAAAACCAGCAAGCTGATTGGCTGTTTTTCCTAAAAAGCAGAACTTTATTCTTGAACTGTTAAGAGATTTTCCATTCACACTGCGGTCAAGTGGCCTGTCTCCTTATTAATAATACAGCTGAGCTGAGCAAAACGATTTGGGGCTGCTGGAAAATTATTCAGGGCTAAAGCGATGCCCCTGGGTTCTGCAGGTGCGAACCACAGAACACTTTTCAGTACTTATGCTTTCTGGCTGATATTTTGGTCACTTTTGAATGTTGGTGGCGCTTTCACACTCGTGGTAGCATGAGAAGGACTCTACAACCCACTCAAGCAGTGATGGGCGCAGAGGCGTGCGGACATGGACATCAAGCACCACCAACTCTGCCCTTTACCAACCAAAGTGCCCTTTTGAAACTTCGTTTTTTTATATATATATTATTATTATTATTTAGATTTTACTGAGGCCGTTTTGAAATGAACTTTTGAAAACCTGAGCGATTAAAAACGAGTGAAAACAGAATGCCCTGAAATCAGCTCGCACACACCCGACCTCTCTCTTCCTCTGTCACGTGACCCCGCGCGGTCGCGCGCAAGCATAGGCGTAGGAACCTGGGGGGGGATGGGTGTCCCACCCAATATCAGAAACAGGTGGATTTGTCCCCTCCAAAAATGATACCGCAGAACAGGGGCGTCGCCAGGAGCGCCAGCTCAGCTGTGTTTTTAATGAGTAGACAGAATGCTGTGTAAATGGAAATCTCTTAGCGCCAATCACGGAGCCGGTTCAGGAAGAAAGTCCCGCCTCTTAATAGAAACAGCCTCGCTGGAGGATAGAGGGTTTGTAAAGGTTTTTTTTTTTTTTAAGATTTAGCAGCGGGGTGCAGCGAGATGAATTTCTGAATATACGGCGATTTTTCTAAAAGGTAACGGAACTAACTAACTATGTAAACTGTGTTGAGATTATTTCTGATAGCTGGTTAAAAATAAACGACTCAAAACCCACAGATCAAACCCACTGTGAGCTTGTGATAATCATTGTGATTTACTAATGGAATATATCTGGTCCTTTAGTAAAAGCTCATGAAACTAACAGACTAGGAGGTTTTGGGTTATCTAAAGTTTATATTAACTTCTGCCAAAAATCTCTATGAAATTTAAGGTTACATTCTTTTACATAAAAGACCACCATCATAAGTACTTTTTGGTCGAAAAAAGGTGGCGTAAAAGTAAATATACAAATATACAAAAGAATTGACATGCCAATACATAATAATAATAATAATAATAATAATAATAATAATAATAATAATACAAATAACATCTGTTATTATTTGAAACATTAGGTGATACCTCACCAGTTTTTTCATATATGTATATAGTTCAGACATTGCACGCATATTTTCTTCTAACAACAGTAAATGTAAAGTGGAGTAACATGTTTAGGTTGTAAAGTGACCTTTACTTGGATGTAACAAATAATAAACAGAAGTACAAAAAGAATGGTTTATTTGTGATTAAAGGTAATTCCACAAATGTTGTTTTAAGGGACTATAAGATGGGCTTATTCAAATAAGCAGATTACATTATATTATATTATATTATATTACATTATAGATGTGTCTCCCCCCCAATATCAAATCCGCTCCTACGCCCTTGACACTATGCTGCAGCAGCAGTTCAGTTCAGCGAGTCTTCAGCCCATCACGCACGCAACAGCTTCTTCTCCCCCGTGTCCCACCAGCCAGGTAACATACACATCAAATAAAATCCTAACGTTTGCCCTCTAAGCCCAACGTGAAATCATTTTGTTGTGCAGTAAAATGTCTCATACAGCACCAAACTACTATGTATTTTATCAGTTGGTGGTGTGACATTTTTCCATTGAAAACTCACGTTTAGAGAATGTAACAAATAAAAGTCAACTTCATTCAACATGTGCGTGTAATTTTTTTTATAATGAAGTGTTCCACGTGCGCTAAAAAGTGCCCTTTTCCCCCCCTGAGCACTTGCCCCCCCAAAATGTCTGTGCACGCCACTGGATGGAAGTAACGGCGTTACTTTTTTCAGTAACGAGTAATCTAACTAATTACTCAGACTGTAACTCTAACGCCATTACCATTTTTGACACCCCGTTACTGCACGTTACTTTAGCCGCTCAATTAACTTTTTTTTCCAACTTTGAGCATACAGACAAAGGCGCACGTGTGTGTGTGTGTGAGTCACAAGGGAGTGGAGGATGAGATAAACCAGGGTTTCTTAACCTGTGGGCCGCGGACATCCAGGGGGCAGCGAAGCAGGGGTCCGCAGGCTCATCCTCAGAGGAAGACAGTAGTCTGTAGTGAGCACTTTAAATCAGGGATGTCAAACTCGCGGCCCGCAGAGCCATATTTTGTGGCCGGCGACTTGAAGTCTAATTTTAGTGTTGGTGCGGCGCACACGCGAGAAAGACGCATCCTCTCCTCGTCCACCAGCACAGCGCATCCTATTCATTTAAATAGATAGAGCGCCCGCATGAGCGCAGCCCCGCCCTCCGGCTAAAAGTTCAGCCGTGTAAGATACGAGCCTCACACACACAGAACAGCTGACTTTCAACCACGAAGCTGAAAACGGATTTATAGAACTATAGGGGGGGTGGACCTGTGAGCTGCACACAAGTGGCTCAGGTAGTGCAACTCATCCAGAATGGCACATCAATGCATGCTGTGGCAAGAAGGTTTGATATGTCTGTCAGCGTAGTGTCCAGAGTCTGGTGGCGCTACCAGGAGACAGGCCAGTACACCAGGAGACATGGAGGAGGCCATAGGAGGGCAATAACCAAGCAGCAGGACTGCTACCTCCGCCTTTGTGCAAGGAGGAACAGGAGGAGCACTGCCAGAGCCTTGCAAAATGACATCCATAAGGCCACAAATGTGTATGTGTCTGCACAAATGGTTAAAAAACGACTCTATGAGGATGGTATGAGGGCCTGACGTCTACAGACAGGGGGTTGTGCTCATATCCCAACACTATGCAGGACGCATGGTATTTGCTAGAGAACACCTAGATTTGCCAATTTGCCACTGGTGCCCTGTGCTTTTCATAGATGAGAGGAGGTTCACACTGAGCACATGTGACAGACGTCACAGAGTCTGGAGTCGCCGTGGAGAGCAATCTGCTGTGTAATTTTGTTGTCAGCACATTCAACTTTGTGCAGAGCAAATATTCTATAAGCATATTTCATATTTAAAGGATTGAAACCCTGCCAGTCTGTGTCTTCTGGAGTTTAACTCAGTGTACAGCTGCGCACAGTAAACAGCACAGTGACGGAGCAGCAGTATCTCAGCTCTGTGAGTGTAAGGGCCAGTGTCATGTTTTAGCTGGGTTACAGAAGTTACCAGAAGAAGCTCAACAGCGTGTTTAGCTCTGAACATCCAGCTGTTGTTTAGAGACGATGGTGGAGAGAGATAGAGAGAGAGAGGAGAGCAGAGTTTACCTGCTCTGCTCTTCGCAAAATCGCACCATTCCTACCGAGGATCCAGAGCCAGAACAAACCTCCTGAACCCTGAAGCATTTAATGACACAATTTATCTGCTATGTTGACTGTGGTTTGGACTAATAATAACACACCAAATCACACAAACTGTACTTTATAAACTGCACTGGTGAACTTGAAAATAAAAAAATAAAAATAAAAATGAAGAATAATTTATTTAACCACAAGCGAGCCTAAAATTCGATTTCTAACACAAAAGATCCCCTTTCAGCAGCACTAACATTACATATACATGCGGTACAATGTCGCCCCTTGTGGCCTGATAATGAATTGCAGTTAATCCAGCACGTATCTGCTGTTAAATGGCGCCTCCGCGCGGCTGGTTTCGAAAAGTCAAAAATCAGGGAGCACCCATGGGTGCTATATGGGCACTTTTTGGGTGTTTTTAGGGTAATTCGGGCAATTTAAAGTAAAGAATTGGCGCTTCACCATTTTGCGTGTCATCCTCACGCAGAGCGACGCTGACCAATCATGTAAGGACGGCGGCCAATCCGGTGAGGCCTCAAACAATGAAGAAGTGTTTCACTTCTTCCAGCGTTCTGATTGGTCGCTGGAAGAATTGTTTCACACGAAGTGTTTTACGGAGGACGGCGCTGATTGCTTGCTACGCTTTGCTGACGAAGTGTTTCAGACGGTTTTTCTCGCCTGGTTCGGAACTGCTAAAAGAACTGTGACCACATACGAAGGGCAGAATTAATCTAGTTTCTTTGGTTTTGGCTAGTTTTTTTGTTTATGTAGATTATAGTTCTTAATATGTGGAACCAAATAATTCTAGGGTTCAATATTAGTTAAAAGATGTGTATTTAATGTGGCATTACGAATCAAATTCGAATTAAATATTGAGACATACAACATTTAATCAAACTCTTTGTTTTGAAATGTGGCATTATAGGTGAGTTGTATCTACTTAATAAAGATAATTAAAAAAACGAAAAAAATAAAATATAACAGTAGAGGTTGTTGTAATTATATATGTTTCAGATGTCAAAATGCTGTATTTTTACCATACTGTTCATCCCTGATAACATACATGTATTTGTACTTTCAAAGGATTCAACGCATGGACGCAAAGCCTTCCGTTTTGAGGAGACTGCGAGCTTCACCTGCAGCACAGGCATTGGAGAGAGGAAGATTGTGGCAAGAGGAGGACACCCTCGGGACAACCAGCTGGTAGCAAGTAAGAGCGCTATCCAGTTTGGTCAGTACTAACGGAAGAGTTTCAAATGGCTTCGGGAGGACAACATGGGTTTGCTGTCGTGGTCCTCGCTTGTCCCCAGAAGGAATAAGACAGCGGAGGCAGGGGGGGCAAACATGTCGGTAACTGCTTGGTGGGCTTTGGTGCACACAGATGTTTACCTATGAGGAGCTGTATGAGTCTCTAGACAGGGAGAAAAAGAGGTAAGGAAATCCTAAGCCATACTGTTTTTATTATTGGTGCACTAGCAGTGTTACTGTAAATACACAAATGTAACAGAAGTAAAAGTGGTGTGATTACAAAGAAATTGATTGTAAACTTGTTTTTTTGTTTTACAATAATTCAGTTTTAACAGTTATGTCCAGTTGCTGAGGGCTCTGGAACCAAGATGGATGCACTAAAGTACATCCAGAAAAGGGATTTGGACCAGACAATGCATTCCACCTAATTTTCTTCTCTGATAGCTTGTGACTCACCTATGCACTGACCTCAATCGCCTTATAAAGCTCCTGGTAATAATTAATCCTGTGGGAAAACCACATGTAAAAAAATGAATTTA
The DNA here is from genome assembly GCF_023375975.1 of Astyanax mexicanus. Taxonomy (NCBI): domain Eukaryota; kingdom Metazoa; phylum Chordata; class Actinopteri; order Characiformes; family Acestrorhamphidae; genus Astyanax; species Astyanax mexicanus. Next base: position 28,045,624 of record NC_064411.1, read on the forward strand.
ATGTAAATGATCAAATAATGTTTTATAATCCATTGATGGATTTTTCTTTACTTTTGAGTATACAACATGTTTCTTAAGAAGTGCGTAAAAATGCATTGTAATTCGTTTCTTTTAAATCCATGTGTCAATTAGTCTTTTTGGAATGATGCAGAAGAAGTTAAGGTAACTGGCCCTTTGAACATTAGTCCCTGTCATCGTGCTAAAAACGTAGTTTGTTCTAGTGTGTGTAGGGTAGTTTACCGCAGCATAATTTAAATAAAACTCGGATTTGAGAAATCCAAGAACATACAAAGATGACCATGGAGTGAGTAAAGTTTAAAATCTAAAATATGTTAAAGTTGGAACTGGAACATTGTTTCAGCATTACAGATATATAAAAGGAACATAAATGGCACAAAGTATAGATTAACACATTTACACCCCAGAGAGAGAGAGAAAGAGAGAGAGAAAAAGAAAACCAGGCGAGGGATTGAGGACCCTTGGGCATTTTCTCCCTTCACCCAACACAGACTTTATCCAATCAGTTATAAATTTATGCAAATGACATAGGATCATATAGGTCAGTAGGATCCAATGCAACTGGTTAGTGCCTATCAATATGTGTACGTCAGCCGTGTCCAGTTAACAGCTTGTAGCCCAGTGGATAATGAAATATTGAAATAATGAAATAGCATCTCAAAACAATGATGTAGCATCTTAAATTATGAGATAGTATCTCAAAATAAATAAATATTGATATAGCATCTCAAAACGGGATAGTATCTCAAAATAATTAGATAGCATTGCAAATTAATAAGATAGCATTGCAAAATAACAAGATAGTATCTCAAAAAATTAATCTACAAAAAATGAGCATCTAAAAAACAGTGAGAGCATTTCAAAATAGTGAAATAGTATCTCAAAATAAATAGAGATAGCATCTCAAAATTATAAAATAGCTTGTCAAAACAATGAGATAGCATCTCAAAACAATAAGTATCAAATGGACAATGTGATTTTTAAAAAAATAAATAAATAATAATATCGCATTTCAAAATGAGATGTCAAAATAATTAGATTGTTTTAAGATACATATCAGAAAGTATCTGTAATTTGTCTAGAATTTGTCTATGGAACACCACCAGCGAAGTACAATTGAGATAAAGAGGTGTATGTTTAAAACAGTTCTGTTTACAGTAGTTAAAAGTTAAAATCCACCCAGGGTTTTTTTCCAACTGAGGTGCATTTGAGCCCACCTTCAAGCCCACATTCTAGCCCACCGCGCTCCGCAAAACCAGCAAGCTAATTGGCCGTTTCTCCTGAAAGGCGGAACTTTATCCTTGAACTGGCTCCGCGATTAGCGTTAAGAGATTTTCTATACACACACGGCCAGCCCAATCGGCCATGGCATTTTTGTTTAGACTGGCCCCTCATAATTAGCGGAGCACAACTGACTTGTAATTTATGTATGTGGGGTTACAGAGACGCATAATGTATCATCAGCATATTAAATACAAGAAGTTTAGTGTCTATTGTTAACTCCACCATTTTTGTCTGCTATGTGTAGTTCAATTGATTCTTTATCCTTTTTATTGATATCATCTCTAATATGTATTTTTTTCTCTGATACAACAGTTTAATTCTGATTCTTCCTCCTATCAGGCTACAAACATGACATTCTGTATAGCCTTTATACTATTATCAACTTCATAATAAAAATTGAACTTTTGTATAATCATGTTTTTTGGGGGATGTAATGTTTAATGTGGCTCTTTTATTAAATGCTTGAAACCAGGGTTCTCTCCTACTCTCAAAATGAGAGGATCTTTAAGGTGGAACAAACAAATAATAAGCCTGATTGTGGGCCTTATTAAAAAACAAAAATAACAGCATTACTTTAACTACAAATATTTTTTTTCTAATTTCTGGATGCATTTTAATGTTTGAGTTCTTTTTAAGAAATATCCGTTTTAGCTAAATAAAATTAACTTGTATTAGTGGTGTCAATCACTTACATTAGAGAGAGAGAGGGAGAGAAAGAAAGAGAGGGAGAGAAAGAAAGAGAGAGAGAGACAGTCAGAGAGAGAAAGAAAGAGAGAGCGGGCACGATTAAGTGAGAGAGAGAGAGAGAGAGACAGTATTCAAGCGTTTCCAGTCGCCCATGTGCTCAGAGCTAAACCACAAAGAGAAAGGGTGTGGCCGCTTTCTTCCTATATCCTGATTGGTTCAGTCCACTGTCTATATTGAAGATGGGCCAATGGGCCGCACCCTCTAAATTGTGGGCCGGTCTCTTAGAAAAAAAGGAAGAAAAAATCAGCATCGGCCCCTGTGGCCTGTCGGCCCACTGAGCATTTGCCCAGTATACCAGATTACCAGTCCAGCCCTGCAATGAATGGAAAAAAACGATGCAATGAGACCTTTGAACATATGGAGCCCGGAGGGGCCGTGGATAAAATAAATTTTATGGAGTGAACCATATTGCAGTTCGTGCTCACGTTTCCTTTATTTCAAGTGAACGATTTGCAATTTGTGCTCACGATTTCTGTAATTTGAGCGAACGTTTTTTTATTTGCATAAGACAAGAAGCTCGGAGGGAAAGGAACATTTTTCTCTCTAGAACTGTTTCAGGGGTCCTGTGATCATTTATAATCTGCTGATAATAATGCACTAGTGTTACAGTTAGATAGTACACTGTGCAGATTTTGCCGTGGTGGTGGAGTCTCCACAGCGCATGGGGGAGAGCCGTCCGTGACGTCGGTTCCCCCGCCGCCAGACCCCTGCCCTGTGGGTAGGGGCGCGCGCAGTCCTTCGCGGAGCTTATTGACCAACAATATAGACAAATACAGTCATTCTGTTTCCATTATTCATGACTGGAATTGGCTGTGTTATTAAAAACAGATCAAAGTTATGATGCAATGTGGAAATGTGTTTATTAATTTCTCAATAACATTCATCCAGCCTTCAAGGAAATGCACCCTTTCTTAAATCTGATTACATCAATATTATGATATTTATGATAGATTTTATCTATATTTTAATCTTTGTGGCAAATAAATACACACATAATTCAGAAAATATATATATATATATAGCTTTAACAAGTTTATACTTATTATATATTTTTTAATTGAAGCTTGTGGCATGTTTCTGGGCAGGACACTGTGATTTGACAATATGCAGATATTCAGGCCATTTTATCAGATATAGAAACAGAATAATTTTAGGAAACATATTGAAATAAATGATCAAATTGATTTAAGTTAAGCCATGGTGGAGCCATCACGGTCTTGCACATATCGCTGTTCGCCGGTGTTCTGTCAAGTTTTGTATCCCATCAGTATGCGATATTTAGCTGTTGTGCGCATGCGCGGGCCCAGTATTTTAAATGTTTTTGTTAATTCAGTTTTCTTAGAGTTCATTCCACTATTTAAGCGTTCGTTTTTTGTTGGCGTGAATGCTACAAACGACTAAATGGCGTTTAAAAAAATATGAGGTTATATATTGTATAAAATTTGCCCAGCGATTTAGGCTATCCAAATATATTTGTATATTTCTGGTTGGATAATTTTGTGTTTGGATGCTTTTAGCGTATAAAAATATACTACCTGCTGTTTTATTTCTTCTGCTCTACTTATAAATAAATATACACCATGGTTGCACGTTTTTCCTTGGTAGCACAAATCGACAGAACACCCGCCTCTAGTGCAGTCACAGTGCGGCTACTGCTGCCAGACCGTCCGCTGAAGCCCCAGACCAGCCTGTGGTTTACTATTCCCGCTTTTTTGTTTATTTTCTTCATTCACTACCAACTTACTGCATTTAAAAGTTAGACCTTTGTTAAAATTCGATTCTAACACGAAAGATGCCCCTACAGCGGCACTAACATTACATATATATATGCGGTACACTGTTGCCCCTTTGTGGCCTGTTAATGAATTGCAGCTAATCCAGCAAGTATCTGCTGTTAAATGGCGCCACCGCGCGGCTGGTTTAAGAAATTGCAGCCGGGTCAAAAATAAGGGGGAGCACCTTATATGGGCACTTTTTGGGTGTTTTCAGGGCGATTTCGGGCAATTTAAAGAAAAGAATTGGCGCTTCACGATTTTGTGTGTCATCCTTGCGGTTTGGCTGTTTTCGTGCACTACCTTTTGTACAGAAAGGAACGCTGGAAGCTGTGATTGCAAAAAAACGATGCAATGAGACCTTTGAACATACGGAGCCAGGGAGGGGCCGTGGATAAAAAAAAATCGAGTGAACCATATAGCAGTTCGTTTTCTTTAGTTTAAGTGAACGATTTGCAATTTGTGCTCACAATTTCTTTAATTCGTGCTCATGATTTCTGTAATTTGAGCGAATGTTTTTTTATGCGCATAAGACAAGAACATTTTTCTCTCTAGAACTGTTTCAGGGGTCCTCTAATAATTTATAATCTGTTGATAATAATGCACTAGTGTTACAGTTAGATAGTACAGTGTGCAGATTTTGCCGTGGTGGTGGAGTCTCCGCAGCGCATGGGGGAGAGCCGTCCGTGACGTCGGTTCCCCCGCCGCCAGACGCCTGCCCTGTGGGTAGGGGCGCGCGCAGTCCTTCGCGGAGCTTATTGACCAACAATATAGACAAATACAGTCATTCTGTTTCCATTATTCATGACTGGAATTGGCTGGTTTAAGAAATTGCAGCCAGGTCAAAAATAAGGGGGAGCACCCATGGGTGCCATATGGGCACTTTTTGGGTGTTTTTAGGGCGATTTCGGGCAATTTAAAGAAAAGAATTGGCGCTTCACAATTTTGTGTGTCATCCTTGCGGTTTGGCTGTTTTCCTGATAGTCTAAGTAAAAGAAACTTAATTTTCATACTAAAAGCTGATTGGCTCAGACGCAGACCCGTTTACCTTTCTTATGCTGTCATATTGTGCACAACCCCTGAGAGCTGCATGCTTTGTTAGCTGTGAAGGAACTTGTGGCCATACCTTAATTGCTACGATTTAATTAACTCGGTCCAACACCTTAATAAAATGTGACCACGCCTTAATTTTCTTGTTTCCACCCATTAGGATCTTGTTCCCACGCCTTAATAAGTAGTGGCCATGCATTATTCCTTTTTACATAATGTCACCGTAGGGGCTCTGTAATATTCTAACATTTTTGTTGTGAACTTATGAAAACAGAGTTTTTTTTTTTCTTAGACCACTTTTGTAAGATTAATCATGATGAAGCAGAGGCTATTATCTTTGGTCATGGTAGAGACCTCTAAAACACCTAATTCAACTTATTAGCCTATTTTCAAACATCTAAATTTTAATTTGCTATATTCACAGGAACTCCCAATCTTCCAAAACGTATATTTTTTTCTCCCAAAAAACTTAATTCATGCCACAGAGGGTTAATTAAATTATGTCTGGTCTGCAGTGCTGAAACATTTATTTTTTTCTGTGGTGAGAAAAATATAAATATAAATACATTTATAAACTCAGATTTTGCACAGTTGCCCTATATTAACCCATTAGTTTATCATTCCCTGGTAAGCGCCCTCTAGTGGTCCATCAAACCAAAAAACAGTGTTTTCTCCGCCCTATATGTTCTCTGCGCATCCTCGTCTCTTTTACTGAAGGCTGTGGGCCCCGCCTTGCTCGCTGGCCTGTGATTTGCTCGAGGTTTTCTGGTACAAGCCACATTGGGTTGGGGTGGGGGTGGTGGGGTGGGTCGTCAGCGTCCTGTCATTGAATTCCGGGAGATTATATATGACTCGCGGGCATCAGGGAGCCACTACCGAATTGCGGGAGACTCCCGCGGCTTCAGGGAGACTTGGTTTGTCTGTATTAAGGTGTCACTTACAGTAGCAGTCAAGTTTGGACACAGCTTCTCATTCAATGTTTTTATTTTGATTTTTTCCTACATTGCAAATTAATATTGAAGTCATCCACACTATAAAAATATATGTATAATAATAGAATATAGAAGAATAATAGAAGAATAATGTAGGAACTTAAAAGTGTTAAACAAACCAAAATACTCTGTGAAGCTGCAGGTTCTAAGGCTGGTAACTCTGATGAATTTATCCTGTGCAAAAGAGGTAACTCTTAATATAACTCTTAATAATATGGATTAAAACCATATTAAAATATTCACTATTCACTGTATACCTGTAACCCTACCTCTTCACAACTTTACTACTGATGCTCTTAAACACATTAAGAGACAAGAAATTCAAGTAATTAACTCTTGATAAGTTCAGCACAGCTGTTAACTGAAAGCTGATCATTCCAGTTGACTTTACCTCAAAGATGACTGAGAAAATCCAGCCAAGATGTGCAAAACATCTAACAAGAGGAGCTACTTTGAATAATCCAAAATATAAATAAACATATATTCAGGTTTGTATAACCATTTTTGTTTACTTAATAATTCCATGGGGATTCATAGTTTGCATGACTTTGAATATTAATCTATAATGCAAAATGCTTCTTAAAGAAAAACTATCAGGTCTGTGAGAGACATGCGGGCTGGTTGGATGGTGATACAATACTTATTTCATACAATAAAATGCAAATTCATTATTTAAAAATCACACAATGTGGGTGCTGAGTGGTGCAGCAGTTTAAATCGCTGCCACTATGATCGCTGGTTCGAATCCCAGTCATGTAGCTTGCTGTCAGCCGGAGCCCAGAGAGAGCAAAGCCAATTGTGGGTAGATTGGGCTCTTTCCCCTCATCACTCCTAGGGTGATGTCAATCAGCACAATGCATCTGTGAGCTGATGTATCTGAACCGAGTCGCTGGACCTTAGGTCTAGCTAAATTGGAAGAAAAACGGCGGAAAATAATATCTCTGACAAGAGGACCTCTCCATTATTTGTATGTGGGAAAACATTCAAATATCTGCACTTTATGGACTTGATTTGATGATGTAAAGGGTTTAACATTAGGATCATGTGCTTTTGGTTTAGAAAACACTCAATAAGCAAGAAAAGTGGCATAATAACAAACACAGAAACAACCTTTTTCTGTCAATTTTCCTTTTTATTAAAGAAAACATTACCGCAGTAGGCATTTATCAAAATCGGTTTTGGCAAAACGTTAGAAATGACTCTCTTTCGGTTTGTTAAAAGGTGTATTCAAAAAGAACTTCCCACAAAATGGTAAACAGCATTCTCAACCCAATCTCAACCTCCGAGTGCTTGCCTGGAGAGAGATGCAAAAACAATCTAGAGAATCTAGATTCCTGCGTGTGGAGTATCTAAAATCAAAAGTAATGATTTCTGATTACTCCACTGATTAACCAACAAAGACATTTAGAATGAATACATAAAAGGAATTAACTGATTCTAGACCATCACCTCACATCTGTCTTCTAGTAGAGCGAACAAACGAAGCGTAGAGTGTCAGAAAAATGGAAGAGAGAGAGACACACAAAATACATGAGGAATGTATCAACCTGAAAAGCAAAAAGAGAAAAATGAAATGTCCCTAGCTAAAGGCAAGCAGCTGCTGAAAGAGGCTGAACTCTCTCTTGGACTAGGGTTTGGTCACACAGCTTAGTGCATAGCTTATAAACAAGCCTAGTTCTCACTCATCTACGAGCCTTAATAAGCACCTTATTAAAGGCTTAAGAATCCACTGAGAATTATGGAGAGAGTCTTTATAAAGACTGTATAAGATCTAATACCTCACTTTAAAGTCTTCAGTCTTTAAAAACACTGCTGTAAATGTGTTAAACTGGTTTCACGAAGACAGATAAGTGTTAGAAAGCCTCAGTGGCATATGTAATACACCTCTCTCATCTGACCAATTATGTTTCTTTAGTAGGAAAACCTACATCACAGTAAAAATTGCACTCACTGTAATACAGTCTGAATGTACAGTGGCTTGTAAAAGAATCCATACTTTCTCACAGTTTGTCACCTTACAACCACAAGCTAAAATGTTTCTTATTCAGATTTTAAGTGATAGATAAAACAAAAAAGTAACACATAATTGTGAAGTGGAAAGAAAATGATACACTCTGAAACCCCTAAATAAAATCCAGTGCAATCAATCACCTTCAAAAGCCACTTAATTCGTTACGCTGTGTGTAATTTAGTCTCAGTATAAATACAGCTGTTCTGTAAAGGCCTCAGTGGTTTGTTAGAGAACACTACTGAATAAACAGCATCATGAAGATCAAGAAACGGAGATAAAGTCGTGGAAAAGTTTAAAGCAGGGCTAGGTTATAAAAACACATACCAAGCTTTAACCATCCCAAAGAGCACTGTTTAATCCATTATCCAAACATGGAAAAAGTATTCTACACCTGCAAACCTACCAAGATATGGCTGTCCACCTAAACTGACAGATTGAGCAAGGAGAGCACTGATCAGAGAAGCAGCCAAGAGCTCCATGGTCTAGTCGTGCACTCCACAAATCTGGCCTTTATGGAAGAGTGGCAAAAACAAAACCATTGTTAAAAGAAGACATATGTGGTGTTTGTAGTTTGCCACAAGCCATGTAGGAAACACAGCAAACATGTGGAAGAAGGTGCTGTGATCAGATGAGATTAACGTTGAAATTTGTAGCCTAAATGCAAAGCATATGTGTGGCAGAAAATTAACACTGCTTATCGCCCTAAACACACCATCCACACTGTGAAACATGGTGGTGGCAGCATCATGCTGTGGGGATGCTTTTCTTCAGCAGGGACAGAGAAGCTGGTCAGAGTTAATGGGAATATGGATGGAGATAAATACAGGAAAATCCTAGAAGAAAACCTGTTAAAAGCTGCAAAAGACTTGAGACTGGGAAGGAGATTCACCTTCCAGCAAGACAATGACCCTAAACATACAGCCAGAGCTACGGTGGAATGATTTAGATCAAAGAATATTCATGTTAGAATGGACCCAAGTCCCACTGAGCTTCTGAGGCAAGACATGAAAATGTCTGTACTGTTTACAGGCGCTCTCCATCCAAAAACCTTAGTCTCTAGCTGCGCAAAGCTGGTAGAGACATATAACAAAAAGACTTTCAGCTGTAATTGCAGTGAAAGGTGTCTCTACTAATTAATGATATAGTGTTCTGATTTTAATTTGATTCAAATTTTGAAAATCATGTATTATTCCCATTCTCTTTTACAACTATGTGATACGTTGTGTTGGTCTATCAGAAGACAAATCTCAATAAAATACACTTTAGCTTGTGGTTTTAAGGTGACAAAATGTAATAAAAAAAAAGTTACTTTTGCAAACCACTGGATGTCCAAACATGTCTCTACACCTTCTTATTACTGAATTCAGCCATTTCAGCTTTAAGGTGCATTCATTATTACTGACACTGTCAATCAATTATGTCAGATAATCTGTAGAAAAGCAAAGCCAACTGATTCAGAACAGTCTTGAGCAGTCGCACACAAGCCTAAGAGCATCATGCCCAATGCCAGGTATAAAGTTCTCTGGCTGTGGGCTGCAAAAAACAGTGGAATGACGTTCTCTGGAGTAATGGAGAACTATTGAATACATTTGCGATGAGTCTTAATGCCAGGATTAATGAACAAACATCAGTACCTGACCTCATTAATACTCCTGTGGCTAAAATGCAACCAATTCCTCATGGCGACGGTCCAAAATCTGCTCCAAAATCTACGTGGAAAGCCTTTCTTACGAGAAGAGACTTTAACTGCAGTAAAGGGGGTATTATTACTAATAAATACCCTTGACTTTGCATTAAATAAAAACAAAAAAAAAAACGCTGCATAAGTGGGTGTCCAGATCTCCAAAATGTTGGATATACAGTATACAGTATGTGTGTGTTTGGATCTTTTTTAATTAGCAGGGACAGCAGTAGTTGTAGTAGTAGTGCTACGTTGTGGTGCGTCACGCTTGTGTGTGTGTGAGAGAGAGAGCAATTCGCTCACAGTTCACAGTGTAAAGACAGAAACACGTTGATGTATGGCATTAAATGCATCAGTGCACTTCACTTCAAAGTGTGCGTGTGTGTGTGTGTGTGTATGCATAAAGAGAGTGAAAACCCAGTAGATGAGTAAAGTATGGCACGTAACAGTAACGCACGTCTCATCACTTGCACAGTTCAATAGCAAGTACAGTATAATGGCACATCAGTTCAAGAGAAGCACACGCCCCCTCAGCTCACTCAGTCAGTCAGTTTGTGCATTTGTGTATTGGTTTCCATTCCCTTCAACTCAACGTTCATCTGTTTCAAATATAAAATAAATTAAATAGAAGCACGATCAGGAGCATTGGAAGAATAGGCAGTGTGAGGTATCTCTGTATTGCTCTAGTTTAGGAAGAAAAATGCGCATTAAATACAATAAATAAAAAAGTTAAAATAAGAAATATTAGTGGTTTAATAAAGTAGGGAGTGTGGGCAAGCATTCATGTGTCTGTGTGTGTGTATATGTATGTATGTGTGTGTGTGCACTTATGGGGGCTGGCAGTGCATCAGTCTCTTACCCTCCTTGGCATAGGTACAGTAAATGTTTATGCTTTTACAGAGTTTGTGCGTGTATTTGGGTGTACGAAGAGGTCATGGCCCCAGGCCTCCCTGAGGTAGAGTTTTGGAGGATGTGCTCTGGGTGGGTTCTCGAAGGTCCGCCTGTGGTAAATGGGTCCATTTGTACTTGTTAGAAGCCATGTGACCCAGCATAATATGAGAAAGAGGCGTGTCTGAGAAACGAGCCCATTCCACAAACAGGGGCTCCACCACAAACGACATGAACCCTACAGAAACAGAGAGAAAGCTTGTGAGATTGTTTGAATGCACAACTGAGTAAATGCATGAGCGATGCAAGTTAAAGAAGGAAATCTGGTGTGAAACAAACTTGGGGTGTAGTGAAACATGATAACGAGTACGAACCATTCGCCTCCAGCATTCCAAAATACAGCACTTTTAGGCGATGCTCCCAACAGGGTTACAATACTAGTCATGGGGGCATAGTGTTGCTCATGCAAAGAAATGGCTAATTTTTACACCATTAACAAACTCAAAGTAGCTCCACACGTCATTGGTAGAATTCTGAGGGCCCTGACATTTAAATGAGGCACTGAGAACTTTGAAAGTGCACAGGTAGTTCATTTAAAAAAGACTCTTTATACACACAGTACCTTTAGGTAGTTCTCTGGGCACTGTGGCTCAAAACCCTGTATTTCGGAATGCTGTGGGTGATCAGAGGTGGGCTATTTGACAAAAAATTGTACTGGTTATCATGTTTCACTACAACCCTATTCCATTTCACACCAGATTTATCCTTTAACATATGAATAAGTACAGATGTGAAGTAGCAAGTAACTATTCCTCTCAATCACAGATCCACTATAATTTTTTTCTTCACTGTTTCAGAGGGTGCTTGAGGAAAGTGTAAGACTATCTGTATACAAACTGAAGCTACAAGCATCATGACAACAATCAAAAACAACCCAGTAAATCCACCAAAGGAATGAAATCCATTTAAAGAAAGAAATGGTGATTCCAGAATGGTCACACCAAAACACAGATCTAAATCCTATTGTGATGCTGTGGGTTACATTTGAAATGAGCTGTGCAGCAAGAAAACCCTCAAATAACACATAGCTGAAAGAATTCTGCATGGAGGAGTGGGAAAATTCCAGTCAATGTCAGAGACTGGTAGAGGTTATAGGTGGTGTCTTATTGACAATAAGCTTATTTCAGCCAAATGGGTGCCCTATGTATTTTTGTGTGTATGTGTGCATTTATGTATGCGTTTTCCTTAGATACCTACCAATCTGTATTTTGTCCACACTGTTTGAGTTCCTGTCGCAGAGAATGCTCATGTCAAGATGATTCCTCCTCTCAATGTCACCTACACACACACACACACAGATAAGCACACAAATAGCATCTCTGCAGATCAAAACACCAGTGAATACATAACATTTTAGGTGAAGCGAATTTCCCGAAACAGTATGGTTGGGCAATGCGTGTCTGTGGGACACATGTACCTTGATTGAAGAACTCCTCAGTAACTTTGTGGCTCCACAACTTGCTTAGATGCCAGGGTCTACATGGATTACAGATATCTGCACATTTCAGAGCCATCTGACAGAGAGAAAGAGGTATTTAGGGTCACACCAAATAACTGCTGTTCAAGTTAGCGTCTGTGCTAAAGTTTACTGTGTATGCTATGTAACATTGTGTGTGTGAAGTCTGAATCGTCTGTTCTGTGTGTAGTATGTGTTTGTGTGTGCGTGAGAAGTTTAAATAGTATGTGTTTGTGTGTGTGTGAGTGTGTGTGTGTGTGTGTGTGTGTGTGGGTACCTGCAGTACAAAGTGTCTGTGCTGGCTGTTGTTGAGGTGGAGGTCCGCTCGGTCCAGGTGGGCTCTGAATTCACTCAGATATTCATTCTGTCTGCTGATATCAGTCGCCAGAATCAGAGACCCCAACCGTTTCTCCAAGTTCTTCCTGTGTGCACATACACAAACAAACAAACAAACACACACTTTTTATTCACATTATTGAATGACAAAGAAACTGATGGTCATATGAAAAAATAGGCATTATAAAACAGAACAGGTAGATGTAATAGAGTTTGGAGATATTCTGTGTGTGTGTGTGTGTGTGTGTGGGAGAGGGAGAGGGAGAGAAAAAGAGAGAGAGAGATGTCTGATGTGTGCATGTGTGTACCGGTCTTCAAATGGAAAGTGGGACAGAAGTCCTGACTCTCTAAGCAAGCTGACGGCACATTTCCAGTGGTGATTCTCCAGTACAGACGTATCCTGTAAGAAACATATTAAACATGCAGGTGTAAGAAATCTGCTGGCCCCATCAAGTAACAGAAGCTGTTCATTGATGAGATAGAATGGGTTTAACAATCAGTTTGCTAACTTTACATGCGTCAAAATCCTAATGAGTGTGTTGGAATAACTGGCCTTCCAAATAGGGATAAAATTAGGAATAAATAAAGAAATAAATAAAGAAATAAAGTTTGCCTCAAATCAAGTCTTCTATTGTTGAAACCCGACAGGAAAACAAAAAAAAGACAATAAAATCATGACGAATCAAATTAAGAATTTACTGTAATGGCAAAATAACCAGCCACTCAAAACCTTATTTCAGTTTTAATTGTGTTTCTTTGATTTGATGAATAATGCATGAATAAGTTGGTGAAGACTGTTTTGACTCTTTTTTTGTTATGTTTTGATATCTCCATGTTTACAGCAGCTCTTGCCTCAGCCCCATTAGCAGCACCTCGGTTGCTTAGGTAACCATTAAAAGTAGTTATAGCCAAAAAAAAAAAAAGAAAAAAGATCCCAGGACCTACCAGAGCACCCTGTTTTAGAATGTATATAACTGGCTTTGCAGTGAAGGACAGCAGAAGCACACTGATGCCATTTATTACAATATTTGCATATACATGACCACTACTGCTTTCAATATAAAATAAAAAAAAAACTTGACATTAATATGTAATAAATGTTTAGGGACCATCTATTGGGGATAGTGCCAGAGGAGAAATTAAAACCAGTATTCATTTTCACATACTGCCACACCACTAGAGGCGCTGCTGAGCGCTGTGTAGAACAGCACCGACAAAGAAGCAAATACAGCTTGGTAACTAACGCATAACAAGTTTACAACTGGAGTAATGTGGAGCCTGCGAGTGTTTTTATCAGAGTAAAATAGAAAAACAACTGCAAACAGACATTATTCACTCAGAAAAGAGACAAATTAAATTACACAATCAATCTACAGCTCAGAGAAAAGTTTCTCTCTTCATCCAGAGGAGCCCAGAATTGGTCCTGGGTACAGAATCATTTATTTACACAAGTTATAAAACTCCCTAAAACTCTGGAAACAAGGTGCAGAAAAGCTTGAAGAGCGGTAACTTTACCCGTTTAAATATATTTAAACTGTAGCTTTTTTATATAATATATTTTTTTAGTATAAGATCAATTCAATGTATTTGTTAACTGGAGAACTAAGAGAATTATGATTAACTAATAAACAGCTGCTTAAATACTTTCATGCCTCTAATGGCTTCAATAACAACATATTGTAATTTGATAATAAACTTGTGTTATACTTGTGCAATAGAGCTTTTGAGAAACATCTCCTTTAAATACTTAGACATCATTTAGGAGTATTTTATGTCAATTTATAGTGTTTATTGAACTATTTAAAATATTTAGTTTTGTAAAGGAAGCTTAAAGTGTTAAAGTTGTAGGTGTATTTCTTTTTAAGGTTTATTGTTTACATTCTTCAGCTGTTTCTCTGATAATAGTCTGAAAAAAAGTCTGATTTCTTCATATATTGTGTAATTTTGCAAGACAAATCTACAGTTGTGGTCAAAAGTTTACATACACTTGTAAAAAAACATAATGTTATGGCTGTCTTGAGTTTTCAATAAGTTCTACAACTCTTATTTTTCTGTGATAGAGTGATCGGAACACATACATGTTTGTCACAAAAAACAGTCATAAAATTTGGTTCTTTCATAAATTTATTATGGGTCTGCTGAAAATGTCACCAAATCTGCTGGGTCAAAAATATACATACAGCAACAAAATTTGTCAATTTTGGTGATGTAGCGAGTTGTGTCAATCAAATTAGCTTCATGTCATGGCCTCTTCACTTCTTGTAAGTGATTCTGATTGACTACAGCTGTTGACTTCTCATGAGCCCATTTAAATAGGGCTCATTTGACCCAGTGATTAGACTCAGCTACAAAAGCTACAATGGGAAAGTCAAAGGAACTCAGTGTGGATCTGAAAAAGCGAATTATTGACTTGAACAAGTCAGGGAAGTCACTTGGAGCCATTTCAAAGCAGCTACAGGTCCCAAGAGCAACTGTGCAGACAATTATACGCAAGTATAAAGTGCATGGAACAGTTGTGTCACTGCCACGATCAGGAAGAAAACGCAGCTATCACATGCTGCCGAGAGGAGATTGGTCAGGATGGTCAAGAGTCAACCAAGAATCACCAAGAAGCAGGTCTGCAAGGATTTGGAAGCTGATGGAACACAGGTGTCAGTCTCCACAGTCAAGCGTGTTTTACATCGCCATGGACTGAGAGGCTGCCGTGCAAGAAAGAAGCCCTTGCTCCAGAAAAGGCACCTTAAGACTCGGCTGAAGTTTGCTGCTGATCACATGGACAAAGATAAAACCTTCTGGAGGAAAGTTCTCTGGTCAGACGAAACAAAAATTGAGCTGTTTGGCCACAACACCCAGCAATATGTTTGGAGGAGAAAAGGTGAGGCCTTTAATCCCAGGAACACCATGCCTACTGTCAAGCATGGTGGTGGTAGTATTATGCTCTGGGGATGTTTTGCTGCCAGTGGAACTGGTTCTTTGCAGAAAGTAAATGGGATAATGAAGAAGGAGGATTACCTCCAAATTCTGCAGGAAAACTTAAAACCATCAGCCCGAAGGTTGGGTCTTGGGCGCAGTTGGGTGTTCCAACAAGACAATGACCCAAAACACACATCAAAAGTGGTAAAGGAATGGCTAAACCAGGCTAGAATTAAGGTTTTAGAATGGCCTTCCCAAAGTCCTGACTTGAACCCCATTGAGAACATGTGGACAGTGCTAAAGAAACGGGTTCATGCAAGAAAACCATCACATTTAGCTGAACTGCACCAATTCTGTCAAGAAGAGTGGTCAAACATTCGACCTGAAGCTTGCCAGGAGCTTGTGGATGGCTACCAAAAGCGCCTAGTTGCCGTGAAAATGGCCAAGGGACATGTAACCAAATACTAATGTTGCTGTATGTATATTTTTGACCCAGCAGATTTGGTGACATTTTCAGCAGACCCATAATAAATTTATGAAAGAACCAAATTTTATGACTGTTTTTTGTGACAAACATGTATGTGTTCCGATCACTCTATCACAGAAAAATAAGAGTTGTAGAACTTATTGAAAACTTAAGACAGCCATAACATTATGTTTTTTACAAGTGTATGTAAACTTTTGACCACAACTGTATACTAATCAAAGCCTTAATTTAAAGCGTTGGTGTTTTATATTATATGTACTCCTAACGGTAGAGTAAGTCACAAACCTATATTAAAGCCCAGTCATTCAATTAAATAAAATAAAGAAATAAATAAAGAAATAAAATGAATAAAACTACTGTGATATACCGTGAAAACATCAGAATCTTGAAAAATACTGTGATATACATTTTTGGTCATACTGCCCAGCACTAATCGAGAATATGTAATCTGGCGAGGGAAACTACATATCTACCGGGATCCAGTCAGAGTGGGCGGGGTCTTACTTGGTAGAGTGAAGCCAGGTAGTGGCTGGTTTTGATGAGGAAGGTCTGATTGACACCTGGATGATCCAAATCATGAGTTGCAGCTGCCAGCAAACCCAACAGGATATCGAAGGATGTCAGAGACTCTGAGAGCTGTAAATACAGCAGACAGGCATATCGTTTATAATGAGCAGTGTAGATGTTTATGTGTACCATTCTTACAGTCATGGTGTTAAAGTATAGAGTATGTCACCCTTCAATTATACCTCTATACCACTATATATCCCACCCCGCCTCCCCCCTCAGCAACCCACAAACCTGCGGTTCCTGCAGGTAGCAGTACATGGCCTGCGTCACGTCTGCAGCGTGGAGAGAATTATGATATGGGTTCTGACTGCGGTAGCCTTGGTGTACCATCACTATTACAAAAAAAAGAAGGAAAAAAAACAGGGGGTCACAGAGTCTCCTCATACAGTATGATAGCAGGTGTGAAAGTCTGCATTTCTAGCTGCATTTAGCAAACGGAACATTTATATTTGTGTGTGTGTGTGTGTGTGTGTGTGTAGGTGGACTTTTACCTAAAAACTGCCGCAGTTTGAGGTGATCCAGCTGGAAGAGCTTGATCAGACCATATTCACTGAAGAGGTGAAGGGTTAAATCTACCAAACTCTTTCCTGTGTCAAAAAGAAAGGAGATTTGTTGTTAGAGTGGGTATCACTGGACATTTTATGATACAATATTATCACTATAAAACGATAACAGCCCACGATAACAGTTCTGCGACCAGTCCAAAATTTTGGACACACCTTAAATTCAGTGTTTTTAATTATTTTACAATTGCTCCGCATTTAATACTTAATACTCCGCCGATTAATACTTAAGTCATCCAAACTATAAAGAAAAACATATGGATTTATTTATTTAATAAACAAAAAAAAGTTAAACAAACCAGAATATATTTTAGATTCTTCAAAGAAGCACCTCGTTTTTCTCAGTTTTTTCTCATGGCTTAAAAAAAGAAATTACGTTTTTTGTATGGCCTAGTTTAAGTCTAATTGAGATGCTTTGGCATGATCTTAAACAGGACGTCTATGCTCTAAAACCCTCCAATGTGGCTGAATTAAAACAATTCTGTAAAGAATGGAACAAAATTCTGCCTTATTACCAGTTATCGCAAACCCTTGATTGCAGTTGTTGCTGCCAAGGATGGCAGATACTTTTTCACATTGGGCCAGTTGGGTTTGAATAGATTTTTTTTCCCTTAATAAATACAATTATCATCATTTAAAAACTGCTTTTTGTATTTTTCAAGTTTTCTTTGTCTGATATTAAAAAATATTTAAAAATGATTACACTGAAAAATATAAGTATGATGCAAAAAGAATGAAGCAAAAACAAAAGAAATCTTTAGGGGGGCACATAGTTTTTGCCACAATAATTATGTTATTGACTTATATGGGACAATACATCACCACAGAGTCATATATTACCACTTGTTATGAGTGTGGCAACTGCAGTTACAGATAGTTCCCAGCAGATGGCTCACCATTTGAGAGATGATCAAACAGGAAGATATCAAAGCTCCAGCTTCCGACTTTCCTCAGCAGACACTAAAACAGGAGTAAGTGAGAGAGAGAGAGAGATCAAAATCATAAATATCAAAACACAACTATGTTAATATACAAAAAAAAATTATAATAATGAAGTGTATAATGTGTTTTAATACATCTCTGTGTTTTTCTGATGTTTTACTGTTTTCATATAATGTCTCCAATCAAATAATTTTACTATATTTGACTGTAAACACAATGGATCCATATTGATGCCTATTTTTAGTTATTAGTGTCTACTTCTAATGTGAAGTAGAATTCCATGATGATTTTAAGCGAATGATAGTCTTCCACAGTGCACTTGTGATTGCTAGTGAACACCATACAGTAGGTCACTACATCAGCATAATATGGACAAGTGTGCATTGCAACTCTCTCAATACAATGACAAAAACAATGGATGTTTACACCACCCCAAGAGGCACTGAAAATAAATGTATAATTGGACGCCACTCTGACAGTATACTAGTCCACTAGCACTTTTTACTTTTCTAGTGCACTCTGTAGGTGTGATGATCTTGGGAGCCATAACAAACGATAGTCAGTCAGTCACCCCTAGCTCTCTCAGCTCAGAGAAACAGTATGTGCACGACACATATATGTGACCACATGTGTTTCCTTCTCTCAGGACAGGGCTCCCAACTGGCATCTTTCAGCAGATTAATGCTCAGACACAAACACACAGCGGAAAACTATTATTTTAAACTATTAAACTATTATTAAACTATTATTTAGAAATGGAGAAAACTTGTGAACCTTCCCAGGAGTGATCGGCCTTCTGAAATTACTCCAAAAGGGCATGGACAACTCATCCAGGAGGTCACAAAAGAAGCAAGAACTGCTACCAACTGCCATTTTTTAGCAAGTTAATGCTAACAAACACACAGCACGAGTTTTCCAGGAATTTTCCACCAGATTACTAAACGTCCCTGGTGTGCACGTCTGCAAGATTATCAATAAGTATTTATGAGACCAGCTGGTATGATTCGCAGGGACTACATAAAATGTATAGTACATAAAAAAATACATTTTTAATTAGATGTTCTCATCTGCTTCTCTTCTGTATTTAAAAGGTGTCTCTTCTGTATGTGACACTTGCATGTGTGTGATGTCCCATTCTGCTCTTCCCCAACTGGCTTTATGCAAAGTAGTGGCTCTAATGATTTGCATAAATTTGAAATATGCTGTACTATACTTTTTTTTGCCTTTCGGTTAGTCTGCTCTCGACACAACACAACCCATAATGCACCACGGCGCGTGGCTGCTCTCTCTATTAAATTGAATAGGAGGTGTTGAGGCGAAAGTGCAAATGGACACGTACTGTGAAGAAACAACAGCAGCTCTGTATAATAAAAACAATGACCGTAATGTTTTTCTTGCTGTTCATCACTTAGCAAAAATCTTAAGCTGCAGTTTAATGCACCGCTTTGTCAAAAATTTTATGTGTAGCCCAGACAGGTTTTATTTGTTTCCCTTGTGAATTTTTGCAGAATTTTGCTTTGTCGCCGGCAATATTGATGAGAATGTCATTCAATTTATTTAATAATTAAATGTGTTTTCCTGTTATTTAGTAAAGCTACATTGTTCACAATACTAATGAGTAAACATGGCTTAATTTTGTTTACAGTTCTGAGTTCTACTATATGTATGTCTGGTTTTAAACCCGTTTTCTTAGTGTCTCACCTTTGCTTGGCCAACATACTCCTGGTCTAGAGTGTGGTGTGTGCTGTGTGTGTGATTTCTGCTCAAATGGGAAGAATGCAGGTTTTTCTGGAAGCTTAGGACACTTCTGACCGGTTGCTCTGCTTCCGATCCCACAGCGTCCGTCCGCGCTGCACAAACAACACCAAAACACCCTGTTTACAAACATGCAAACAACACCAGAACAGCTGTTTACAAAAGTGACCATCTTCCACATGTCTCACATTTCAAACTGAGCCTCTCTCTGATATACAGTATACCTTTATTTATCATTTTACATGGTAATAGATAAATCAACGGCTAAAGCATAACTCTTCTTTTGTTTTAGAAAGAAATATATAAATATATATATTATATTTCTGTAAAATGAATGCTCATATCTCTGATACAAATGAAGAAGCAAGCTTCCCAACACCTCCAGCACATTTTTACTAAACAACTAAAAGTGATGTAAATGTAAATGTGACAGATAACAGTACATGTAGGACTAACTAATAGATAATGGGATTAACTGTAACATTCAGTAAAGTTTCTAGCTATATGATACAAAAACAGGTAATTCTATTAATTTCTTTGTTGTTTAAATGAGACAGATTTTCCTACTCAAGTAAAAAAAATATATATATAAAAATTACCTAAAAAAAAAAAACAAAACTGAGAAAAATAAGGAAAAACTAAAACAATAATAGTTAGAAAAACAATAAAACAATATATTTGTATTTGTGCGCAAATGTACTTACATTGTAGAGGTCTGAAGTCAGTGCAGAACTGTGTGTGCTGTCTTCTTTGTGTTCTTTCATATCTTTCTTTACTCTTTTCCCTCTCTGCTCTCTCTCGCTCCACTCTTTCGGGTGTGTACAGTGGCGCTTTTAATCGAACATCTATAAAACCACACAGATCACGCGAACAAATTCATTAATTCTATTTTTTTTCGCAACTTACAGTTGCAAGGTATATAGAGTTATAGGGTGTGTTTGTGTATATTGTTTTTAGTCCACTTTTCTTTGCCGCTACCTGTGCAGGGGTGTGGGGGAAGCATGAGATGTGTGTAGAAGGTGTAGGTTGTGTGTGGGATGTTTGGTCTGTGTGTGTTGTGAGATGACTGTGGGAAGGATGTGGGTTGTGTGTTTAAACGGGGTGTGGGCTGTAGGGGTGGGCGATATGGCCCTAAAATAATATCATGATATTTCATGGTATTTTTGCGATAACGATACTCTTGGCGATATAACAAAATAATGGATTAGTTTTTTTTTTTCAAGAATACACTACTGCAACAAAATTACAATTAAATGTTATTATTGCATACATACTGCACACCTGTAACTGAGATATTAAAACATTAAAAATAAAATAATTTAATCAGATTTGTAACAGAAGTCAATGATCCAGAATGTCATGATACTTAAATGCACTCCATATATCTCCATATATCCATATATGCACTGCGTGTGGGGGGCATGGGGTGTGTATCGGAGGTGGGGAAGGCGTGGGAGTTGTGAGAGCAGTAGGCTGAAGGTGTGGTGTGTGAGGTGAGTTGGTTGTATGTATGGGGAGTGATTTGTGTGTGTGTGTATGATTGTAGAAGGTATGGATTGTGTCTGGGAGGTGTGGGGTGTGTGAAGGAGGTGTGGGGCTTTGTGCGGGAGGTGTGGGTTGTGTGGATAGGAGATGTATGCTGTGAGTGGGAGGCGAGCGGGAGTCAAGGGTTCAGTGCAGGAGATGTAGGCTGCATATCGGAGAGTACGGTCTGTGTGCGGGAGGTGTGGGATGTGTGTGGAAAAGGTGTGTTGTGTGGTAGGTTTGGTCTGTGTGTGTGGCATATGTGGGCTGCATATCGAAGGCATGGGCTGCATGCGGGAGGTATAGGATATGTTTGGGAGGTGTGGTGTGTGTGCGGGAAGTGTGTGGTGTGTGTGCGGGAGCTTTTATATGGGTAATATTAAGTCACAGACTTTGTACAGTGCGTCAGTGATCTGTCTGTTCTCAGAGTGTGTGATGTGTATTTATTATGGATGTTTATGGTGAGACGCACCGAGCATGCGGATGTAGAGTGCTGTCTGGTCTGAGCTGTCATATGAAACTGCTCCTCGTCTCTGTAATAAACACAACGATACAAACAAAACATGTTAATAACAACACTAAATAATATTTACACTGACCTAAGCCATGTTTTGGCATGCAGATTTATTTTCTATATTAGAGCAGACCATATGAAACTGTCTGGGAAGAGCACAGACTCCAATAACATCTGATTTCTGATTTACAACTCAGAAAAGCAGAGCAATATAGAAATGTTGGTGGTGGGTGATTTATTTTTTGGTATGGTTGTGGTGTATGAGGTGTTAGTGTGTGTTGAGCTGGTACAGTGAGTGGATTAGGTACAGTAGTGCTGCTTAAGTTTTTAAACACTGTGTTCACTCACTGTCACCTACACTATTTCACACTATTACACCTATAGCCTTGAAGATATATGGTCCTATTTTAGCAACTGAGAGGTTTGCCATCAACTGTGCACAGTGCAGTTTGATTTAGGGCATTAGTGTGTTTTTGCTATGGTAACAACAGGAAAAGTACACTTTGTGCGGCCTGAAGCTCGCAAAAGTCACGCACTAATTCTTTTAACTAATCATGGGTGTTTTGGGCGTAACGTGAAATAAACCAATCAGCGTGTCACTTGCTCTCTGACTTTGCCGGATTGCTATTTTAGCGGTTTTGCAGTTCTGTGCTTCTCAGCAGAGGAAACTGACCAAAAAAATGACAAGCAGGCCATATATTATTTCCAATATTACATTCAATACTATACTATTTTGTATTCCGATTATTGTTGATGGTAAAAGTAGGGTTTGTGCACTGCTGCACGTCCTGGTGTGTGTGTGTATTGAGCAGCGGTGTATGCATGTTGCGAGCATGCAGCGCTTCTATGTCGCCAAGATAACACTGAACATCTGACAATTTACTGTTGCTAGGGTTCAAATCAGGCAGTGGTGCACCTGTGTTTTCCATTGCCAAGACACCAATACAGCAGAAATTTACCTAAACACACTCCAGACCCCACCGTTGGTGGACTATTCTCAGTCCAGCAGTGTCGGTGAGTGAACACAGTGTTTAAAAACTCCAGCAGCACTGCTGTGTCTGATTCACTCACTGTACCAGCAGCACAACACACACTAACACCACATAGACCACCATACCAGTACTAATCACTAATGACCCACCACTCAAATAATAGCTGCTCTCATGTGGTTCTTTTGTGTCCCGATCATTAAAGAACAGCTTTATTTATGTCCATTTTTTGGACATTTTTATAAAACTATTACTATTATTAATATTAGCCATCACTACTTTTTAAAGTAATCTGTTTAACTTTGCCTCTGCGTGTGGAGCTCTGTGTGTGAGTCTTTGTGTGGGACTGTCACTCAGATAGGCTTCCTTTGTATTAACATTTCTCTGTCAAATATTATGCAAATACTAAAACCAACAGTACCTCCAACATTTAAATATAACCAAATACACACACACATACAAAGAGTGAGAGCAAAAAAGATAGAGAGAAAGAATTATACCACTCTCTCCTATCATACCTATTTCTAGTTCTCTGTACAGGTCAGGCTTGGTGTGTGTGTGTGTGGAGGAGACAGTAAGACAGTAAGATGTCTGTGTGTAATGGTTTGACCTGTGGCTCAAGGCAAAACACAAGAGGGCGAGCACACACACCCAGTGTTTTGTCTTGAGCCCTAGGCCAAACCATTACACACAGAACGACCATGTGATGCTGAATATCAGCACCAACAATGAATTAAACAAAAAAAAACCTATAAATACTCCTACTTTCTTTTTAATACAAATATAATCTTCCCGATTTTCATCAGTGATCATAAAAAATGTTCAGTGATCATAATAAACTGTAGGCAAGAATATTCCCACCCCCCTGCAATATACCTACAGACTCATACATTACCTACTTTAGTTCCTCTCTTATAACTCCCATCAGTAGGTAACTTAAGTAAGAAAGAAAGTTATTAAAGTAGTTACATAATAATAAGATTGGGATCTTAGGGGCAAATCTTCTGTGACTTAAGCAGTAATTACCTGATTATTAGGCTCATTAGGCTTATGGTCAGCTTGCGGGTAGGGGTGTGCCTGAGATCATACTCTAAGCAATATATCATTAGCATTAAAAAAAAAAAAAAGAATTAAAAAAAAAAAAAATATATATATATATATATATATATATATATATATATAATCCCAAAAAAGTTAGGACAGTCTGAAAAAATAAATAAGTAATAATAATAATAAAAATAAGAAAAAACAGCTGGTCACACCTGTGCAACTTTACTTTTTTTTCGCACCATTGAAAAAATTAGGTGGCATATGTGTATTTTTTTCATTGCTCACTTTATATTACTTTTATTATTAACTGTCATTTACGCATTTGTAATACTCAGACAAATAATAGCAAGGAGTTTCCAGTTGTTTAATGCACCCAAGAAGAACAGAATTACCATAAAAAATAATAAATAACATAAAAGATAAATAATAAATATAAAAAAATGTTTCCACGCATACGCAACTCGACAGAACACCGGCCGCTGCACCGTCATAAGTGCTTACTCTGCTGAGCCACTGGGTAACACACATTTCTCAGGTCTCATATTAATAAGACTTATTCAGAATGGTGATGTATGTATATATTTATTTAAAAATATATTGTAATAGCAAATAGTGTTACTTTTAAAAATTTGTATTTATAGCAATTACTGTGTAGATTTTACTTGCATTTTATTGTTCTTCTATTAGTAGTATTGTTGTCGGTTCCTGATGTGGTGATGATTACGATATAAATAGCCTAAGTAATACACATCTGCTCAATCGAACCAGAGTCTGTTTTAACTGGACCAAATAGTGCTGGTGTAAAAACGCCATAAGAAAGTAGGAACAGCTGAGCCGAGCTTTTTTAGTGACTGGGACAGCAGAACACCAGTGCAGGGTCATTCTGTTATGACGCTATCACACCTGCACCCAGTCCGAGGTGGTGATTAACTGTGTCCCGGCTCGTTTAGTCTGAACAAAGTGCCGTTTCATCTGTCTCTGCCTATGAAAAACCAAGGAGCTGACCACAGGCGCAGTCTTCCGAGGTATAAAGGGGCTATCGAGGGCAGAAGGAACTTCCTGCCCAGCATGAAAGAGGCTGAAAAACTCCCTTGGTCAAATTCTGCACAGCCCTGTAATTTTACAGAGTGAGGCAGATGGCCTGTTTAAAGGAGAAGCCCTGAGCAAAGTGTGCCCTGATGCCATTCTTCAGTGACTGAAGAATAAACTTTGTTCAACACCACCATTTGCCTGCGGGTGGTAGAAAGTAGTGCGCACATGACGAATTCCCTTATCAGGCAGAGGGGCATATGAAGAGCAGCAATCAGTGGAGGCACAGGCGCATCACGCCATCTGGAGCACTTGATCCGGGGAACATCCTCAGTGATACAAGTTGGAGTTGGCCAGTATGGATTGGCATGCTACTCATGGAGTGCAGTCACTGAGAAGGGGAGGGGAGACCCTGTTGCAGTCCCTGATGAGTGTCAGTGGCTTCAATGGTTGGGGAGTTCAGTGAACCTATTTTGTAGGCCACAAGTAGGCCAGTCATTAACTTGGGGCCACACAGTCTTTGTACATCACTGGCCTTTTGAGCTTCATACAACACCCAGGTGCCCCTCACTTCAATAAAGTGCCTGTAGACTGGCAGAAAAAATAGACAAAGTGTCTTACTGGCTGCAGTTCATGATGAATAAAAAGTTGTCAAGTGCTCACTGAGGTGTCCCTTCTTGCAATAAATTATGATTATGTGCCCCCCAGATCAAGACATTTTGATATGCCCATCAAAAATACAGTGCCCAACACCTGGTATGAAACCTATAGTAAAAAAACAAAGCTCTTACTGCAGGAACTGAGACTTAGTTCAATGTTAAAGGCAATAAAATGAGGCATTAATAACTTTAAAAGTGCACAAGAAGCTTATTAAAAAAACACCGTTTACATCCCGTGCCACTAGCTTTCAGCTCTGTGCGATAATGACAGACATATATACACATAGACTCCACATAGTGGAGCTTCTCGTTTTAAATGTCAGGGCTCTCCGGATTCTAGCAAGGAGGCAAGGAGGTGTGGAGCTACTTTGATCTGGATAACGGTGTAAAAAGCGATTTATCGGGGCAAATACAATTGTACAGACTGCTGGAAAAAAGTACAAAAATTCTGGATCTCAGAAAGCTGTGGGAGAGCGGAGGTGTGCTATTCAACAAAGGTAAGTACTTTTTTTTAATCATGTTTTACTACACCAAAAGTCAATTTTACACCAGAGTTCTCATTTAGGCTTAGCTTAAGACATTGCCATGTGAGTCAGCTAGACCTCTTCCTGTAGCACTTTTCTCCTGTTTCCTCCAGAGTCTTTTGAAGAGGTAAGAAACAGTACTCACTTCAGGCTTCATCTGTAATTTCATTTGTAACTAAATGAAAGACTTATACTTTTAATAGTTACTTGAGTTATCTGTGTTTTTTGTGTTTTTCTAATTAATAAGATGAAAGTGTGAATGTGCTGCCGTGTTTTTTGCACTATAAGTCTCAACTAAAATCCTTTAATTTTCCCAAAAATCGTCAGTGCACCTTATAATCCAGTGCGCCTTATGTATGCATTTTACCAGTCAGGAATTTAGAAGCAGTAAAGCCACTCTGTTTAAGTACAGCTTTAAACAGAAGTTTAGATCTCCAGCAGCACCAGTACTGGAGTAGCATTAGCATTAGCCACTAATCGCAATGTTTCCATCCAGAGGTGAGTATTATTGGCCTGTAGCCTGCTGCTAACCCCAGCTAGCACTGCTGCAGCAGCGTTAGCATTAGCCGCTAACCACGCTAGCTCTTTTGTCATTCAGAGGGTAGTATATCGGACTGTAGCCTGTGTTTAAACATTGTTGACACAAGCTACGTGGGACAAACTGCTAGCTAATATCGCCCTGGTTTACCAAAACACTCAGGCTTTCTCAGTGTAGCGCTGTCAGGCGGCAGTACCACTAGCGGTTAGCTGCTAATGCTAATGCTCTAGCCTTGTGGTGGAGACATTGGGGAATCTTTGCTTACTGTAAATAAACAAAAGCGCTTTACTCATCCAAATAAACCTTTTCTAGGAGATAAATCTGTGTAGATTAACATTCAGCTCTCCTTTGACTTTAAAATAAAGTCTTTTTTTGTATAACAGTTTTGTTTCATTAGCTTAGCTTTACTTAACTTAGTTAGCTACCCCCCCACCACCACCCAGCGACCAGACCCGCTGAATTAGACCTGCTGTTCCTTATTGTGTTTTTTAAAATGCATTTTATAATCCAATGCGCCTTATGTATGAAAATAGACATTCATTGATAGTGTGCCCTAAAATCCGGTGTGCCTTATAGTGCAAAAAATATGGTAAATGCTGCAGTAGAGAGTGTAGTAACATGATATGCCTCAGTTTAACTCAGCAAAACAATATATGATTTATTTCATATTTTTTTCTTTCTTTTTTTTTACAATATACTATTTTTTAGCAGAAACAAACAAAAAACCTGTGAACAGTAAATTATTTCCTACAGATGTGGATATAATTGAGGCATGTATCAGTAGTACAGTGTGAGAAGTGGATTTCAGTGTTTGTATGTTTTAAGGTCTGTGCCGGTTAGAGATAGTTCCACTTCTCTAACTTCTCGGTTCTCTTCCTGCAGAGGGGGTGGCTGTCTAATTTACATTACATTTGAATGAGCTGAAAAGTCATTTTAATCCATAACAACAGTGTCTATGTAGTATATGTGTGTGTGTGTGTGTGTGTGTGTGTACATTAATGAGTAGGTTGTTGTGTGCTTGTTTAAAAGAATGTTCTAGATTCTACAAAAGTGCAGAGAGACAGCGTGTGTGCCAGTATTACATTAATCAATGTGCTAGTGCATTGAAAAGTTACTTTATTTCAGTAATTCCATTCAAATGTGAAACTCATATATTATATAGAAGTATTACACACAGAGTGATCTATTTTAAGTGTTTATTTCTTTTATTGTTGATGATTACGGCTTACAGCCAATGAAAACCCAACAATCAATGTTTCAGAAAATTAGAATTTATAACACCCATTGTTACTTTTGGAAGTGTGGGCAGTGTGCCAAGTCCTGCTGGAAAATGAAATCTGCATCTCCATAAAAGTTGTTTCAGCAGAGAGAAACATGAAGTGCTGTAAGATTTTGAGGGAAAACAAAACTGCACTGACTTTAGGCTTGATAAAACACAGTGGATCAACACCAGCAGATGACATATAATTCCATATTTAGCTGAGACATATAAAATGTTAATTTTCTGCAGCATATATTTTTGTTTGCTGTCTTCAACTAGACAATATGTTTTTTAAATAGTGTAATTTATTTTTACATTTTGTTTTACATCATAAAGCAAAGACACAAACATTTTTTTATTTCTATTAATTAAAAATCTTTGAAGTAAGGTTGGTGGATTCAGAGAATCACACATTTAGTAGGAATCATAGCCGAGATGTTGCTCTTTCATCCCTTTTATTCTGTCTAACTGTAGAATAATGGAATGTGAGGCATGTTCAGTACATTACAGGTAATCGCCACCTTTTAAAAGTTAAGCTAGTGTTTATCCTGATTTTAGTGATTCTGCCGCACTCTCTTTTAGCTTGCTAGCTTTTTTCAGTTCTAATTCTGTGTTTCTGTGTTTTTGTCTGCTCACTCTCACACAACCAAACCAAAAACAAAAGTTTGCCCTTTTAATATTTCCACATTTGCAGTAGCTCCTGTTCTGTTCATATCAGCTCAAACAATAACACTGTGGTTGTTCAGGTAAACGGCAAAAAAAAAAGTTTTTGATCCTCTTTCTAAAGCTGCACATGCGAGTTAAGTATGCAAAGACGTGAGGTGGCAAAATCCTACCATAAAACTTATTTTATATATGAGATATACTCAACTTTGCAGGTGTGATCACACCAGGACTTTGTTTGATATGTTTTATTCAAATGTTTGGTCTCCCATCACTCAAGGAATAATTCTGCTATCGAAGAAGTTTCTAGTTTTGTTGGAGTCAGCCTCCCCAGCACCACGGACATCTACACCTCCAGATGCAGGAAAAGGGCCACCTGCATCAGGAAGGATCCTACCCACCCAGCACACGCACTTTCAGTCCCGCTCCCATCAGGCCGGAGGCTGCGGAGCATCAAGTGCAAAACAACCAGACTGAGAAACAGCTTCATTCCGGAAGCTGTAAGACTCTTAAACTCCACCTAAACAACACACTGCACTGACACACAAGGACAAACTACTGTTTACAAACACTGTCACTTAAACCGCAGTGAGACACTTTATCTCCACTGCTCTAATTCCATATCATGCTGCAATAGCAAACTTGCACTCTGGATTTCATGTTGCTGCAACCTGTCTACTCTCCCTATTTATTTATTTATTTATTGGGGTATTTATCTTATCTATTTTGTATATTCTATTTTAATTGTTTTCTTTATTTTATCTATATACCTTTTTTAATAACAGTTCTTGGGTGTGAACTGGATCAGGAGATAACAATTTTGCTCCACCTCATGTACCACATGTGATGCTAATGACAATAAAATCTCCTTGAATCCTTGAATCCTAGTTTCTGGCTGGGCTGGGCAACGTTTTTAAACTCAAATTGTACTTTTTTCTATTTCTTTTTCCAAACCTTTTTCTTAACCAAAAAATACAAACAGTGCTTTTTCTCAGACAACATATTTAATTCACAGCTGACATGAGTAGTCTTATTCTCATACTGTCACCATAGGAGACTCCATCTCTCTGAATTTTGTTGGAACGAACATTGAGCAAAAAATCATTTCTTGTGCTTAAATTAAGAATATATTTCCTACGCATTTTGCTTTATGCATTTTAGTTATTTTTTAAATATCACCATTACATTGACAAAATTAAATTAAATTATCTGTAATTATTATATTATATTATATCACACAATAATATCATGATTCTTTTTTTAATGCTGCTAGTTCCCTGTATTTTTGAGAGGGGGCAGAAATAATAGTGTTGTGTGTTTTAGGGCAGGTGGAACTTTCTTACTGTATTATAATATCTCAAAAGTGAGTGAAAGACAGAGACGCAGAGTTATTGAGAGACAGCATGAGAGTGGGCGAGTGAACGCCTGAGATTTTAGCACAGCGGCGGTGTGTCTAAAATTTGAATAATCACCAATGTGAATGATCACCATTAGGGCTGTTTGTTATATCGTTTAAACATAGTCATTGCGATGTGCGCATGCACAATAATTACATCGCAGCACCTGCAATGTCACCAAAGGCAATAAAAACAAACACTTTAGGTTGCAATGTTCTAATTTTTGATATAAGAAGAAGATACACAGGGTTCTAAATGAGCAGCGCTTTCTTTGGCTGCTGTTGAAATGGGTGAGGGGGAGTGTGAGGGGGAGGGGCGTAAACACAAGGTAACCGCATGGCTTCAGACAGCCTGTCCAAAGCTGTGCACCTTTTTGCACACAGTTTTGCGCAGATATTTCCAGTTACAGCTGGAATCACGCTGTCGTGAGACAGTGGGCATGTGGGGGCGGGACTGGTGCTGTGACGGGTCCTGCACTGTCTAATATCGCAATTTACATCGGCGAAAACCAAAACAATGCAATGTAAAATTTTTCCAATATCATATATATATGTTTTTTTTACCTTATTTGCGCGCGCTCTAAGTTTGACATGTTTATGTGCGTTTTTATGCAAAGTATCGTAAACAGGCACCATATTCATATATTTTTTTCACCTTTCGGTACTCTTTAGTACTGAGACATTTCAATTGGTGTCTTTTTGGTATTGAATCTCAGTACGCAGCCCTAGTTTCGCCAATCCCGCGTTCCAAGACATCACCAGAAGTAAAAGCAGTAGCAATATATCAATCAGCTTACTATCACTTCCATCATTTTGTGATACATAGCGTACTATCTAACTTCCATCTGTGAGCATCCAAGCTTCCATGCTGTTTGGATGTACAAAATACTGCATAATAGAGTGTTAACATGAGACAATGCTAACAATGATGGCTGATATCTAGGCATCATGATTATTACATTACCGACTTATTAAACAAACAAAAAAAAGACACATGACCTCAATATTTTTAATAACCATGATATCTATTGTCTATTGTGTTTATTTGTATGTATATGCAGTGAACAGTATTTTAACCAGTGATGTTTAAATAACTGACCAACGTTTCAATAACTGTGACTTAATTCACACGGTGTGGACTGCAGTATGTGAAGAAAAAAAGAATATATTTCCTAAACTATATCTTTAAAAGGATATGACTGCTCTGTTGTGATATTCTGTTCTTGTTATCAGGGCTAATTAAATGGTCTTAAAATGAAAATAATATCGTTTATCACAATAATTTCTGGAACGATAGATCATTTACACATTTTTTTATTGTGACGGGTCTGCTGATATCTGAATGTTTAATTGGAAAACAGTTAACTCAGGTGTGTGTCGCATTACCAGCTCCAACATCCGACATCCAAGATAAATGAAATCAGAATAATACTTCTTTAAATTTAAATAAAAAATATTAAAGACTGCTGCTTTAATGACTGGTAGAAGTATGTAAAACTGCTGTAATGTGATGATGAGTTAATGTGCTTTATAATCAGTACTGCTGTGAAAAAACATGAAGCATTTATGTTCAATCATTTCTTTAGTTATGTATTACTGGTGTAAAATAAATATTACTAAACATTAATACTACTTATCACAAATCAGCCCCACAGGGTCAGAGTGCCATTTTCTGTCTGCTTTAAAACACATGATAAACTTACTTAAATCCCTTAAAACCAAGGCCTTCCTGCTTTGTAGGAGAAAAACAACACTGGTATTCAGGCTGTAGAAACTGACTTCACTGTTAAATAACACAGTGCAGCCACTCTACTCTCCCCACAATTGTAGTCTTCACATGCTAGGGGCCAATTTATTGGGATGATAGAAGCACTGGATATTCCTTCAAGTATAACAGTCTCTTCTCAGTTCTATAAAAAACTGTTGATAAAAGATACTTTGTTAAACTAGGTTTAACTCATTCCCATTTGCCTCAACTTACAAAACAGATTCATATTGGTTACTGAATCATTTATGATAGTTAACAATAACTGAACTACATTACATTACATTACATTTAGCAGATGCTTTTGTCTAAGGCAACTTACAATAATGTACATTTAGTAACAGAAGGCATAGAAGTTTAAGGTATTAAAAAAAATAATAAGACAGGGCCTTAAAAGGAGTAGAGGAGGGGAAGAAGGAAATTTGGTTAGAACTAATTCGTTTGTTAGAGGTGTTATGAGAGTAAGTGCTCTTTGAAGAGCTCTGTCTTCAGGAGTTTATTAAAGATAGTGAGGGACACTTCTGATCTGGTAGTGAAAGGAAGTTTGTTCCACGACTGGAAAACAGTAGGAGAACAGTCTGGATCGCTTTGGATGAATGTCTGGCAAAGTGAGGCGACGTTCAACTAGAAAAAGTATATTGCTGTCTGTGCAAACAAGACAGATGCTTTTCATGACTGCAAACAAAACTCA
This sequence comes from Astyanax mexicanus, assembly GCF_023375975.1. Lineage (NCBI taxonomy): Eukaryota > Metazoa > Chordata > Actinopteri > Characiformes > Acestrorhamphidae > Astyanax > Astyanax mexicanus. The sequence continues at coordinate 28,077,752 of NC_064411.1, forward strand.
AAAACAAAGCTTATAACAGCTTGCCCAAGGACACTTTGTTGATCGATATGATGTAAATACTTTGTGAAAAAAAGATGGGTGATAAACTATTAACTGTGCAGTTTCTAGGTGGTTGTTAAGGTGTTGCCATTTATTTCTAATTTTATCCTGCAGTGACCCAGCTAACAGGGCCTTAGTCTACTAGACCAAATGGTAGCTGCCTAGTTGTTGCTACAGTGCTTTCTGCTGTATTGTTTGGTTTTATGCTTAAAAGAAAAATCCATATACAATGCAAAACCAACAAAGCCCTTAATTTCGATGCTTTAATAAGTTGTGGCCACACATTAGAATCTTGTTCCCACACTTTAAAAAGTTGTTGTCAAGTATTATATAGTTTTTTTACATAAGGTCACCTTAAGTGCTCTGTAGGAATTGTATTGCTTTTTTCATATGGACTTTTTTTTTGTTTTGTTTTACAGAACGATACTTCAGCAACCACCATAGCAACAGCCAATTCAGTTACAACTAAGTAACACCATATGAACTGATTCAGACAACCAGCTAGCAACACCATAGGTAATGAGACCCTAATGCATGGTCACCACTTATTAAGGTGTTGAGACAAATTCTAATGCGTGACTTAATAATCTTGTGCCCATGGCATGCTTTAAGTCAAGGCCACATATTAGGAACTCCTTCCCATGCTTTTAACAAGTCACAAGATGATTAAATACTGGCATTTAAGTCTTCCCCATTAGGATCTCCTGCTGGCCAGGCAGTAGAATTAATCCCAACGCCTTAATAAGTGGTGCCCACGCATTAGGGTCTTGTTCACATGACTTATTAAAGCATGGGAATAAGATCTAAATGCGCTATGCATTAAGATCTAATTTACCACTTATTTAGGGTTACATGGCTAGGTCTTAATTATCTAATTTCCATGCTTTAATAAGATGTGGGAATGAGGTATTAATGCGTGGAAATAAGATCTTACTGCATGGCCACCACTTATTAAAGCGCAGGAACTAAATAATTAAGTTGTCGGAAAGACTTTTAAGACCAGGGCTTAATTTGTTAATTCTCATGCTTTAATAAGTCGTGGCCACACATTAGGATCTCATTTCCACACTTTAGTAAGTCATGGGAATGAGATCCTAATGTGTGGCCGGACTTCCACTGTTTTCCACTAAAACGTGGAAACAAGACCTAATGCATGGCCTTGACTTATTAAAGCATGGAAACAATATATTTTACTGCATGGCCATGACTTATTAGAGTGTGGGAACAAGATCCTAATGCGTGTTCACTGTATATATATATATATATGTGTGTGTGTGTGTGTGTGTGTGTGTGTGTGTGTGTGTGTGTGTGTATATGTGTAAAGATCTCCTACCTTAGAGAGCTGTCGGGGGGCCGGTCCGCCGAACAGGACCGGGCTGGATGTGAGGCAGATCGCGCCGCGCCGGCCCAGGACGTGCTTCGGTACCGGCCGGTCCAGCGGCAGCACCGGCAGCTGGTAACATACTTCCATTGGAGAGTCAGAGGATGCGGCACGGAGAGCCAACGTCGAATAAAAGCGAACAGAAACCGAGACATGAAGCGGAACCGGGCTCTGAATCCATCTGGGTTTAAGGGGATGGCGGCTCGGGTCCGGTCAGGGCATTAGTTAGCTATATGTTTCCGCGGATTCGTGCAGAAACGGGACGCGGACCGGGCACACAGTTCGTTCCAGTCGTACCGAGCTCGGCTGTGTTCCATATTTTAGTCCATAAGTTTCTTAAACGAGAGCTAAAAAGAGCGGGCCGCGCTCCAAATACATCACCGAGCCCTCTCGCCTTATCGCCCCCTCGCTATCTCGCTCCCTCGGTTACAGCGGTGTCGAGTCCAGGCCCAGGCTCTAGCCCGGGTACAGCAGCACACAGCGCAGAGTTAGTGAGCGTTAGCTTAGCTAGGCTAGTGAACAAGGCTGCGGCAGCGGAGCCCCGAGTCCACACAGCCCGCTACTGCTGCCAGAGCGCCGGGGCAGCCCAGCAGCTCCCCGGGTAAAACCAGCGCACATCCTGCCCAGCCAGCCACACACACCGCCTGCACCAAACCCGGGGGAGATCTGCGCTCTGCACTCCAAAAAAATCAATCCAGAAACACTGCAGGCTGCTCTCTACAGGACGGGTTTCCCCTACTGCTGCTGCTGCCCTCCAAATAATAAAACCACTGGAGGAGCAGGGGGAGATCTGGCAACACACAGCTCCACCAGCTCCTCTCTCGGCCTCGTCCCATTACTCGGAGCTCCCACTACACCGCCTCCTCCCATTGGCTCACAGACAGACCCCCTCTCCGAGGGATGAAGCTGATTGGCTGCGGACTTTTGTGAGGCAGCTGCGTGATGGAATGATGCTGGTGCTGCCCTCCCTATCCGGGACACTCACTCACTCACAGGCCCTCTGTTTACAAAGACTATATACAAGATTAGAAAATGCACCAGAGAGAGAAAAGAGAAAAAAGAAAGAGAGGAAAGAAAAGTCTGCCCAGATCTATTATTTATTATATCAGTTATAAACCAAATAGACTGCAGGGATGATCACAACAGCATAGTAATAAAGCTGGATGATACTGTAAAAAAAAAAAAAAAACTAATATATGTATGGAAGCCCATTTCCACCACTTGCTAAAAAAAGAGTAAGGGTCCTCCAGTAAGAAATTATTAAAAGATAATTCCACCAGACTTAGTATCTCATAAGTATGACTTACTATCTCATAATTATGACTTACTATCTCATAATTATAACTTACTCTCAAAATTATGATGTACCATCTTATAATCATAATCATATAATCATAATTATGACTTACTGTCACATAATTATGACTTAGCATTTCATAATTATGACTTAGTGGAGGACCCTTATTTTTTCCAAGTGGTGGAAATGGGCTTCCATATATATGAGCGATCCTCAATTATGATTTTAAGGTTTTTATTTGTAAACAAACAGCACTATTTAAAGTGATTTTAAAACTACATTTTTTTATATTTTTATGTTATTTTTCACAAAAAGTAAGCATTCCCCTTCAGCCTCACATGTTACATATTAAACACAGTGCAAATACAAGATCCATAAATTTCAGTTAAGAAAAAAGTGTAAAACATGAAAATCACTGCCACATAAAACATTCATTACAGGTTTCAGGCAGAAGCACAAGTCTATCTTCTGAGATTCCCTCTGCAGCTTCTATATGTAAAGATGTGCAATCTCGATTATTCCATTTTGAAAATCGCATAAAACCAGTAATTACATTAATCTATTAATTCAGTTAACCTCCAATTCCTACATAGTAATATCATTAATAAGAATATTTTCTTCCTCTATCATTCAGGAATATTATACTGAAACAGTGTAATCAGTGTTTATCAGTTCAATTTTTTGACCAAAGAGAAAATTGGGTGTTAAACTTCTTTATTTCATGTTTTCTATTTGGTATAGTGAATAAGAAATGGGTTTTCCTATTTTTTTCCCCAATTTTTAGATTTTCATTTCTGCCTTCCGCAAGCAGAATTTCAGGAAAAATAAAAAAAGTCCTTTCTTGGTTTTCTTGTAACAAAAATATGAAGGTACAATCCAAATTCCTTTGTTTGCAAGGTGTAAATAAAATGGATAATTTTTTTAATTTTTCAAGAAATGAGAAACTAGAAAAATGACAAAATATATGACAATATGATTTTTTAACTATCCTAAGTGGACAAAATGAAATAAGGAGGTTTTACACCTTCTAAAATTTAAATATTTAAATAGAATTTAATATACTTTTGTTATATTTTTTGTGCTACTATATACATGAATGTTTAATCGTTTAGTGTAATCCTGGAGTAAAAAATAAATGGACTAATGGGTAATTTTACTAACAGACCTTTAAAGGAGAAATCTGGTGTGAAATGGACTAGTGTTGTAGTGAAACATGATAATGAGTAGGAACTTTGTCAAATAGTCCACCTCCATTCATCCCCAGCATTCCAAATTACAGGGCTTTTAGCTGAGGCTCCCAACAGACTTAGCGCTACCCTTGCAAAGAAATCACTATTTTTACACCATTAACATGCTAAAAGTGGCTTCAGACATCATTGGTAGAATTCTGAGGGCCCTGATATTTAAAACAAGGCACTATGACCTTTGATACAGCACAGAAAGTTTATTAAAACACTGTTTATACACACAGTATCTTCAGGTAGTTCTCCAGTCACCGCCATTTTGAAAGTTATGATAAGTCGACTGGTAAGCACGAAAATTAATTCTGTAAAAATGTATGAATATTATAGGGGTATTTTCCGCTACAACTTTAATTCATGTATTTTTTTACAAATTAATTTAGCATTTCCTTGCGTGGGCAATGCACCATGTATGTTTATGTTTGTTTGTTTTAGCCACACCTCTTCTAGAATGCACAGGCCGTGGTGGTGCAGTAAGTGCTCTTCAAACAGTCTGAGTCCTCCAGTGGCATAAGGTGACTGAACTTTGGATTCAGTAAAATTAAAGATATGCGTGTGAGTCTGGCATGTGCACTGCTACACTCTCTGATTGTTTGCAGAAACGGGTTAGTCTGGTTTTTGGAAGGCATGTGCAAGATAAATCTATCACCACATGTTCATAGTTATCATAGCACATGAAGTTATTTTCAACAGTTACACATCACCTGTCTCATAAAAAAGGTGGAGATGCAGATTCTATCACAATGTCGTCTGTTGCGTGTGTGCAGTGTTGTATAGTAATTGATTTGCTTTTCATTGCTGTAATAATTATCTGTGTGAATGGTAGGAGTGGCATTATTTGCTAACGTCAGCACTCTAAACCTGTTCGTCTGAAACTCCTGAATCACCTGAGGCAAGAATCCCCCTTCTCTCACTCACTCTCACACACACACACACACAACACACACACACATGCTCAAGGATATTGTCAGTGTTGACAGTTCAAAGCACCAAAGCATCAAACTGACAGTGTGTGTCCCTAAGGCTGTTTCCATTCATCAATCCATTTGTCCACCAATTTATTCAACCACCAACACACAGACTTGTATTTTTACAGTGATTTTATTAATGCTGTGACTTCTCATATAGCTATGTAGCTGTGTAATTGAAGGTGCCCTTTCGCACACCCTGCGCAAGCCATTTCACGATGCTCTTTGCTACCTTACACCCCATCAACAGTCTATTTTCACGCATGCACCTGCGGCGTTAAAATAGCATCTGAGTTTAGAAATAAATCTACACTGATGGGCGTGGTAAATGGGTCTGGAAATGAGGTGTATTCATGTAAATTTGTATTTGTATTTTAATCTCAGTGTCTTCATGAGGGAGAGTCAATTTGAATAGTTTTTTCAGTGTCTTGAAGGAGTTCCTGGAGGTGCTGAAAAATAGTTGCTACTTTTCCTTCATGCTGTAAAATTCCAGCTCATCAAAAATCACCTCAAATCATCATCTCAGTTGATCAAGTTTAGATCAGGGGATTGTGGAGGACTAACACTTTTTTACTGTTTACTATTTAATTCCATATGTGTCTCTTAATTCATGTTTTCATGTCTTTAATATTAATCTACAATGTAGAAAATACATTAAATAAATAAATAAATAAATAAATAAAATTATTGAATAAGAAGGTGTGTCCAAACTTTTAACTGGTATACTGCCTATAAACGAATGCAAAAAGAGAGAGACAAAGAAAGAGATGTAATGTGGCCTCCACACTGGGAACAAATGAGGACATAAACGATGCCATGCCTCCTCTTCTAGTTAGAACTCTAAATGATCCATAGTGCTGAATGGAGCCCAGGGGCCTGAATCTGAACCTGTGTCCTATTTACAGTAAAGCTCTGCCTGACTGAGGGCAGATCTTTATACTGTGTCCTCCAGTGCTGGAGCTGGACATTGCCAGACTATATAACCCAGAATAAACTGGACCAGGGTGCAGAGTGGGGTTCTGCAGCTTGATGATCTCTTGCTCAATCACAAATGTTACGTTGTGCTACATCTAGTGGCCACAACTGCAGTTTTCGCCTTTTTTATTTTACTGAAATCAAAAGGAAAACTAATTACAAATATGTTTTATTCACCTGACCATAAATTCAATATAAAATTATTGTGATAAGCAATTGATATAACTTAAAACATAAATTAAATTAACTTACAATTTAGACATAATAACAAAAGTATTAAGGTCTCAGTTACACTGCAGATATTTCCAGTCTTGTCCTCATCTACACAAAAGCATGATTTTTACTAAAGGACAAATTCACAATTAATTGAAGAATATTAAGTCAACTCAAGTCAAGAGTCTTATATTAGTTAGACAGTGCAACGAAATCACGTTCCTCTGGAACCATGGTGCAACATGGAACAACAGTACAATAGACAAACATAAAGTGCAAACGTGAAATAAATGTGCAACATAGAACTATAACTGATAGGGATAGAGACAGTCTCTGTCTCTGTGTGTTGAGAAGTCTGTTGAATTTGTGGAAGAAGCTGTTGCTGAGTCTGATAGTGGAGGCTCAGATTCACAGTCCATGTGATGGATGGTTTGGGTTTATTATTAATTAAATTAGGAATTTATTTATTTATTGAATTTTGTGACTGTGTAAAAATTATAAAACATTTCAAAATACAAAAAAACACTGTAGACAAACCACAGCAGGACAGAGGCTCAAGAAACATCCATAAAAAACATCCAGACAGGCTCAAACGGGACAGGGTCAAACAAAAAGCAAACAGAAAACAAACTGTGTATTTATACACAGGCACACACAAGGAACACCTGTGAAGGTAACGAGGGGGCGGGGTTACAAATGAGACAGTTTATAGCATTGTGTAGTTTATAGACATATATAACTAAACAATACTTATATATAAAAACTAAATTAACTAAAAGTATACAAGTATTTATATATCTATAAACTACATAATACTACATAATACAGCTGACTCCTGTGCTGACGCCGCCATTTTATTTGCTGAAATAAGCTGGCACGCAATGAATTTTGGGATAGCATGGGCTGTAAAGGATGCATCCAGTGAATACTATGTTTACATGGAAAAGAAGGGCGCATTCATTGGCCGCATTTGAAGGAGCCTTCAAAATGAGACAGCCTAGTTGCACTGCTGTGACGTAATCAGCCTTCAAATGAGTCCTTCGAAGGATGCCGCCCCTGAATTGGGACACACTGACAGACTAGTGTACTTTTTAGTCACAGACTACTTGCCTTGCAGCTTCCTGTAGCTCTCCTATTGGTTGTTGACATTGTTCACGTCACTATTTGCATGAGCCAAGTCTCAAGACTTTAAATATAATATTTTATTATATATTATATTTAAATATAATATTAAACACGGTTGATTTTATTTGAACGGCAGGACATGAAAAAGACCTAAACCTTCAATCCTAACCACCTTAGACCGAACGATTGAGATGACGCAACCATAACTCTACTCTAGCAAGACTCTCATGATTTGGAAATATGTCTGCAACAGTGAAATCGCTTGTTTGGTTAGCTCGTTTGGTGTAAGGTTGGCATAACTCAGTTAAAAAGAAGGCAGCTTGCAGCAGCTGTGATTGGCTGGGCAGTGTTTGGTGAGCTAAAAGCAAGCATTGTGATTGGCTCAGTTCATCAGTAGTCAACATCCTATTTCAAGAGATCAGTTGTCAAATTTCCCCCAATTACTGCCTCTTCTCTCCATTCCTTCACCTACTTCTAAAGCTAGAGGAAAGGAGGAGGAGAGAAGTAGTAGCAAACATTTCTGGACTCCAGCGCACACACAGAAATTACTACATAATTTTTCTTACCAGTCCTCCTCCTCTTCTCCGTGACCCATAAACTAATTTTGTGCGGCATCTTGCTGCCTGTCTGAATACCGTAGGAGACAAAAGAAGCTGCTTAAAATCCTCCCTGAAGCATCTTCCAGCAAATGATACACCACAGTGTTCTACACAGAAAAGAATTTGGAGTGACATCATTGTGCCCATGCTTACAAAGCACATGTTTTTTATTAAAATAATTATTTATTGATTCATTTTTTATTGTGTATGTGTAGAAATAATACAACTTTATAAAAACAGTTGTAGAACATCAGAATATCCTTCATCATTAAGAATAAAGAAAATAAAGAAAATAAAATAAATAACTCAAGGCTTCCTTTTTTTGACAGGCAAATATTTCACATCGTTTTAAAAATGTAGTATTTTCTCTGCAATAGCAGGAGTTTAAACATCCTCATTTAACACAATTAAAAGGATTACTATCTGTCTGTTTTCAGCGGCTTTGATTGTCTTAGCAGTATTAGTAGAGCTCAAAGCGAGCATTGTCGTTGGCTCAGTTTGTCAGTAGTCAATATCCTATTAAAAGGAATCAGCTGTCACATTTCCCCAATTACTACTCCTGCTCTCAATTCCTCCTCCTCCTCTACCTTCTTAAAAAAATCAGGAGAGGCAGACTCCAACAAGAAATGTTGAGTGACAGATAATTACACCCAATGAAAACACAGTCTCATACTTAGTATTTTAACATTTTCTATACACCATTTTAACCCATGAACTTTATGCTCAGCATTTTAACCGTATAAAAAGCATTTACACATTTTAAAACATTTAAAATTATATATCACACACCACCAATATATAATCATCTAATCACATATATTATCACAACTGTATTCTGTGGTTAAGTGAGATTAATTGGACTTGTTTTTTTCAAGATTAAATTTTTACAGTAGATATTTAAATGTAAATGTAAAAACATCTAGGCTTGATTGTAAAGATTTCTGAATTTCAAGCATTAATTTATCTTGAATTCTTTATTTTAGCACCACACATTGGTCCCTAGTATTTTAACTGACACCACTAGTATAAATATGATTGCATTTTACATTCCTTACATTCAGTCTTTTATTTACATTAAAATATCTGATGCAGGGTTCCCGCAGGTCCTTAAAAAGTCTTAAAATGTCTTAAATTAAAAATTTAGTCGGTGCATTGGTGGGAAAGCACATACTAACATTAGTGGCAAGTTTCTGGGGAGAGAACCAAGGTTAGCGTGGAGCTAGCTAACATTAGCGGCAAGCTAATTAACTGTAAATTTAATGTTTAATTAATGTTAATTTGATACAGGCTAATTTAATGTTAGTGGCGAGTTAGCTACATTATCAGGAAGAGAACTAGGGTTAGCAGAGAGCTAGCTAACATGTTCTGCATTTAATTTGAACAAAATGTAATAAAAATGAGAAACGTTAAGTATATATACTAATAAAAGTAAACCGCAAAATATACCAGGGGATACATCAACTTTTAGAATTGTAATGCAACCAAAACATTAAGGTTTATTCAGTTCATACTGCTGCTATATGTTTGGTGTGTATTTTAAATGTTGGTGTAGGCTAAATGTTGTTATCAGGCTCCAGACGTTCACACGGGTCGGGGCCACAGATCGCACCGCGGGTCAGACAGCTGTCCGGTCTCGAGCGCTGACATTTTCATATATGGGCATGTGCACATGACAGACCCCTGACGCGCGCGGGCTAAAAACAGCCTGGGCTCGGTGCGCGCGCGCATGGAGAGCACGGGCTCCGGGCCTCGACATTCCTCCCCGGGTTACCGGATTCACCACGAACAGACACGCGGCCGCCGCTAATGAGGTAAAACAACAGTTTACCGGTGAAATCAGGAGAAACCGCAGCGCCTGAGCCGCTCTACAGCCCGAGAGAGCAGAGAGGAGCCATGGACAACCTGGAGAAGCAGCTGATCTGCCCCATCTGCCTGGAGATGTTCACCAAGCCGGTGGTGATCCTCCCCTGCCAGCACAACCTCTGCCGCAAGTGCGCCAACGACATATTCCAGGTACAGCAGCCGCTCTCAGACCTTGATTTACACATTTACCTGTGAAGCACAGGTGAGAGAATCTCTAATATAGAGGAGAAGAAATAATACACGCTGAAAAATCTGATCTGGGTTTAGCTTAGACACTAGAGGGCGCTAGAGAGTCAGTCCAGAAACGAATGAGTTCATATGGAGCAATCAGTTCCTGTATCAGTCTTTGACAGTCACGTGTGTTTATCTAATAATAACCATGTGTATTATTTTTTTTATTAATCACAACATGCAAACATATGTAAAAAAGTATGTCAAGAGAAAACAAAGATCAACAAATACTTATGGGTCCTTTTATTTCCTTTAGGGTCTTTTAGTCCTTTGGAGTCACATATGTGGAGAATAGAAGCATCATTCTTTTAGCTTTGAGATTGAATCATAGTTTTATTTCTTAATCTGAATTCTGCAACAAATTCGGAAGCATCAGATTAAATTATGTGATTAGAAATGGGTATGTGATTATATTCCTGATGGTATTCTTTGCTAACTTTTTTGAAATTACAATATTCATGATATATATCTTCTTAAAATAATGACTTTATTCTTAATCTTAAAATGGGGTTGATATGGTATATAAGAAGTGTGACAGTATTTTTTTTCAGGAAGCTATCATCTCATAAATCTATTCCTTTAGTAGCATTTAAGTGTTCAGTTTAATTTGGACTCTTCCTTACAAACATATTCTCAATAACAACATAAAATAACTGCTGTGATGTAAGTGACGTACTTGTTTTCTGTAAAGAAGATACTGAATTCATTAAACACTTTTTTTTTTATTGTGTATTTTTCCGGTCTTTTTGGATACTTTTTTTTTAGACTTGAAAATTCAAAGACCAATATATATTGTATATTTTTGATGACCTTTTATTTGACCCCAAAAAGAAATAATATTTTAGGAAAATATTATATACACAAAATAAAATTTGTATAAAAAAATTCCAGGTGAGCTGAGAGAGTTTACCAGAGACTCTATTTTATATTAATTATTTGTAATAATCTGTTAACAACACTGATAAATACAACCTGACACAAACAAGCTGAAATTATGTTTCTGCTGCATATAGCCTCGTTATGTTTCCTGGGTATTAACTACAGATATTATTTTATTTACAGCAGGAGTGTGTGCATGCTAGCCTAGCTAATCCAAACATTGCATGTATGTAATGTTAGCATTAGCATTGGCTACTTAAGAATACAAAAAATCAGCCTGCATTAGCGTGCCATTATAAGGGAATGTTATAAAAAATAACAGGATGCCTTCAGCGTGGTGCCCGCTCACATAAAACCCCACCATGATGCCGATAACCGTCAACGACCGATTAGCACCAGACGTGTGTAGCTACAGTACTGGAGACCCAGATTCAGTACAAGTGCTCTATGAAAAGTGACTTAAGTAGAAGTGTAAATGTTCTTTAAGCACCACACTTAAGTGGAAGTCATAAACTAGTTTATTGTAAAATGTACTACTTAAGTACTGAAAGTAAAAGTACAAGTATTATGTTGTGTAGTTATTACAGAAAGTAGTCAGAAGTTTGAATATACACTGCTCAAAAAAATAAAGGGAACACTCAAATAACACATCCTAGATCTGAATGAATGAAATATTCTCAATGAATACTTTGTTCTGTACAAAGTTGAATGTGCTGACAACAAAATCACACAAAAATCATCAATGGAAATCAAATTTATTAACCAATGGAGGCCTGGATTTGGAGCCACACACAAAATTAAAGTGAAAAAACACACTACAGGCTGATCCAACTTTAATGTAATGTCCTTAAAACAAGTCAAAATCAGGCTCAGTATTGTGTGTGGCCTCCACGTGCCTGTATGACCTCCCTACAACGCCTGGGCATGCTCCTGATGAGGTGGCGGATGGTCTCCTGAGGGATCTCCTCCCAGACCTGGACTAAAGCATCCGCCAACTCCTGGACAGTCTGTGGTGCAACGTGACGTTGGTGGATGGAGCGAGACATGATGTCCCAGATGTGCTCAATCGGATTCAGGTCTGGGGAACGGGCGGGCCAATCCATAGCTTCAATGCCTTCATCTTGCAGGAACTGCTGACACACTCCAGCCACATGAGGTCTAGCATTGTCCTGCATTAGGAGGAACCCAGGGCCAACCGCACCAGCATATGGTCTCACAAGGGGTCTGAGGATCTCATCTCGGTACCTAATGGCAGTCAGGCTACCTCTGGTGAGCACATGGAGGGCTGTGCGGCCCTCCAAAGAAATGCCACCCCACACCATTACTGACCCACTGCCAAACCGGTCATGCTGAAGGATGTTGCAGGCAGCAGACCGCTCTCCACGGCGTCTCCAGACTCTGTCACGTCTGTCATGTGCTCAGTGTGAACCTGCTTTCATCTGTGAAGAGCACAAGGCGCCAGTGGCGAATTTGCCAATCCTGGTGTTCTCTGGCAAATGCCAAGCGTCCTGCACGGTGTTGGGCTGTGAGCACAACCCCCATCTGTGGACGTCGGGCCCTCATACCATCCTCATGGAGTCGGTTTCTAACCGTTTGTGCAGACACATGCACATTTGTGGCCTGCTGGAGGTCATTTTGCAGGGCTCTGGCAGTGCTCCTCCTGTTCCTTGTTGCACAAAGGCGGAGGTAGCGGTCCTGCTGCTGGGTTGTTGCCCTCCTATGGCCTCCTCCACGTCTCCTGGTGTACTGGCCTGTCCCCTGGTAGCGCCTCCAGCCTCTGGACACTACGCTGACAGACACAGCAAATCTTCTTGCCACAGCTCGCATTGATGTGCCATCCTGGATGAGCTGTACTACCTGAGCCACTTGTGTGGGTTGTAGAGTCCGTCTCATGCTACCACGAGTGTGAAAGCACCACCAACATTCAAAACTGACCAAAACATCAGCCAGACAGCATAGGTTCTGAGAAGTGGTCTGTGGTCCCCACCTGCAGAACCACTCCTTTATTGAGTGTGTCTTGCTAATTGCCAATAATTTCCACCTGTTGTCTATTCCATTTGCACAACAGCAGGTGAAATTGATTGTCAATCAGTGTTGCTTCCTAAGTGGACAGTTTAATTTCACAGAAGTTTGATTTACTTGGAGTTATATTGTGTTATTTGAGTGTTCCCTTTATTTTTTTGAGCAGTGTACTATTGTTTGTTTGTTTTTTTAATGTTTAGGCTAAAGGACACTCACAGGTTAAATAGGCTGTTCTAAGTAAATGTTTCTAGATGTCCGAACTTTTAAAAACTCTCACAGGAGTTTATTACAGTAAATTATTATGAATACACCTGCCTAACTCTCGAGACTTTATTTTACCATAGTTTTGAGAAGATTTAGGGTCTGAAGCTGTTCTTAAAATCAAGTATCATTAAGTAGTTGACAAATATGTGCGGGGCTTTGTGCGACAAATAATAATAGTTCCCACAGACAAGGTATTTGTTCAGGCCTGTCCACACACATCCAGCTATTTTTAAAAACAGTAAAGTTTAACTGATTACAGCAGCTTATCTTTAGAACTGTTAGAACAGTCGTGTTGTTTTGGTCCTTCAGCTGAAATGGAAACATGTCTGACATGTTTGAAATTGGGCCTACACTGAAGTTGGGTGCTGACCAGTGCTTGTCGCTGGGCCTACGTTGGACAGACTTGGTTGACTAGCTTGGTCATGTTGATCATGCTTATAGACCAGCTAAACCATCAAATTTAAATTAATTCATACTCTGTACTGGTCTAGATAGATAGATAGATACTTCATTGATCCCCGAGGGGAAATTCTTGGCCCAGCAGCAGGTATGTATAGTACATATATTATAACGATACATATAAATACAATAAAATAAAAAAAATAATTAAATTAAAAGTATAAAAGTACAGGCTTTAGTGTGTGTGTAATGGAGAATGGAGGTAGTGAAGTTGAACAAAATAGACAGTGAACACCAGTTGATGTGCATAAAGTGAGGATAACTGATGTCAGCCATACAGAAAGTGCAAATACAGTTATATAATAATTTAAATTTAAATTTAGCAGTGCAAAAGATCCGTAAACAGTAGATGAATGAACTAGTGAATAAACTACTAGTGCAAAATAGGGTAGAACTGTAAAAATAATGTTATGGGCATCAGCAAGACTGAGAGTGTGTCCATAGATGGGGGTGTGTCCATGTGTGGCCAGAATTGCCGGAATGAAAAAGTGTCACAGAGTCTTCAGTTTGCTGTGCTGAGAGGAGTTGAACAGTCTTATGGCCTGAGGGACAAAAGACTTTCGGTGTCTGTCTGTGGAGCAGGACTGGGACAGCAGTCTGCCTATAATGTCAGTCTGTCTATAATAATCAGTTTGAGCTGGCTATGCTGTTTCTTTTAGCACATCAGTCAGGATCTGAAACATCTAAACAAAAAGATCTTTGTCGTTACGTTTTATTTTACTATTATTATTTTATATAAAATCAGGGTCTTGGTAAGTTACTGTGTACAAAGTAGATACACATTAATATAATTGTTTGTTTCATATGGATGTATACAATAACATTTTGTAACATTGCGTATTTCTTATAACTGGTTATAAAAAAAGCAATTTTAGAGAATCTATTAGGAGTTAAGGTGGGCAGAGGTTTACCAATCTGTGAAATACTGTTTTAAAGTGGTGGAAAATGTTCAGAAAATGTGAAACTGAAAGTGAAATTGATTTCATTAATGTAAAATTGCAAAGAATTTGGATATCTGACCTTCTAAAGTACATAATACAATCATAGGATTCAGATAATCTGGAGAAAAAAAAAACAGATGGTCAATACTGAACGCTGGTAATCTTTGGGCCCTCAGGTGACACTGCATTAAAAACAGCATTACTGACTCTGTACTGAAAATCACTGCATGGGCTTAGAAACACTTCCAGAAATTACTGTCCGTGAAAACAGTTTACAGTGCAAACCACAAATGCAAGTTAAAGCTGTACCATGCAACGATATCATCACGTTCTAAATGCGTTGGTGTTTTCCTTAAATGGAAAAATGTGTTGTGAATAAAATGTGGATAAATGAGATTAGCAAATCACTGTATTACCATAAATACAGTGTCCCAACTCTTTTGGAAATGGGGTTGTATACTGGATGTTGCAGTGTGGTAGGTGTGTCAGATGTGTTGAAGTGCGGTATTAAACTGGATTTAGCTGTATGAGGGGTGTGTAGAGTATGACATTAGTGTAGGGAAGCTGAGTAAGAGCAGTGTAAATTGATCAGGGCTTTAAATAGACTAATTGTCACAGCCTCTCTACAGGTACAATGAGCTGAGAGCTTGGAGAAAGCACTCCCTGGAACAAGATAAAAGCATTACACACTTTGTTCTTCTGCTACAAAGAAATCATTACTGGAATCCATGTTGGACAAATATGGTGCACAGCTGTACCAAACAGACTCGAAGTAGTGTTAGTGCCATATTCTCATATCCTGGCTGGGACGAAAAGCTCTTAAGAAATGTCCTTTTCCATGTTCTGTTCCTTTGGTTCGCCTGGTTCATCTAGATCACTATATCTGATATTGTGAAGTGAGCGTATTATGTATTTTATGTAGAACTATAATCTGAGCAACTACTCATTTCAAAATGATAACTAACACTGTGTGTGTTTACGTGCATTTTAAAAAATCTGTTCATAATTGAAATACCTCAGTTATCTGCTTATTCACGTACTCATGTAAACTGCATACTCCACATGAAAAGGGATGGATTTTACCTCAGTAATGATATTTCTCAGTTTAAGTAGTGGTATTCTGATATATCAACATCGCGATACATTGATATCCTAAAATATATCGCCTTGTTTTCCTTTGTGATACATTATCGACACGTTGCATCAAATACGAATATTTTTATTAAAGCCTAGGTGTTCTAAACGCCCTAAATTTGACTTATTAAAGATACTGCTGCATTACTCCACATGGTTGCGCTAATCAAATTAATAGGTTAAACCTGCAGTGAAGAATATTGGTTGTTGAATTCTGTAAAAGTGACACCAACAAATCCATAATTCCTGGTATTTACTTATTTAAAAGTAATTTATCCTCTTCAGTAATACAGATGCTGTGAAGTATTATAGATTGTCTTTTGGCATATCAAGTTTCCCAATCACACAATTGTGATATTATCTTTATTGATGGTAAGCATGGTAATAATATCATATCACGTGATGCAATTTGATTGCCACCCCTACTCTTAACAAGAGTATTTGATTTCCAGTTTAATGTAAGGAATGCATGAATAAACCTTCATAGAAAAGTGTTTTGTTTATCATTTTGCAGGCCTCAAATCCCTACCTGCCGACACGTGGGGGTTCTACAGTAGGTTCTGGTGGTCGTTTTCGTTGCCCATCCTGCAGACATGAAGTAGTTCTAGATCGGCATGGTGTTTATGGACTGCAGCGGAACCTTCTGGTGGAGAACATCATTGACATGTACAAACAAGAGACCATCAGGTACAACTGACATATACTCAAAACTCAGTCTCTATTAGTCTCTATCCAGTCAAAAACATCTCTTCTTGTCCCACCAATGACACAGTGACTATATAAAGCATAGAGAGTGCACATCTTTCAAAAGTGAAGGTCTAGCGCCTCTGCTGGCTGGTTGCAGTATGATGTGTAGCTTCGCTAAATGATTATTAATGATATTTATGGCATTTACAACCTAATTAGTAACCATTAATAAACTAATTGTAAACCATTTATAAACTCTTTATAAAGGAAGTCTTATTTTAAAGTGGTACCAAGAAATGAAATGATTGACAAGTGGCCCTGACTAGAGCTAATTAAACAAAATAAACATAACAATACAATACAAAACCAGTTACACAGAGGGTCAAACTAAGCTTAATACAGAACAAAGGAAGACATGGGGTATAATAACTTGAGCCAGTGAAACAAGGAACACCTGGGGAATATAGCAAGGGGGCTGGGGAACAAACTACACACAGGTGTGAACACTAATGACAGGGTGGGGCTAGAGCGGAGACAAGATAGCAACATTAAAGAGCCATGTGCTAAAGAGCACATGGGAGGAAAGTCCAACAGACTAGGGAAGACAGGTAAGCTGGACAAAAACAGAAAGACCAAGAAAAGAGGAAACAGGATAACCATGGGCTAAGGTGTAAGAGATTTGTGTGATATCATCAAATTCTTGCCAATTTAGATCCCTAAGTTAAACTGAACCAAGTAGTTCTGTCATTTACTTCCATTTAGTGATGTTTTGCACAGTCACAGTGCTACTAAAATGTATAATAATAACCATCAGTGATGTTAAGAAACAAATGTTTCTTTGGTTATATTATTAACTGTTTAATGCATATGCCTTTAAAGACAAATAAAGGATTTTTAAGAGAAAAAAATAGAAAACCAAGTGCAATGTCTGAACCGTGATTTTTAAGAGTATTTTTATTTTTAACTTATTTTTAAGCTGATTGTGATTGAAGTTTATTCACTCTCACTCTCTGTCTGTCCCTGTCAGCACCAGCAGTAAGGTGGAACCAGAGCAGAAGCCTGGTGTGTTGATGTGCGAGGTACACGAGGAAGAGAAGATTAATATTTACTGTGTTACCTGTTCAGTTCCCACCTGCTCTCTGTGTAAAGTTTTTGGAGCTCATCAGACCTGTGAAGTGGCTCCACTCAATACTGTGTACGACAACCAGAAGGTACCACAACTCTTTGTCCATATTCTTCCTTCATCATTCCATCATCAACATGTACACCTTATCTACTCATATTCTGTATACTGTATACACTATAACAAATGTCTGTAGCTTTACACTGTAAGGCTACTGTATAATTAATGACTTCTTACAGTAAAACCTGTATACATTATGCTACTGTAGACCTACAAATCGTCCCAAGGGAATTCCACAGAAAACTCTCTCTTAACTTTCTCATGTAATTCACATTTAATTTATTTTTTAATAATCCGTCTTAGCAAATGGTACAATATCCGTTATATCTAAATGTGCCCAGTTAACAATTTTAGTTAGTTGAACGTTTTCTGAACATTGTTGTAGGTAGCGCTCTTAGAGCATTCAATGTTTAAAACTTTCTGGATGTTCTTAGAACATTTGTATTTAACATTTTTAAACATTCTAGTAACGTTGCTGCAACATCACTTGTTTCAATGTTTTAATGTTTCGTTTTGGGAACGTTACATTAAACATTTCCATAATGTTAATATTGGTCTTTTTAAATGTTTTTAAACATTCTGGTAACGTTTTGTGTGTGTGTGTAGGTGGAACTGTCAGAAGGGGTTGCAATGCTAGTGGGAAACAATGACAGAATTCAGGCTATAATAACCCTGATGGAGGAAAGCTGCAGAACCGTGGAGGTTTGTGTGTTTTTGTGTGTTTTTGTGTCTTTGATTTTACCAGCAGTTTAATGCCATGTTACTGACTCCAATCATAATATTATGACATTCTTCTTGTTTCTACACTCACTATTCATCTTATCAGGTCCACTGAGCATATAGGACACTTTGTAGTTCTATAACTACAGACGGTAGCCCTGTATCTGTTCAGTGCTCGGCAGTATATTAACTAAACAAAATACTTTTGCAATTGTACTTTTGTAGATTATTTATTATTGATTATAGTTTATAGTCAGTGCAGTGTGTCCACTGAGACATCTCAGAAAACTTGAGACAGAGGAAAATACAGGAGTGCTTCCTTTAGAACCCCAGGTTAATTATTCAGCTACTGTATTAATCTTATTATTCTTATTGGGAGTCATAGAGCTCTACGTGGTTCTACTGTAGGGGCCTGTGATGCTGATAAGAACAAGTATAGAAATGTAGTAATAAAAGTGAAGAACTGAAGTGTGCACCATGAACACAAACAAATCTGAAATGATAAAAATGACATTTATAGATCTAATTCACATTAGTTTTGTCCATGCATTGTGCAAATTGTCTAAGTTAATCTGATGTACCACTCTTGGATATTTTGGGAACTTTTGTTGCTGGTGGTTTAGACATCAATGGCTATATATTGAGTTATTTTGAGGGAAGAATAAATTTACACTGTTAGATAAGATGCACACAGAATACTTTTCATTGTGCCTAAGTGTAATTTTGTCAGTGTTGCCCCATTAAAAACTTTTGTGATACACTGTATCTGCCCAGTTAGGCAATTATCTAAAATACAATGATATACAGTGAAACTGCCAGAATCTTAAAAAAAAAAACACGATCTAAATCTTTTGTCATACTGCCCAGCACTATAATGTGTGTTGTGCTGGTACAGTGAGTGGATCAGATACAGTAGTGCTGCTAGAGTGTTTAAAAACCTCAGTGTCACAGCTGGACAAAGAATAGTCCACCAACCAGAAATATCCAGCCAACAAAGACCACTAGAGAATGACCAACAATAATGAGTGATAAGTGAACAGTGAGTGAACACAGTATTTAAAAACTGGTCGTAATATTGTGACTGTGTTTTTGACTGTAGCCTCTCCCAAATTATTTTGTTTGTGAATAGAGTATACTCACATTCTTGCCCTGTGCCTATTGTCTATATAGTTTATATTGTAGTAAGCTAATTCTGACTGCATGAGTAGAGCACATTTTCATGTAGGGTATATATTTTTCTGTGCATGTCTGCTTGTTTGCTCATTCTTAGTTTTTAGAAGGTTTACAATGACAGACTAAACACATCATGCTCTGCAGTGTCCATCACTAAATAAATATACATTGACAATAAATTGAATATGAACTCATGACCATCCACCAACAAATGTGATTGTGTAATGTATCATTTTCAGCACTGCAGTGACTCCAGCGTGACATTGTTTCTGGTATTTTAATACCTCAGCCTACCTACAACTGCTATGTTGAGAATAGCCTTCAGTGCTTGTGATCAGAAAAGGGCTTGAGGATAGTTAACACGTACATGGAAAAAGAGGAGTTACATGCCCTAACTGTAAACCTTCAACCATGAAGTTCTAATTAAGTTAGTATTCAGTGATATACAGAGTGCTAAAGCCCATTAACACGACTGTGCTTGATACAGTCCCGGTTCTATAATCGATCATTCCTATTGCTGGATAAATTTGGAGACTAAGGATTGTGTAGAAACACTTGTTCCCTACAAAGTGTACAAGAAAATTCATAAATTAGATTTGAAGGACTTGTAATGCTCAATGTGGTGTTAGTTTTAGGATAAAGAGGTGGGACAGCGATACCACTGAATTTGCTTCGTCATTTTGTAGTCTCGTTGCCATGCTGTAATATAAGCCTTTATTTGGTGTTCTGTGTATGCCCTGGAATGCCCTGTGCATCACTGGATCCATACATGTGAGTTGATGCTACTGCACATCAGTTAGTCACTGGATCCAGTCACTGAATCCTCTTGTAAAGAGTCATAATATTAAAATTGCTACATGAGCTGATGCTGCTTCACATCAGTCAGATCAGTAAACTACACCAACTTATGGCAGGCATTAGCTGGACATATTACAGTGCCTATATAGGTATGTTGTGTACAGTTGATAGACCATGTTAACCAGTGGCTCAATACAGAGGTCCTTAACTGAGGTTTTGCGACCCTCAAGGAGGTTCCAACATAGTCCCTGGAGGGTCATGAGATGGGGGCAAGGGGGGTTGTTGGTGTTTGGACAAAGTGATATATTTTTTACCTCAAAAAGGGGGTCACACAGTGAAGAGTGTAAAGAATCCCAGCTCAAAACGTAAATCAGATGTAGCTAATAAACTAGAAATGGGTAAAAACTGCAACTGTTTGTGTATGCAGGAGAACGGGCGAAGGCAGAAGTCCCATGTGTGTGAATCATTTGATCACCTGTATGCACTGCTGGAGGAGAGAAAAGGAGAACTGACTCTAAAAATCACCTCAGAACAGCAGGAGAAACTGGATTACATCAAAGGCCTACAGCGCAGGTACACACACACACACACAGATACACACAGAAGGGTAATTATAGTTGTTACATAATTGCAAAGTACTTGTGTGTCTCTTGTTTACTGTAATCCAGGGTTTTTAAGTTTTTTTTATCTCTGTCTCATTTTTTGTGCTTGTAGTGTTTAAAGTTTTTTTAAAGACATGCGCACAGATTGTATAACTATTGTACGTTGTTTGAAACCAAATCAGCCTATCGATCTATACAGATACACAGAGCACCTGGACAACAGTACCAAGCTGGTGGAGACAGGAATTCAAACCATGGAGGAACCAGAGATGGCCGTCTTTCTACAGGTTACACACACACACACACACACACACACACACACACAGACATACACACAGACACACTTTATTTATTACTTTAGATAAATACACTCATCATTAAAAGAATTGTTGCACCCTGAAGCAATGATAAATGATTGCAAAATGAATTAAATTAATTGATATGGGCAATATTTATTGAGCTACACATACAGGAGTAGTGACTCTCAGTATGGGGTTGCAAGCTGTAGAGGTTCCTTATGTGTCCTGTGATCATCCATTCCATTCAATGTGAATATACTCACACAGTTTCTGCAGATTGTGCAGCCGTCTGCCAATGGTGCCGGCACTAGCAGGATAAGTCACAGATGCTGGCAACACAACAGCACAAGTCTAAATGTACTCATGCGCACAGGCCCGTTGCAGGAAGGCCAACCTGGGTTGAAAACGACTAGATATGAATTTAATGCAACAACATAGTGTATATTGTACTATATAATATATTAAGCAGTCATTTATCTCCTTCGTGCTCTGTCTTTATGTCTTCTCTTTCTCTAACAGGCTACCAAACCCTTGCTGCAGAAGTGAGTATACCCAGATGCACTAAACATAAATACATGAGCATAGGTACAATATTTTAAGTCTTTAACTTGTAAACCTGTTCTCTTTTCTCTCAGAATAGCGGAGGGAAGAAACACCTCTCATCTGGAGAAGTTGGAGCGTGGCTATGAGAATATGGATCATTTCAGAGCCAATTTCCGACAGGAGAGGGCATCCATCCTCAATATTGACTTTGTCAGAGGTATGTTTGAGTGTGTATACATATATATCAATATAACATAGAACAAATTTAATTGGAAAATGTCATAACTGAATACACCAATATGTAATGGGTGAGGGGGCCTACCTTTTAGGCTGTATCTGAAACATAACCACCATCTTAAATGCTGCCATGTTTGTTTTCTGAAATTAAAGTCCTGCGACTTTTGACTCATCCTGTATATAGGTGTATAATAGTGCAAAAAAGACAATTTGGTACGATTTCTGTACAGTGGGTGGAAAAAGAGGCTGGGTTTCCTTTTGTTAAGAGTTGTGCAACTTTCAGAATGCTCCATGTACTGTTAGATATTTTTATGTTTATTACTGTAAAATACAACACTGACATAAGTGCAGTAAGACGAGTGTTATGATTTGTTTAATATAAAAGAGGAAAATAGCTTTGGTGGTAGGTAGGGATAGCTGGTATTCTGCATAATATCACATTTAGTAAATTCATTAGAATACAATGGAATGCAAATATTTCCATATACTGTATTACACTGTCCTCTATGTTTAGGAAAGGTCATAATAAAGCTGAAGAACAAAACTGAGCCACCTTTCCTGTGGTTCAAATGCAAAATAAAAAAAAATATTAGATAAAATAAGACTTGTGCATTTCGAAGCAGTATATCACACTTCATTGTCAATAACAATGTGCACTTTATACAGTTATCAGCATGTCTGGATGATTCTGGAATATGCATTAACCTTTTCCAAGTACTTCCACAAACATACACCACAGCACCAACACATTGCCACCTGCTCTCCAGGGCTATGGTTGTAGAGGCAGGCAGAGTCTCAAAGTGTGTTTCCACTCAAACCTAACCATACTTAATCACACATTTTCTCCTTCTAAGACTAAGAATTTATGATGCCTATTTAAGTGTAAGTAAAATAATCAATTGTTAGATTGGCCAAGTGGAACAAAAAAGGAAAAAAGAGAGAGATAGAGAGAGAGAGATTTAATCCAAGTATGTGTGTGAGTGTAGGTCTGTGTCATTGATACATTGAAAAAGTAACAGTGCACTCTTTCATCTTTGCAGAAGAGGATGAGGCTGGAGATGATGATGATGAAAACGATGATGACGATGATAAGGAAGAGGGTAATGTGCAGGACAGGTCTCCAGCTCAGGCATCTGGAGCAGTAAACCCTGCCCCTTCCCACCAGAACCCAACCAGTCCAGATTCCACACCTGCCACACCCAGCAAATCTGAGCAGACTCCAGTACCGACCCGCGCACAAACACCAATAACCAGCTCAGGACTCAACACACCTTTATCCCATCCTACTCCAGGTCCTGCCCAAACCACAAACACCAGTGCAACACAGAGTACACCCTCGGCCACGCCCACCTCTGGCCCCACCCACAACCCTCCAGCCAGTACTGCAACAGAGGTAAACAAACCGAAACGAAACCAAAAGCAATGCTGCATTCAAAGCAGTGAATATTCTACACGTTCTACACACTGCTAAACATCCGTCATAAGCAGAACATGCTTTATACATGAACCAGTAATGCTCTATACACTATTACACTATTAAAACCATATTGGGTATGAACTTTGAAAATATTTCAAACCTTGGGGTTGCCACCTCCAAGGGGTTCCTGACATAATTCCTAGGGGTCTTGAGAATGATGTTAATTAGGGGTATTTTCTCCACAAAATGTCTGAAAAACCTGTGAAACACCTTTGTGCCTCAATGCAGGCCCAACCGTCACATTGAGTTATATAATATAACTTATATAATTATTATTTTCTTAATTGTAGGCAGCTAACTTGTTTGTTTTGTTAAAGGGGTCACAGAAAAAGATCTGAAAAGGATAAGTTACCCTGAACAAATTCTTCGGAAAAAAGGAGGTCTGAGATCCTCATTTTCTGCTCTGGGTACCTTAGATTCCTACCGTACTTCG
The DNA here is from genome assembly GCF_023375975.1 of Astyanax mexicanus. Classification (NCBI taxonomy): domain Eukaryota; kingdom Metazoa; phylum Chordata; class Actinopteri; order Characiformes; family Acestrorhamphidae; genus Astyanax; species Astyanax mexicanus. Next base: position 28,101,535 of record NC_064411.1, read on the forward strand.
CTCATATCCCCAGCAGTGTGGGTTCTGAAAACAACAGAGAGGATTATAACCACTTTTTGTTTGATATGATTCATTTTGCGCAAATTAAGGGTAATTTGGAAATAAATAAAGCTTGGAAGTATTGGATGGCTTCATATGTAGATTGCCAGTGTAAATGTAGGGTGAAGGAGGTGGTTGCTACATTTTTTTAACCCTTAAAGGGGAGTTGCATGGTGAAAAAGGTTAAGCACCCCTCTTTTCTGTCGAATCTAACCTCTAATCTAATCTAACCTTAACAACACTGAGCTCGCCCGCCTTGGCTCGGGACCGCCCACACGCAGCGCAGAAGCGGGGCAGCAACACGGTCTCATCAGATAGGAGATAACAGCGCTAGGAACAACATGGCAGTTAGTTCCTGTGTTATTTGTGCAAATAACAGTGTTACATGCTTTGGCCAGTGATTTTGAGCTAAGGAACAAATGGTTAGAATTTGTCTATAGAACAACACCAAAGAAAGTACAACTGATATAGGTAGGTTTATGTTTAAAACAGTTCTGTTTACACTAGTTAAAAGTAACAATTCACCCTGAGGTTTTGTTCCAACTGCCTGGACAGCTCTGCTGCAGCTTAGCCAACAAACCCTGTGGTGCATTTTTACTTTCTGAACCTGTACTACCCACCCCTGTTTGTAAATAACTATAGGTTTACATAGGATCTCCAGTGGATTTCACATTTTACAGAGACTCTTAGATTAGATTAGTGGCTGAACTGCACTTAGCAGGGCATTACACATGTTGTAAAGTAACATATGACACTGCAAATACTGTTATTAGTGTAAAAATGTCTTAATTTTAAAACATTTCTAACTGTTGTCTGTCTCGATGCCCCACAGTGCTGTTAGCCAATCAGAGGCGATATGTTTGCATGTAGGAATATTGATGAGCAAAGTTTAATTGTTTAGTCTTTTGGAGCAGCTTTCAAGCTTGACCTAACCTACTGAACCTGTGGAGCAAGCACAGCCAGGTCTAGGGAAAAAGGCTTGTGTGAAATCATCCTCAGATTATTCTTAAATAAGTCTCTGGACGAAGATAGTTTTTCATATAGCTTTCTTCAAAGAGTGTTCAAAACTATGCTTACTCTACAATTTCTCTTTCTCTATTTCTAAGAATTATCTGGAAACCGAGCCCTGAACATTTTCAGGTGGTTTTTGATATAATGTTCCCCTCTCTCTTTTTTTTTCTTTTAGGCTTCCTCCAGCCTCCATGGTGGCAGCAGTGCTCTGAGCTCAGAGGAAGATCAACCTCGCCATGTTTTCTCCTTCTCTTGGCTCAACACAGCCAAATAACACTGTTAGATTGCTACCAGACTGCTGGCCCATGCTGGACTCCCCTGTGTTTTGCTTGGTAATTGAAAAATCAGCAGAGACTATGTGACGGATTTCCATTATGACTGTATTTTGTGTGTGTTTGTGTTTATTTTTCTTAAAATGAATTTACATGTGTGAACATAAGTATGTAGCAGTAAAGTATTATGTTACAAAAACATACAGTCTGTACATTTTATTATTATTATAAGGTTTCTACACAAACTAACATTAAACTAACATTGTTTAGTTTTAAGATGTACAGTGTTAGTTTAACCTTAACAGTGTTGATCTCACACTGGCAAAGATAATTTATTTGGGTATTAGTGTCTCATATTTGTCACTTTAACCTAATGCATTATGAGTTCGTCATGGACACCATTATAGCAAGGAATATGAAATAAACTTTATTATGTGGTGGAAATGTGTTGATATTCTGACAAGGAATCAACATTCACTTGAAAGATTTAAAAGATTGGAGCTCTGAATCTACACTCACAACACTCACAAACAATGATCACCACAAATAAGTATAATAATTATTAAATTAATTATTATTTGTATTATTTAAATGTCCCTTACACTGCAAAAAGACACAGTTAAAGGCATAAAAAATTAATACGAACGCTAAGGTATTTAATGAAAGTAAAGTTTTAATACAAACAATATATGTAAAACCATGACATTGAATCAATGTAAAACCTACAGTACAAACGCAAATATAAAATGGAGATCAACATGGTTTTAATGCATTATTCACTGCTTGGCCCAAAAAAAAGTCTGCACCTGGATTTAAGTAAGTAAATGATGTGGGGTTGATGCTGCAGTTGGTCTGCAGGTTTAGGTTCAGCAACAGTATGTGCTGAAAGAATGAGGTCAGCTGACTACCTGAATATACTGAATATAGACCAGGTTATTCCATCAATGGATTTTTTTCTTCCCTGATGATATGGCCATATTCCAAGATGACAATTCCAGGATGTATGGGTCTGGAATTGTAAAAGAGTGATTCAGGGAGCATGAGATCATCATTTTCACACATGGATTGTTCACCACAGAGTCCAGATCTTAACCTCATTGAGAATCTTTGGGATGTGCTGGAGAAGGATTTGTGCAGTGGTCAGACTCTACCATCATCAATGCTGCTGCAAGATCTTGGTGAAAAATTAATTAATGCAACACTGGATTTAAATAAATCTTGTGACATTGCAGAAGCTTATTGAAACAATGCCACAGTGAATGTGTGCCGCAATCAAAGCTAAAGGTATGTGACCTTTTTTTGGTCAGGCAGTGTAGATAAACAAATATTAGTTGATTCAAGATACAGTACTAGTTTTTTTTTACATTGTTAATGAATACTGAACTCATCCAGATTATGAAGGAACACATAAAGGATCATGAAGTAAACTGTTAAACAAACCAAAATGTTCTGTGAAGCATTTAGGTGGATCTTATCTGGGGAGCTGTTAACTAGTGGTTTTTGAGGCTGGGAACTCTAATGAACTTAATGAACACAGGCAACTCTTACTTTTCCTTTCTTGGGGCGGTCCTGTTGAGAGCCAGTTTCATCATAATGTTTTTGATGGTCTTTGCAACAGCACTTGAGGATACTTTCAAAGTTCTTGAACATTTTCTGATTGACTGACCTTCACTTCTTAAAGTATTTTTTTTACTTAGTTAAGTAGTTCTTGACATAATATTAATTAGAACATTACTAAAATATAGCAATTCACTGTAAACCAACTCATAACACAACTGATGCTCTCAAATACTTTATGAGGGCAAGAAATTCAAGTAATTAACTCTTGAAGTTTAGAACAGCTATTAACTGAGGGTGACTCTAACCTATTAAGCTGAATGAGAAAATTAAAAGAGGTGCAAAAAGCAAAAGGTGCTACTTTGAATAATCTAAAATATCTGTGTATTACACAAAAAATGTGTAGTGTGAAATAAACACTGAAAATGTTAAATTATCACTGTAACAAAGTTGATTTCACACAGGCAATGTTTGGTGCAGTAGTAGTATGTATAGTATACTCTATGTTACTTCAGCACAATAGTTTTCACAATAGAGTTCGTCGTGGACAATGTAAAGCTGCTGGACATTTTTCAGTTTTCTGTTTATTTGGCTTTTTTTAACAAATGAACACAGCACATGTAAGGTGACAAACACACTTAATGATAGTACATAATGATAATGTTCCGTATACTTATATAGTAGCATAAATGAAAATATATTACAGGCTGTTAAAAATAGGCAGAAATCTCGGGCAGCTTTTATTTACCGAATATTTCCATCATTCTGCGGTTGCTGCTCGCCTGCTGCGCTAATTGTTCAGCTCGCGCCATCTGCAGCACCTCGCGCAGCAGGTGGAAGGTCAGGTCCAGAGAGATGGGCGCGTCGTCGGAGCGCCGCTCGCGCTCGCTCGCGCTGCTGTCCGTGAGCTCGGCGACCCGCCCGCGCAGCAGCCCCTGCTCTAGCTGCACCTGCAGCGCGCCCTTAACGGAGCTCGCGCGCGGCGGGGCGCTGTTCGGTGAGAGGCGCGCGCTCGGGCGCGGGCTGTCCAGCTTGATGAAGTACTCCTCCTCCCCCGCGCGCATGAGAATCGGGAGCGCGCCGCGCCGCAGGTCCGGGGTCGTGGGAGAAACGCCGCTCGTGTCGATCGCTTTACATTCACCGCGCGGGAGAAACGCACTGAGCAGAGCCGTCCCCGCGAGCAGCACGTGCAGCTTCATTTAGGAAAGTCCGGGGCAATCTGCACATGGAAATAACTGAAATTACTCACGCGCGACCTCGTTAGGAAGTTTTCCACATTTGAAAACATTTCCTAAGTTGTTTAAGAAAAAGAATGGGTAAAACTTTTATTACAAAATAAATTTAATAGATTTTACTGTTTAAGATTTTTCACGTTTCTACATGTTGTAACTGGTGAAATAATTCTTGGCCCCTATGAATTAGTGGTCCCTTGGTGGTCCCTAACCCCTAACATCTTTGATCCGCAACTAAACCTAATATAAAAGTTACTACATATAAATTAAACTGTTAATACTTATCTTTCCTGATAGCAGAGAACATTTTTGTAACGATGCGTTACATCTTTTAATGTATGTGATGGAAAAACAACATTGAAACTACTTTTAACATTCTGTCATAAGTATCGGTTAGAGCTCAAATTGAAACATTAATTTGTAGCCTTTAACCGTGAATAATGTTTTATACTTGCATATACTTATGCATAGTTGTGCTATAACAAATGTTTCAATAACTGCGACTTCATACAGTCTGGACTGCAGTGCATGGGTGAAGAAAAAAGTTCCCCAATCTATGACTAATTAATATGTTGTCTTTAAAAGGGTATAGGCTAATTGCTTTGTTTTGATATTTTATATTATTATGTCAGTGGCATTTAATGGTCTTAAAATTACAATAATAGCCTTTTAGAAATCATTATTGAAAATATATCTTCCACAAAATAATATTTAAATGTCTACATTTTAAGAGTAGAAAGACACAGTAAATAAGAACAAAAACTAATACAAACGGTACATAAACCCATAACATTGAATCAATGTAACGTTAGCTCAATGTTGTTTTAAAGCATTAAAGATAAATAAATGTTGCTAAAATATACTTGCACTTTACATAAAGTTTAGCTTCTTTTCTTAATAAACTCAATAACCACTCTAACGTCTTTGACTATTTTAAAAACACGTTTTCTCTAGCACGTTAATCTAAGGACTCTTTGATTATTATTTGTCTTTTTAAACCGTTTTAAAATGATGGGATTGCTACCGGTAAATAGGCTTATAAACCGTTAGGCTACTAATACTCTGACTATTAAACTCTTGTTTTTATATACTCAATCATACTAAAACATATTGATCCAATCATTTTACAGATACACTGAGGTAATTACCTGAAAACGAATTGCTCAAATCCCGCGCAGCTGCTTAGCTTTTACAGGGCTTCCTGCCTGGAGTTCAGTCTGCAGCAGAAACGTCGCTTACAGCGCGAAAGCCGCTCCGATTTATATCCAACAAGTGTTCAGCTCCATGCGCATGCGCGCTCTGTTGTGCCAAATTGGACCCCCGCAAATGTCCGACTCTCTTTTGCGTGTAGGGGCGTCACGCGAATGGGCACACCAGATTACAGCCGCAATCTTGATTTTGTATTTTTTATTCGCACCAAACAGCAGACCAGTGATCAAAGCATTGATTCTATTGCATTTAAAAATATTAAAACTTTCTGGTTTGATTCTTTTTGCAGAACATGTAGGGTCTGTTTCAGTCCTAAAAATAAATAAGTGTTATAAGAGACTTTATAAAACAGGGTACGGCCGTAGATTTAGTTTCCACATCTGGAACAACCCCTAAAACTAGGAACATCTCTACCAAGTCAAAACATTCTCATGATTAGTTGTCCTTCTGTGATTATGACATTTTTTTCATAAGAAAGTGTAAACACCCAAAAAGTGTTCAAAACACTTTTGAATGGTACTTTAATTGTGGTTGCAGTTGTTCATTTTAATTTAATTTTTATGAAACAGACTCAATTTATTTGAATTCAAACTAATGTTTGGGTTTACAGTGTACCCTAACATGCATTTTAGAAGTGAAAAATGTAAAATATATTGTATGTCTTGGTATGCTACCCATTAATGTTTTTTAATTTCTGTAGTTTATGTAAGGAAGAATTTGGGGGCAACGCTACTTTAACCTCTGGTAATATTGCCTATTATTATTATTGCCTAAATCTTTAATTATGTTAAAATAAATTTGGTGAAATGATGTTATACACAATTTATTGGTGCCCTTCTGTCTTTTCAAAAGAAAACGAGCACTGTTATGAAGTGCCTTATATGCCACCTCTACTAGACAGTTTCCCAAAGGTGCTCTTTTTAGTAGATATATTTTTGTGCTGTATAGGGTTCAACTATTGGTTAGAAAACATGATGGAAGTTGCCAAAAAGGAGCTCCTCCCATTGAGAAATGCCTATACCAGTGGATGAGATGTGATGTGGTGTCCTATCCTATAATAGTTTGTAAACACCATAAAACTGAGATATAGCACAATGGCCAAAGACATATACTTTTCCAGAATGGGTTTCACATAGAACAGGCCTAAATCCACGTGTTCAGGGTAATATTAAGAGGATGGCTTTAAAAAATAAAGCATGAGTGCTGCCTGCATTGCTGCAGAGCTTGAAGAAGTGGGAGGTCATCAGACCGTACACCACACACTGCATCAACTCTGTCTGCATGGCACTGTCCTAGAAAGGAGCCTCTTCTAAAGCTGATGCACAAGAAAGCCCACAAACTGTTTTTATATAGACAAGCAAACCATAAGCATGAATTACTGGAACACCGTACGGTGATCTGACCAAATCAAGATAAAATAGTTTGGCTCAGATGGTGTCAAGCATGTATGCCAGCACCCTGGTGAGGAGTAACAAGAAATTTGTTCCGTGTCAGTCAAGGAAGGTGGTGGTAGCATCATGGTCGGGGCTGCACAAGAAAATAATAATGGCCAAACAAAATTTTGACACTTTGGGCACAATTTGGCCATTTATGTGTGTACCCTTTGGTTGCAAACAGTTTAGACATTACTAGCTGTGTTTATATATATTTTGAAGGCACTGAAAATGTAAACTGTTATACAAGCTGTACACTGACTACTTTACATTATATCAATGGGTCATATCTTCAGTGTCGTCCCCTGAAAAGACATAGTGCAATATTTACACAAATGGGAGGCGTGTACTCACTTTTGTGAGATACTGCTTGTTTTTGGATTTATCCACATCCCCAGAACACTCCATGTTGTGCAGTAGGTGCCCTTTTTATTTTTTTGCCTCTGCCCTTCAAACAGTCTGAGTCATATGCCATATTTTTTTAGAGATTGCTGAAGACATGGGAATCCTGGTTTCTTAAAAAACTGATGATGCAAATGTATCTGAATGACTACCTAACTACATTTAATCTTTAATCTTTTGTTAATAGTTTGTTAAATTAAATAAAACAAAATCGTCAGCCAATGTTCTTTTGTTTACTGTAAATGAATGTTCAAGAACAACTAACATATATTTTTACACAGGAACTAGTACGTGATGTGCGTACACATTTTAGCACAACACTGGCAGCACCTGAATGTGAACGAGTGTCTTCATCTCCAGTGAGACACAGAGGAGCTTAACTGGCTTTTCCGTACTGCAGTTTACGCCCCCAATTACGTTAATTGGGCTTTCTGCGCATTGTTGAACAGGTCCCTAATTAACGCTAACGATTAGTGCGCCCTGGCACCGGAACCTCGCGCCATTATCACTGTTTCTAAAACAGTCTCAAATTCCATATTAAGTAATAAAACTGATTCTCGTGCAGGCAATAATAATTATAATATAACTATTGCATAATTGCAATTTTACGTATTTGAAGCGTTTCTCCCCGTGCTTGCCCGTGCACCTGCCCCTTCAGTTGCTAAGAACGCGTTAGAGATATCAAAACCATCTCTCATCCCTATATCTCTCTTCTCCCTCTCTCCACCCCCCACTTTCTGTCTAACCCTGTTTTTCTTTCTCTCTTCATTTACATCCATCATTCTTTCTTTCTCCATCCCTTTCTGTCTCTCTCTCTTGCTCTCTCTCACTCGCTCTTCATTCCTCTCTCTCTCTCCCTCTCTCTCTCTCCATCCCTCTTCTCTCTTTATCTCCATACCCCCTCTCTCTCCTAATCTCTATCTCTCTATCCCTCTCTTTTTCTCCATCCCCCATTCCTGTCTCCATCTCCATCCCTCTCTATCTCCATACCCCTCTATCTCCTCATATCTCTCTTTCGCTTTCTCTCTAAGTCTCTCTTTTAACCCCTCTTTCTCCCTCTCCCTCTCTCTTTCTTTCCATCCCTCTTTCTCCGTCATATCTCTCTCCACTCTTTCTTTCTCCATTTCCATCCTCTCTGTCCATTCCTCTTTTTCTCTCTCCACCCCACTTTCTCTCTCCACCCCTCCTATCTCGCTCCATCCCTGTCTTTTTCTCCATCTCCCCATCTCTCTCTCTCTCTCTCTCTCTCCCAATCTCTTTCTCTATCTATCACTTTCTCTTTAGCTCTCTCTCTCTGTCTCTCTTTCCAACCCTTTTTCTTTCCCTCTTTCTTTCTCGCTTTCTCTTTATCCCTCTCTCTCTCCATATCTTTCTCTCTCCATCCTTCTTTCTCTCATTTTCTCTCTCTCACTCTCTGTCTCCATCCCTACACACCCCAACCACCCCCCTTCCCGTATGTTTGTGTATAAAGGTCCAACTGAGCCTTCAAACTTTTGCACAAACTGCAGGAAGCAGCCCTACTGACCACAGACACACCGCGCTCCAGTCTCGACGGGGCTGACCTTTATCAATGCAGAATATCTGTATTGGATCAGTAACATTCCCCAGCAGACGATGAAAACATCACTGTGAATTATAGTCAGTCTCTCCTTCCCTCTCCACACAAAGATATGCTGTATATAGAACTACAACATCTGTGAATATGAATACAAACACAAAAAGCTATAATTGCTACAAATATATACAGTTGTGGACCCACAGAAGTCCTGAAAGTAGATAAAATATTAGACTTGATCATTTACTGTATTTGCATTATTATGAAATGATAATTTCATGGACAAACACATGTAAACTGCGTGCAACAATAACTACAATTAAACTGGAAACTATTGAGTTCTGTACAACCAGCTTGGAACTTCTTCTTCAACCATTTCTAATAGACTAAGGTCAAGACATAAATTTGTTCTTCTTTAACCATTCTTTCGGAAAACAAGTGCTTAGGGTTATTGTCTTGCTGAATGAACAACTCTCTCTTCAGCTCACAGACAGATGTCCTGATTTTATGTCACAATTTTCTGAGATAATTTAGAATTCATTGTTCCATTAATCCATTAAGCCACCCTTGCCCAGATGCAAACCATGATTCAAACCAAGATACTTTCACCACCGTGTTTCACAGATGGGATCAGGTTTTTATGCTTTTTATGTGGTGTTTTCCTCTGTTTAGAAGATGGAAGTAACACTAAAACAAACTGGAACAACCTAAAAAGTGCTCTAATTAGTTACACCTACATTAGTTTTTCTGAAGTTATATTTATGCTTTAGAATTTTACACTTAGATTGAAAATGAATCCAAATATTAATTTACCCAAGGACCAAAGAAAATAGATTTTTAAAAGTTTAAAAATAATTATTTATTTTTGGAAAACCTATTTACTTGTACAACCAAGTACAGTACAGAACTTTTGAATAAACTAATTACATCACTCTAATTTAGTTAATTTAATAAACGTTTGTCAGGTTCATTTTCTAATTCAGTACATATTTACTTCATAAGTGTAACCCTACTACATTATTTTAGAATAGTTTAAAAAGACTAATAATTCCTTTGAGTAACCCCAAACCATAACTACATTAATGATTGCTTAGTATATAAGAGAAGGCAGCAAGAATGAAATAACCTCACACTGGCAGTAAATAGTGATGCCAGGAGTCATTGGAAAGAATATCCATCCATTCATTGTCAATACACGCTTTATGAGCTCTGGCTTGAAGTAAATATAATTCAATTTGTTTCTTTTAATTTGTTAAAACGGGAAACATATTTGCTTTTAGGCAAACTAAAAAAAACAGGTTTAAACCAAAATCATAATTTTTTTCCATAGACTAACACAAAAATCCACAAAAAAACAACATTATTTAAACATGTTATATATTAAAGAAATAGGGGATAGGCGGGAACATATTACAATATTCCCTGAAAACACAACCAAAGCAGGTTCACAGTGTCTAACATAAGAGAGAATGAAAGAGAGAGAAAATTGAGAGAAAGGCCTGGTGACATTACATTTTATTCTTAGATCTTTCAAACTCAGAAAACTGCTGCAAGGATCAAAAACATATTTGAAGAAAAATCTTGATTTTGCACCGGAAACCCTGAAATAAAACAAATTGACAGAAAAGTGGAACTTAAAAAAATACATACAGTCACATCCCAAACAATGCTGTAGGCTAGCCCATAAACACAATGTGTTACAAAAGGATCTATATTTATGTCAAGCAACTCACTCACACACACACACACACACACACACACACACACACACACACATATGTGTACCACCATGTCACTTCATATCTGGTTCACAGTGACCGTTTTCCTGGGATTCGTTTTTTCCTTCAGCCCTTCATTGTTGTTTCCTTATTGCCAAGGGAAACCAAAATGTTTGAAAAGTAAGGCACAGAGTGACCAGATTATTATGTACATACAGTGTCTTCCATAAGTATTATAACTAATTGATTCATTAAATACAAAGTCAATTAACAATATTAGAACCACCTCTTGGTTTTCACACGTATTATCAATTTTTTCAGCTCCGCTGATCATATAGGACACTTTGTAGGACACTGTGGCAGTTTCTTTTTGTACGTATTATCCTTCTTTCACCCTGTTCTTTAATGATTAGGACCCACAGGAGAGACCACCACCACAGAGCAGCTATGATTATTTGGATGGTGGGTGATTTTTTCTAAGAACTGCAGTGACACTGACATGGTGGTGGTGTATGAGGTGTTAGTGTGTGTTGTGTTGGTACGAGTGGAGTTTTTAAACACCTCAGTATCACTTCTGGACTAAGAACATTCAACTACTCAGAAACCAAAAGCATTATGTGAGCATTGTCCTGTGATCATTGTCCTGTGGTCAGAGTCCTGTGGTCAGTGTCCTGTGGAAAGCATCAACATAAACACGTTAAAACATTATTTAATTAATAATCCCAGGTGGCTTTGTGTTTGGGGGACATGGACATGGTCTTCTGGTAAACTGATAAACAAGGCTTTCATGGTGAACACTAAATAGCAAATAAAAAGTTTTAGCAACATATACAAACATTTAAAATAGAAAACCTTATGCTTATTGTATGTAAAGAAAAAAGTGAGGAAAATAAATTAAGGTAAAAAAGCTACTGGAGAAAGTGTATTGCTTCCTTTTACTTGTAGTACAAAACAAATTAGTATGTTATTACTTTGTGTACTAATCTCAAACTTAAAAACACTATTAAGATTAGTATGTAGTATTATTTATAGTACCAGTCAAAAATTTGGACACACGTTCTAATTCAATGCTTTTTTTTATTTCTTTATTTAAATTATTTTCAACATTGTAGATTAATATTAAAGACATGAAAATAATTAAGGGACACATTTTAGTGTATGCTATTTAAGTGGGACACGGCCTCGGTTTTAGTGTGTAGCATTTACCCAGGACGCAGCCTAGGTTTTAGTGTATGCCGTTTAATCGGTACACAGCCTCAGTTTTAGTTTGTAACGTTTAATTGAGATTTAATGTGTAGTGTTTAATTGGGACACTCCCTCAGTTTTAGTGTGTAGCATTTAATTGGGACCCAGCCACAGTTTTAGTGTGTAGCATTTAACTGGGATGCAGCCTCAGTTTAAGTGTGTAGCATTTAATTGGGAACCAGCCACAGTTTTAGTGTGTAGCATTTAACTGGGATGCAGCCTTAGTTTTAGTGTGTAGCATTTAATTGGGACCCAGCCACAGTTTTAGTGTGTAGCATTTAATTGGGACTCAGCCTCAGTTTTAGTGTGTAGCATTTAACTGGGACGCAGCCTCAGTTTTAGTGTGTAGCATTTAATTGGGACTCAGCCTCAGTTTTAGTGTGCAGCATTTAATCGGGACACAGTCTCAGTTTTAGTGAGTAGCATTTAACTGGGACTCAGCCTTAGTTTTAGTGTGTAGCATTTAACTGGGACGCAGCCTCAGTTTTAGTGTGCAGCATTTAATCGGGACACAGTCTCAGTTTTAGTGAGTAGCATTTAACTGGGACTCAGCCTTAGTTTTAGTGTGTAGCATTTAACTGGGACGCAGCCTCAGTTTTAGTGTGTAGCATTTAATTGGGACTCAGCCTCAGTTTTAGTGTGCAGCATTTAATTGGGACTCAGCCTCAGTTTTAGTGTGTAGCATTTAATTGGGACTCAGCCTCAGTTTTAGTGTGCAGCATTTAATTGGGACACAGCCTTGGTTTTAGTGTGTAGCTTTTAATAGGAATGCAGCCTTACTTTTACTCTGTAGCATTTAAATGTGACACATCCTCAGTTTTAGTGTGTACCCTTAAATTGAGACACAGCCTCTGTAGTGTGTAGTGTTTAAGTGGGACATAGGCTCAGTTATCAGCATTTAATTGGGATGCAGCATCAGTTTTAGTGTGTAGCATTTAATTGGGATGCAGCCTCAGTTTATCATATAGGATTGAATTGGGATAGAGCCTCCGTTTTAGTGTGTCGCATTTAATTGGGACGCAGCCTCAGTTTTAGTGTGTAGTATCCAACTGGGACACAGACTCAGTTTTACTGTGTAGCGTTTAGTTGGAACGCAGCCCCAGCTTTAGAGTGTAGCGTTTAATTGCGACAAAGCCAAGGTTTTAATGTGTGTAGCGTTTATTTGGGACACAGGCTCAGTTTAGTGTATGTTATTTAGGTGAAATGCAGGATCAGATTTACTGTATAGAATTTATTTGGGATGAAGCCATAGTTTCAGTGTAAAGTATTTAATTGGGATGCAGCCATACTTTTAGTGTATATTTTTTAACTGTAACGCAACCTCAGTTTTAGTGTATAATATTTTATTTGGACACAGACTCAGTTTTAGTGTATAGTGTTTAATTGGGATGCAGCTTCGGTTTTAGTGTGTAGAGATTAATTGGGACTAAGTCTTTGTTTTAGTGTGTGGTATTTATTTGGAACACATCCTCTGTTTTATTGTGTAGATTTTAATTGGGATGCAGCCTTAGTTTTAGTTTGTAGCGTTTATTCGGGAGGCAGCCTTGTTTGCAAAGTGAAGCGTTTATTGGGAAGCAGCCTCAGTTTTAGTGTGTAGCATTTAATTGGGTCAAAGCCATGTGTTTTAATGTGTGTAGCATTTAATTTGGATGCAACTTCAGTTTATCGTAAAGGATTTATTAAGGGCCACAACCTCGGTTTAGTGTATGGTATTTAAGTGAGACGCAGGCTCAGATTTACTATATAGAATTTAATTGGAACACAGCTTCAGTTTTAGTATATAATATTTAAATGGTATGCAGCTTCAGTTTTAATGTATAATATTTAATTGGGACACAGCTTCAGTTTTAGTGTATAATATGTAATTGGGACACAGCTTCAGTTTTAGTGTTTAATATGTAATTGGGACACAGCTTCAGTTTTAGTGTATACTGTTTAATTGGTATGCAGCTTCAGTTTTAGTGTATAATATGTAATTGGGACACAGCTTCAGTTTTAGTGTATAATATGTAATTGGGACACAGCTTCAATTTTAGTGTGTAATATTTAATTGGGACGCAGCTTCAGTTTTAGTGTATAGTACTTATTTGGGACGCAGCCTCAGACGCAATCTCAGTTGTACTGTATAATATTTATTGGGACACAGTTTCAGTTTTACTGTATAATATTTAATTGGGACGCAGCTTCAGTTTTAGTCTTTAATATGTAATTGGGACGCAGCTTCAGTTTTAGTGTATGATATTTAACTGGGACACAGCTTCAGTTTTAGTGTATAATATGTAATTGGGACACAGCATCAGTTTTAGTGTATAATATTTAATTGGGACACAGTGTCAGTTTTAGTGTATAATATGTAATCGGGACACAGCTTCAGTTTTATTCTATATTTAATTGGGAGACAGCTTCAGTTTTAGTGTATAATATTTAATTGAGACACAGCTTCAGTTTTAGTGTGTAATATTTAATTGGGACACAGCTTCAGTTTTAGTGTATAATATTTAATTGGGACACAGACTCAGTTTTACTGTATAATATTTAATTGAGACACAGCTTCAGTTTTAGTGTGTAATATTTAATTGGGACACAGCCAGTTGTACTGTATAATATTTATTGGGACGCAGTTTCAGTTTTACTGTATAATATTTAATTTGGACGCAGCTTCAGTTTAAGTGTATAATATTTAATTGGGACACAGCTTAAGTTTTAGTGTAAAATATTTAATTGGGACACAGCTTCAGTTTTAGAGTTTAATATGTAATTGGGACACAGCTTCAGTTTTAGTGTATAACATTTAATTGGGACACAGCTTCAGTTTTAGTGTATAACATTTAATTGGGACACAGCCAGTTGTACTGTATAATATTTATTGGGACGCAGTTTCAGTTTTACTGTATAATATTTAATTGGGACACAGCTTCAGTTTTAGTGTATAATGTGTAATTGGGACACAGCTTCAGTTTTAGTGTATAATATTTAATTGGGACACAGCTTCAGTTTTAGTGTGTAATATTTAATTGGGACACAGCTTCAGTTTTAGTCTATGATATTTATTGGGACGCAGTTTCCGTTTTACTGTATAATATGTAATTGAGACGCAGCCTCAGTTATAGTGTATAGTATATATTGGGACGCGGCCTCAGTTTGTAGGGAAGTGACGTGTTCCTGTTCTCCTCCAGTGTGTGAGTGCTGCTCCTCTCCCCCCCCCCCCCTGCTGTGGGGTGGTGGTGTTCCTGGGTGGGAGGAGCAGCAGTGAGAGGAGATCTCAGAGACCTGCAGTAATGGCAGCTCGCAGCAGAGTAGTGCACTTACTGAAGCAGATCACCAGCGCCGCGTGAGTCTAATAAACACCGCTAACACTAACACTAACACTGCACAGGTATATATGAGCTGCACAGACAGAGACACAGGTTAATTTACACTCATTTATCTCCTCCAGTCCACTACTGCACAGCTGCTCCCACAGCAAACACCAGTCTAACCCACACTCGCTGAATCTTACTGCGCATGTACACCTGAATAACAGTAAAAAGTTTAGACACACCTTAAATTCAGCGTTTTTCATTATTTTAAAATGATCTGCATTGTATATTAATACCAATGTCATCCAAACTATGAAGAGAAACATATGGAATTATTTAGTAAACAAAAAAGTGTTCAACAAACCAGAATATTATATTTTAGATTCTTCAAATAGCACCTCTTGTTTAAATGACAGCTTCACACATCTTGGCTGTATTTTCTCAGTCAGCTTTATGATAATAGCTATATTTGAGTAATGTTCTAATCCACATTATGACAAGAATTGCTAAACTAAGGAAAGAAAAAAAAAGAAATGACGATCAGTCAATCTGAAACATTTCAAGACCTTTAAAAGTATCCTCCCAAGATAAGAGCATCTAAATGCTTCAGAGTTTTTTGGTTTGTTTAACACTTTTAAATTACTACATGATTCCTTATGTGTTCCTTCATAGTCTGAATGACTGTGGTTTTCAGTCACAATGTAGAAAAAAATAAAAACACTGAATAATAATGTGTCCAATCTTTCACTAGGTAGTGCATATTTCAATGCATACACTGTTTAAAAGTCACTTTCCAGGTAGTTTCATTACCTGGAAAAAGTCTGTTATTTTATAATTTTTATGTATAAAAAACATATTGTTTCTGTAAATTTACTGATTAATTCTGTCTAAAATCAGAAGGCTGGATAGGTTGGAAATTCCATAAAACAAAAACAGAACATTAATCATTAGTATCAATTTAAATTTTTAAGACAATTTCCATTATTTTACAATCAGGCCCATTACTCAAACTTACCGCTGTGGCAAGTGAGTAAAGCCTGAAAGTTTACTTTACTTTATTTGTCCCTGATCTTTAGCTACTACTCTAACTAACTGTTAAAATTGGCTCAGAAACTAGTTACGCCAGCTAACATTAATACCTAGATTAGTACAAGAGTTACTTTAGTACTCAGTATAAAATAATGAATACCAACAGACTGTTTTAAACATCAACCACAACAGGTTTCAACAGCATTTAAACATGAACATCACTCAGCTCTTTTATTAAAAAGATTATGTTGTTCTTGAGGGGCGTCTCTTAAATGGACACGCCCACTAAAGTTTATAGTCTCAGCTTAGTGTCCTTTCATGATGCTGATTATTTAAACTATCCAAACGCCAAAATTCCAGCCGACCTTCTTAAACATCTCTTAGACAACAGAAAATAACAAAAATGAACAAAACTAGAAGACACGGGACGGTTGTAACATGGGACGGTTGTAACACCTTGAATTCCTCCAGTTAGAAACAAGCTAGAGTGAGTGATTACAAACTCCAAAGCATCATGGTATCCATTGTGACAAACCTTTAAAATAGCAAAATATAACAGGATTGCTCTGTTTTGTTTGTGCAGTTTTAATTATTTTAACAGTTCTTTTTTGTAAAATGATAGAAAATGTTCCTAGTTTGTAAACTTTTGTTGTAAATCACATTAAACGTTTAAAAAACATTAATTTATTCTTGTCATTTTAAGTTTTTGTTTCCAGTTACCAAAATACAAGAATAAAAAACAACAGTGCTACACTGTAAGCTAATAACCTTACTGATTAAATTGGCATACATATTAGCCAATAACATGGAAGTACTTTGATAAATAAATTCGGTAGTATATTATTAGTGATGGCTTATGTATGCTTTTTTGATAGTACCAATACCCCCTTACATTAAATAGTCAATAAAAAAAAAGGTTTGCCAAATTAATGCTTATTTAATTTAAAAGTTAAAAGAATACATTTTGTTCTCTCAGTGTTTTAAATTCAGTCATGAAAAATTTACATTATTGTTTCCAGCTTTTCTGGTGGCTGGTTTGCAGCCCCGCCCATTTTACCACCTAATTTTTTTCTTCTAAACTGTCTTTCTATCTCTAGTGTCCAAATAATTCCAACAGTTAACTTTCCCTATAATATTGATATTATTATTATATTATTATATATTATATTATTTCTGTCTAAAAATCGGGTCTTAAAATCTTATTCTTTTATGTTCATGAATAAATTGATTGAGCACCATGGTTAAAATTTTCTTTGTAAGCTTTTAATTTGTCAACTATAAAGGTTATGTATTATAATTCAGTATAAACAAAAATATTTTTTAATGTATTAAAACACTTACACTTTTACTTACAGAGTTCTTATGTTTGATGTTAATTATTACTTTTTGTTTATACTACATAAAGTCTACCATTAGCTGAAGGAGGTCTACTGTTTTTTTTTACTTCATGATTTTTTTATGAAAAGAGAGAGCTTTAATCCAATTTTGGTAGAGAGTCTTTTTTACAGGATCTATTGGTATGTTGTTTATGCAGTCTACTTACTTTTTTCCATAGGTAGGCTATTTGTTGATAGATTAATCTGACTTATTCTCTAAATACCAGAAAGTGTCCAAATTTCCAGTAAAAAGGAGAAATCTCTGGGTATTTTATGTCTCTTTTAACAGATGCAGATGCCCAGCTCACTCCCATGTGAATTCTGCACACACCTATCTTCCAGGTACCTTTCACCGATGTTTCTCTTCAGCCGGTCCAAATGTACTATAGGTGCAAACTTCTAAAAAAATTATTCTCAGAGAGCTGATCCTTAAAAATCCACATATGAAGTTAAAGTGAGAAGTGTAAAACTGCATGGAGCTGAAATCATCATATTTCCTATGTGTTCAGGTACTGGACACACCTGTGGAAGAAAAACTGACTATGCCTTTGAGGTGAGTAACATATAATATATATCTTTATATACAGTGAGATGCAAACGTTTAATGACCCTTGGTCAGAATATCTGATACTGTGGCTATAAGGCATGTATGATGAAAAAAATTACAACAACACATCATACACATCATAAGAGTGAGAAGCAATAACACCTTAAATTACAGCAAGCTCAAATTTCATTACCTGTGTGCACACATAAAAAAAACTTGTCTGGAGCAAAGGTAGAGAAAGAACGAGAGAATGAACTACAACAATGCTCATTACACACACACAACACTAGGGCTGCAACTAATGATTATTGTGGTAGTCGACTAATCTGATGATTATTTTTTTGATTAGTCGATTAGTCCAGCGTTTCTCAACCTTTTCACGACACCCTTTAAAAGTATGCAAAATGTCAAGGCACCCCAGTTTGCAATGTATTAAAAACATATACTCTGCATTTATTTATTAGAGGGAGCTAAACGGATGGGGGGTTGGGAGGGGGTGCTGAGAGGGGGGGGGGATTTACAATTAGCGCGAAAGCTGCTGACTTTTCAAATGAGTGAAATACTCTGCTACACTCACTGCTGAACTACCCCTGGATGAAGAAGTTAATGGCTCCGATTCAGAGTTATCTGAATCTGCAGTCTTCCATGCTAGCTTGAGCGCTTCACACTACTCTCGCGGTGCATCGCGTGGGGAAAAAACTTTACAGTGTGTCCCAATTTAGGGGCCGCATCCTTCGGAGGCTGTATTCGAAGGCAGATTGCGTCACAGATGCGCAGTAATACACCGCCTATCTCAGTGGATTGCATCCTTCAGAGTATGCTGCCTGTGAATCGGGACACACCCCGACACGCGCTGACTCTGGAAAGGAAATATGCACAGTATTTTGACGGCACCCCCGTACTTTTGTACAAATTGTACTTTTCCTGTCTTTATGATAGCAAAGACACACTGACAGCCCCTTAATCAAGCTGCACATCTCGCCTATAGATTACTACAGTAGTTTTCCAGACCTTCGCTTGACCTGCTCAATTCTTGAAACTCTCCAAATTACATTATGAATTGATGAAAACTGATAAAAAATTTTACATGCACTTTTTTATTCTAAGAGTGGTAGACATCTGCTTAGGAGTTTAGGACCATAGCCCTGTAAGCTAAGCTCTGAGATCTTGTTTGCACAGTAGTTATTTTTTTACTTTTTTTAACTGTAAAATTGCACAAAAAAATAACACCCTGATCTTGCCTAAAATTTTTCATTTCATACAATATGCGTATTTTGACCAGGGGTTTGGCCAAACTTCCTTGCATATTGCTGTTCATCATTTTACAATGAGTTTCTTCTAAACACAGCAACTCTGGTAAAGACCGGTATCAAACAGGCAGCTTGTGAAAAGAGGTTTAGTTTGTATTTTTTTATCAGTTGAATTCTGATTGGTCTGTGCTGGATCGGATGATGTCTGTCTGTGTGTTTCAGATGGCCTGCTCTAATATCAGATACGGAGAGGGCGTCACCAGAGAGATTGGCATGGTAATGTTTTTGTAGTCCTTAAATAAAGTTCAGCAAATATAATGAGTAACACTTCCTAAGACTCCTGTATTCAAAATGCATTATGATTCATTATATTGCACACGTAATACAATTATAATGACCATCATAAGCTTGTATAAAACTCGTAAGTAGGATTGAGACAAAATATCAATAACGCTTTAAAATTGTACCATATATGCCATCAAAAATCTATATATTTTTAGAAACACATGTGTGATTTAAGCTCCCCAGGACTTGCCGCACAGTTGGACTGAATTTACTGTTAAGAGCACAGTTTTGCTCAAAATATTGCAATGCACACAACATTATGGGTGACATACCAGAGTTCAAAAGAGGAAAATTGTTGGTGCACGTCTTGCTGGCGCATCTGTGACCAAGATAGCAAGTCTTTGTGATGCATCAAGAGCCACGGTATCCAGGGTAATGTCAGCATACCACCAAGAAGGACCAACCACATCCAACAGGATTAACTGTGGACGCTGTAAGAGGAAGCTGTCTGAAAGGGATGTTCGGGTGCTAACCCGGATTGTATCCAACAAACATAAAACCACGGCTGCTCAAATCACGGCAGAATTCAATGTACACCTCAACTCTCCTTTTTCCACCAGAACTGTCCGTCACCACAATAAATTATTGTGCTTTAAACCAGTTGTTTCAGTTCCATTGTCCAACCCCCTGTTCAGCTCTGGAAAAAATTAAGAGACCACTTCAGTTTCTGAATCAGTTTCTTTGATTGTGCTATTAATTTATGTGGTATGTGTTTGAGTAAAATTTACATTGTTGTTTTATTCTATAAGCTACAGACATTTCTCCCAAATTCTAAATAAAAATATTGTCATCTGGAGCATTTATTTGCGGAAAATGAGAAATGGCTGAAATAACAAAAAAGATGCAGAGCTTTTAGACTTCAAATTATGCAAAGATTTAAGAGTTCAGAAATCAATATTTGGTGGAATAACCCTGTTTTTTAATCACTGTTTTCATGCATCTTGTAATGTTCTCCTCCACCAGTCTTACACACTGCTTTTGGATAACTTTATGCCGCTCCTGGTGCAAAAATTCAAGCAGTTCAGCTTGGTTTGATGGCTTGTAATCATCTAAAGAATCAAAGAAACTCATAATTTTAAAGTGGTCTCTTATTTTTCTCCAGAGCTGTATGACGTACAGTAAAGTGTAGAGTAATAATATATTGTGATAATATTGTATCATGAAATGCCTTGTGATTCCCACCCCTACTCATATGTACAGCCAAACAACTTGACAAAAGCCTCTCGCTGCAGCCTGTAGGAAGGCGGGGTTGGCTATCTAACTCCGCCCTCATCCAGCGTGGGCCCTCCTTACGGCGCAAGCCACGCCCTCATTACATCCAAGGCCGTGGCTTTGACCGATATAGATTTGTAATTACATTTTAGGTACTAATGAGTCTGTCAGCCATTTGTCTATGAGTGTCCGAGATGAGGTGGGATTATAACATAATTTGGAGGCACTATATTTAATAATATTTATTGAAAATTATTGTATGATAGCGCAATTATAAAGGCATCTTTGAAACCATATAGTCATTGTTTGTTTGTGGTAATCAAAACCATGCTCATTGTTAAATATGAATTAGTTGTTTTTTTTGTAATTCTTTTTTTTAAATACAGTAGGAAATGTATGTTAAAGGAAGTGCATAATGTGTATTTTCATTTGTTTATTCAGGACCTGCAGAATCTCGGTGTGCGGAATGTGTGTCTAATGACTGACAGTAACTTGTCCAGGTTGCCGCCAGTCACTGCAGTGTTGGATTCGCTGGCTAGACATGGTGTGAAATATGAATGCTATGATAAAGTGAGGGTAGAGCCCACAGATAGCAGGTTTGTGTGTCTGTGTGTATTTGTGTTTGTGTGTGTCTATTTGTTTAGCTTGTGCATTTAAATTCATTGCCCAAAAAATAGATGCCCCCAAAATGAATCAACCGACATGAATGGTGGGTAAATTTGATATTTTCCCATTTTCTCCCCAATTTGAACGGCCAATTACCCAACCCACTCATTAGGACTTCCCTAATCACTAGTAATGCCCCAACACACCAGGAGGGTGAAGACTAACACATGCCTCCTCCGATACATGTGAAGTCAACCACCATTTCTTTTCGAGCTGCTGCTGATGCAGCATTACCGACTAGCATCACAGCGCGTTTGGAGGAAAGCGCAGCGACTCGGTTCCTATACATCAGCTCACAGACGCCCTGTGCTGCAGACATTACCCTAGGAATGATGTGGGGAGAGAGCGCCATCTACCCACCCGGAGGGAGCAGGGCCAATTTTGCTCCCTCTGAGCGCCGGGAGCTGATGGCAAAGCTGCATGAGCTGGGGTTCAAACCTGTGACCTCCCGCTCATAGTGGCAACGCTTTAGACCGCTGGACCACTCGGCGCCCTTAAAAAGAGATTTTTATTTATTTTTAAAAAAATTTTATATATTATATATTTTTTATTTTTTACCATTTATTGTTTCTGATAATCTTCATCTTACTTCTGGGTGCAATTGTTTTATTATGATGAGTCTATGCAGAGAACAGTATTCAGAGCATTTTGTATTATTTAATACAGACGATATAATTTTTTCCCCCCATTTTTTAGTTTCAAGGCAGCTATTGATTTTGCGAAGAAGAGGGATTTTGATGCATACGTAGCTGTGGGCGGAGGCTCTGTGATCGACACCTGTAAAGCAGCCAACCTCTATGCATGTCACCCGACAGCTGACTTTCTGGATTTTGTTAACGCACCTATCGGCAAAGGAAAGCCAGTTACTGGAACGCTGAAGCCTCTTATTGCTGGTATTTACATAACCTCACGCACACACACACACACACACACACATGCACAGGCTAATACACACTTTAGCTTCTGAACAAAAGGTACTCATACACACTTAAACAGCCAACATGACACAACATAAATTAATATACACAATTAAACAGTTAACAGAAATCCTCAAATTGTTTGTACTCAAAGATAACCAAAATGGATGCTTTTTTATAATTGTGTGTGTGTGTGTGTGTGTGATAGTTCCCACCACAGCAGGCACTGGAAGTGAAACTACTGGTGTGGCCATTTTTGACTTTGAAGACTTGAAGGCTAAAACAGGTCTCAGAAACCTCAAGCACCAAACACATCACCAAACGCCTGAACACAACATTACAGTCTATTACAGAGTACTTTAGCTGTAGTGTGGTGTGTCATTGCTTTGAACCCTCCTATTATCTTTAGTGTCTATTTGACCCCATTCGGTGTTGATTGGCATAATTGACATAATTATTGTCCTTCATATTTAATATTTAATGACGTTTCCTAATTTAAGTAAAAGTAAAATTAAAATTTGTAATGTTATAGATTTTTTAAAATGTTATTTGATGGGTTGGTTTTACCCCAGGCTGTTTTAGCTTGCTTCATTAATTATTAGAATTATCTAATACATGTTTCACACACATTTGGGTATATAATACTAAGATAACTATGATGTAACTTAACAACACTATGAAGTAATTCTAGAACTAATAATTCAAAGTTCAAAGAAAGAAAAATAACATTCTGGAGACCCAGACTTTATTAAATTGTTTAATCAACATTATTTCTGCATTTTCTGCTGTTTTAAATAACTGTGGTCAAACTGGCTCTAAGGATAAATGGTGATAATTTTAAAAATGTAAGGATAATGGAAGTTTAAAGCTCTGTGATCAGTGTAAAGTGTGACTATCCACCTTATTTTGTATGATGATATACAGGGGGCTACATTTGTTTACTATGTGTTAGAACATCAGGTGAACTAGTGGACCATTAATATAGAATACACCCACAGTGATGATAAACACACAGAACGAGTCATGTAATATATTTTGCTAGTTACAGGATATTACAGTAACTGGAAGTTTTTACTTACATTTATCAGCTTCTACAGGAGGGGAGCTGCATCTGTGGTTGGAGAAACCAAAAAATAAACGTAAAACATCCATCCAAACATCCATAAGTCCGCTCATACCATTTTGTGGATGAGAAACCAACTAAAAAACATCAAAACAGAAAGAAATGGCTCATGGCTCCTAATCATCTGTTTCACCAGAGCGTTGTAATTGAGTTTTTCCTGCACATCATGTACATATGGGCGTTTGGGTGGATGTTTTAAATTGAATGTCTGCGACCACAGATGCAGCTCCCCTTCTTTGAGAGGTGGTGGGCATGAGTTAGCTAGCTATATGATAGAATGTTGAGTTAGCATAGCTACTTTACGCTCAGTGTCCACAGCAGCAGAATGAGGTGTTTACTTGTAGTGTAAATTGTTGTCTAGTGTACATGTTTACATGTATATTAACACATTCTCTTTTCAGGCATAGCTAGTCGGTCCTTGAGGCCCACTCTGGGAATGGTGGATCCACTTCACACCCTGCACATGCCAGCCAGAGTAGCTGCCAACAGTGGCTTCGATGTGCTCTGGTAAGACTCATTCCACTGTGTGAGTGTGGTCATTGAAGTACTGGTATGACTGGGTTGTTGAGAATAAACAAATAGGCCTTTTATAGGTTGATATTAAAATATATTGTTCCTTCTGTGCCATTACAAACAATGTGTAAAAATATTTCTTTTCAAGATTTAATTGAAAACATTATTACACACATAGAGTATTAGGTTAATACTTTATTAACCATTAGTTTCAATACAGACATGTATAAAGTACTAGAAACCCAGACTTAATCAACAGTTGAAGTGTTGTTGAATCTCCACGCTTAAGTATTTGTACTAAAATGTTTTTAAAAAAGGTACTTAAGTATTGCTTCAGTAGTTTATGTAGTTTAAAATGTAGTAATGGAGTACTGAAAGTAAAAGTACTTTTATTAGTGTCACTCAATAATAAAGAGCTTCATCAAACCCAGTGACTCCTATCATTTTTATAACTGTAACGAGTAATGATGCAGCACATAAACAATGTATCAGAGTAAAAGTAATAAACTAAAAAAATATATACTCCATTAGATACAGAATTTTAGTACTACGGTACAGTAGTGAAGTAGTTCTCCTTCGTTACTATACATCTCTAGTTAAATAACATTCTTTTTGTTTTCTTTTTTTTTACGTTTTTTTTATAATTTATGTATTTCAATTATTGATTTAGCTATTTTCATGAAAATAGCAAGCTATTTAAACATGCTCAAGAATTCCCCATCCACTCTGTTATTTAAGCAATAATACACTCTAGGTTCGTGCTATAATGTGTAATATTGGCACTGCTTTTTTATTTTTATTATTGTGATTATACCACAGTTCCATTATCAATGTTTATTAAAAGATTTTGAGTTAAAGAAGACGAGAAAAATAAGATCTGTTTGGTTATAAAAATTCCGCAAGTTAATATAGTTCCATTGCTGCTCAGTTTATAGCTGCTCTGTTTGTTTGGTTTGTAAGCGCTACATGAAGAGCTTCGGTTACAGTGCATTATCGGCTGATAACGGCACTCACAGAACGCCTCACAGCCAATCACATTGCATGGTCAGAACTAACTGTGGTACAACTTAAGATAACCCCTCCAATTTAAGAAAGTAACCTTCAGTGACCTCACAATCTTATTATTGTGTTATTTTCAAGTGACAGAAGTCACTTTCTTCATGTTCAGAAATTAATAATATGAATTTCACTTAATATTTATCCGTACTTAGGGTGGACAGCTTAAGCTTTACCTCAATTTGTCCACTCTTTCATTGTCGACCCTGTTGTGCAGCTGGCCATAAAAGGTGGACCTATGCAATGCATGACAGGAAATTTTTAAAAAGTGAAAATAAAGCTTGATTAAGCAGGAAAATATTATTTCTGCATAGTCTGACGTCAGATTTTTATGGTTGTAAAAGACAAAAGGCACAGTATTATCATAATGATACGGCATTAAATATTTTAATAAAAGTGCAG
This sequence comes from Astyanax mexicanus, assembly GCF_023375975.1. Lineage (NCBI taxonomy): Eukaryota > Metazoa > Chordata > Actinopteri > Characiformes > Acestrorhamphidae > Astyanax > Astyanax mexicanus. The sequence goes on from NC_064411.1 coordinate 28,126,943, forward strand.
GATTGAAGTTCCACTATTTGTGTATTCTAACTTACTTAGTGAATTAACACTACTTGCTGTAGATGCAGATTTCTCATTGCATCTCCGTATCCCTCTGTTCCTCTCCATAGCCATGCACTGGAATCCTACACTGCACTGCCTTACACCATGCGGAGTCCCTGCCCCACCAACCCGATCAACCGCCCTGCCTACCAGGGCAGCAACCCAGTCAGCGATGTCTGGGCAAAACATGCCCTCCGCATGGTTGCCAAGTATTTAAAACGGTACATCAGTGTATGAGAGAAAGTCCAGTTCTGCTCAAGTGTATTAAGTATTTATTACATTTATTTTTTTACTTTTATGGATCGCTACATGTCTGTGTCTGTAAGTTTCAGTCACCTTGGTCTTCCAGTCTTTTCTCTGTAGTGAAGAATACAAATATGGGCATTGCCCTTCCCCCTTCTCTACAGTTACTGCATTTAATCACTTGGAAAGGCTTTACATTATAATGCCTTTTACATTTACTTTACGTATATTAAAAAAAGGCTATAACAATTGGGTTATATTTTGCCACAAAATATTAGTGAAGGTTTTTATTAGTAAGCCTTTATTATTGTGCCCTCAAATTTAATTTCATGTTTCTTTTATTTATTCTTATGTATGTTTTCTGATACTTACAGTTAGCATTAAATGAACTGAACAGAATATCAGATACTGACATGAGACTATTGGCTTTGGATCGCAAATAGCACTCCAGAGGTATTTAAATGTTGCTCAACCCGTGCAGAAATCACAGTTGAACTATTTCACAGCCCCTTACGGCTAAAGTCCTCTGTAACTGATTCTTGGCATTGGACATGATTAACTTGGAGACTGAAACAGTACTGGTCAACTGGAAGTGCTATTGTGATACTTTTTGAAGTATAATGTATAAAATTGTCTGCCTGAAACTGATTTACATAGCTAAGTAAAAAGCAAATCCAGTGGTATGAGCCTAACATCACAATGCCCAATGCTGGGAGTCAGCTGGGGTAATGTTTAGGATTCCAGCAGTGAGATGTGTATTCAGTACAGTTTGGAGGAGGAGGATCATTATCAGTTTGAAATGGGATGTTCTATACGTTTAAACGTGTGGGACTATGTGATAGTCAGGTGGTGGTGGACTAAGGACCTGTACGTTTTAAAGGAGATGTAAGTAGGTATGAGTTTTTACGACCTTTTAAGCATAATTAAAAACAGCTGCCCCCCTGCCTCCCCCTTGAGTCTGCCAGTGCAGTCAGGTGACCACATACTAGTACTGGGTGGTATATCGGTTCATTGGGTATACCGCGGGGGGAATTCGAACCGGTATGCGTTTCTGTCATACCGCCACACCGCTAGAGGGCGCTGTGGAGCGCCGTGCGGAAGAGCACCGGCAAAGAAGAGAGTAAAACGCTGGTCTAACTCCGCCCTGCAGAGAAATCAGAACACCTCCTGCTGCCGTTTCTACTGTACGAATGTTTTTATCTCAGTAAAATAGAGCTGTAACTAGAGCCCTTTAAAATATATTAATACTGTAGCTTAAAGGCTGATTTGAATGTGTTTGTTAGCTGGAGGAAGAAGGGAATTGTAGCTGATTTAAATACTGTAATGCCTCTAATGGCTTCAGGAATAACATATAGTCAATTTATATTAAACTATTTATTAAAATATTTAACTTTGTGAAGGAAGCCGTGTTAAATTTGTTAGCGTATCTCTTTTTAAGGTCTATTGTTTACATTCTTTAGCTATTTTTCTGCTAACGAAGTCTGATTTCTTCATATATTGTGTAATTTTATGGGACAAAGAAAACCCAATACTAATCAAAGCCTTAATTTAAAGCCTTAGTGTTTTATATTATATGTACTCCTAACAGTACAGTAACTCACAAACGTATATTAAAGCCCAGCCATAAAAATAAATATTAAACAAAAAAAAATTAAAATACTGTGATGTACCATGAAACCGCCAGAATCTTGAAAAATACCGTGATGTCCATTTTTGGCCATACCTTACCCTTTTATGTATGTGTGTTGTGTGTGTTTTTTGGCTTTTTTTTCGGTGTATGTCAGAGCGGTGCGGGACCCTGATGACGTGGAGGCGCGCTCCAGCATGCACCTGGCTAGCGTATTTGCTGGAATCGGTTTTGGCAACGCAGGAGTTCATTTATGGTAATTTTCTAAATTACTTTGTTTTTCACTTGTAGTGCTTCTGTCCAAATGTACAAGGTTGTTATATAACATGACACATACATTTTAATTTCTTAATTTTTTTTTTGATTGCTTTGTTAGTTATGTCTCTGTGAGAGAGAGATTTCAGATAGAGACCCTGCTTTATTGATTAACTCTGCTTAGTAAACTATTAGGTGACGTCATCTTTTCACAAATGGTGAGCACTAGGGCTCTGGGTGCTCCAGCAAACTAAGGCGCTGCCACTCTGATCCAAACCCTGGATCATGCTGCTTGCCATCAGCAGCCAGAGTCTGAGAGAGTACAAGTGGCTCTGCTCTCTCTGGACAGGTAGATGGAGCTCTCTCCCCACATCACTCATAGTTTTATGCTGGTAAGCACAGGCATCTGTTAGCCGATTTATCAGAGCTGGCAGGGTGTCAGAAGCTTTCCTAGTGTTAGGTCGAGGACTAATGAGTGGGTGTGGTAATTGGCCTTCCAAATTGAGAAAAAAAGTTGAGAAATTTGGAAATAAATAGTAAGAAAAACAAATAGAAAACACTTCTCTTTTTTTTCATTTCAGTCACGGAATGTCTTATCCAATTGCTGGCAATGTGAAGACCCATAAAGCTAAAGGCTACAGTGTGGACCATGCATTAGTGGTAAGACACTCCTGAATAGCACAGCATGCAAAATAACAAATTTGGGTAAAACTCAACATGCATTTTTCAGTATATTTTATGGATTTAAAAGTATTAAAGAACTGAAAATAACTGAAGTTGTCATTTAAATTATTTATACAATGTGTGTGTGTGTGTGTGTATTCCTTTAAGCCGCATGGTCTCTCAGTGGTACTTACATCCCCTGCTGTCTTTGCCTTCACTGCCAGTATGTGCCCGGAGCGCCATCTAGAAGCAGCAGAGATACTGGGTAATGCCTCTGTGTTAAAAGTGCTGTAAATAGTTGTAAATAAGATTAAGTAGCTTAAATGAAGGTTGGTTAAGCATAACTCTTACAATTGTGAGGTCACTATGAATGTAGTAATATTAAAGACATAAGTCACCTAAAAATCTGAATCTTGTAAGCAGATTTCTTGCCCAGAAAAAATGACATTCATATCCTTCATGTATATATGAATATGTGATATGTGTGGTGGATGGGCAAGGTGGGATGGATGTGGGCGGGGTGGGGTGGATGTGGGTGGGATTTAAAAGGGATAGTAAAACACTGTCTGTTTACTGCATTATACTCTTGCAACTGTTGTCTATAAAACTTTCATATCCTACAAAAATAAAAAATAAGCTTAAGATTATACATCAATGCAGTGATTTACTAGATGAATATTTGAGTGTAGAACATCTCATGTTCTGTAGTAGAAATGAAGCACTGTATGAGATTTAAACATTTCTGCTTACGTTACTTGGATACTTATTTGAATGTTCTGTTCCACCATAAAAGCTAAAGACGTGCCTAAAAACACATCTGCAGCATTATTTAAGGTGGAATGGTAAATTCAAAGAATCTAACTTCATGTAATTGATTTAGTAAAGGCAACAAAGTGTATTTGAGAAAGATAGGTAGCAGTTACTTACATGTAGTGCTGCGGCTTGTGCAGGTGCTACCTTAATGAAGATGCAAAACACGTGACCAATGAGAGAGGCAAGCAATGGTATGATCCACTTTAGGAGAGTTTGTGTAATTGCTTGTAATTGTATTACAAGATACACACCCCGTAATTCACGCTCTGGTGTCCACAGCAGTAGCTACTTCAGACTTTCAGACTGCATTTACTTTATACCATACGACCATAAACCATTTATTATGAACAGAAATTTCTAACACAAATGCAGAACTGTTACGGCGAATAAAGCAGGTGTGTTTACTGTTATTGTGATCAGGTGCTGATGTGAGGAACGTGAAGGCTGCGGATGCTGGCTCTGTGTTGGCTGACACACTGAGGAAGATCTTGTTTGATCTGGAGGTGGAAGACGGTTTGGCTGCAGTTGGCTACAGTAAAGAGGATATTCCTGCTCTGGTGAAGGGAACCATTCCTCAGGTTCATAAATTCTAATCTCTATACTGTACACTGTTTATTAGCCCACAGCTATCATCACAGCATTAATTATACAGTTACAGACAGTATTAGTACAATCATTGTCAAAATTTGTTGCACCCAGATGGAATCAACAGACAGGAATGATACTTGCTCGGTAGTCAGTTGGTCATCTTTAGTGACTAGTAGGCCTTTCACAATGATTGCAATATCGATTTATTGTACGATAAATTAACATGACCTCAATAATATTTGATAATTTTTAATAATCGTGATATAGTCTATTGTGTTTATTTGTATGTTTGTTTACATATATAACAGTGAACATTATTTTAGCCAGTCATGCTTCAATAACTGTCACACAGTGTGGACAAAAGTATGTGAAGAAATAATTATATAATTCCCAAACTAATTAAAATAAATGATTAATTCAAATTTCCGTTGTCTTTAAAAAGTGTATAATTGCTTTTTATGCTATTTTGTTATCATTATGTTTTGTAAAATTACAAAAAGATTGTGTATCTCAATAATTTCTGGGACAATATATCGTCCACAAAAAAATCTTATCGTGACAGGCCTAGTGACAAGTTTGACATTTGTCTCGGTTGGGACGGCCAACAAATTTGTGTGTGGAGATAAACGGTTTGTCCTGAAAGGGCTGATGTAATGGAGTGGTGTGTGAAATCGTATGATCCTAGATCACCTTTAGTGTTCTTTACAGGCACTTTGACAGCCCGACGTTATGCTAATGAGGTCCTGCAACTAGACACTCTACCTTTTTTCAATGCTTACTCTACTGCACTGTTCCAAAAGTAGAAGAACTCCATTAGGAACCTCTACAACTGATGTGTTACACTCTACTTCTGTATGTGTAGCTCAACTCTCAGTTTTGGTGTATGCACCTTGGTGCTTATTTTTTAGCATGTGTGTCTTCAGTTAATATTTATATATGTGTGTGTTTCTATGCTGTTTCTATACAGGAGAGGGTGACAAAACTAGCCCCCAGATATCACACTGAAGAAGATCTGACTGAACTGTTTGCTGCTTCCATGAAGCTGTTCTGAACACGTGTGCGGGCACAGGATATCAACGGGACATGTTTCTGAACAACTTTAAATAAATTAAATATGACCACCCTGCATTGTTTCAGAAAAAGAAAGATGTTTATATTGATGATGAAAAAATATATATTTTTGAGCTAATTAGTATATTTCTGTAAACTTTTTCATAGTAAATTCTGATCGCTAATCAATAAAAGTATTTTGTCATTGCCTACCTAATGTTCAGATGCACACAGTGTAACTGTGTTGATGTGTAGAGGTGTAATTAAAAGCATTCCTATTGTTAAAATCAGGACAATATCTAATCTTTTGATGTACCTAGAGGCATGTCCAGTGAAGGGCATTTGTGCTCTGGGAATAAAAACAGAAATTGATTCTTTTTGGAACTTAATCCTTAATGCTGCTCATTGGCCATTTGAACATTGTATGACCTTGTCGGTATGTGTACACTAAAAAGGCCTGAGCACAGGGCTTAATCAGACTTCATATACTTTATACAATTTTAAAACAATTAAATACATTTCCTTCAATTCATTTGGCTTGTCATTTTCTATTTTCTATGCAATATAATGTAATATTAAATATTGCCTTCGTTGTTTCGTTTCTGTTGCTATTGTGTATTTCCAAGTTTGGATCAAAAAAATTATATCATATTTCATAATCTGAAAGATCACTGGTTAAACAAGGCCACAGATTTACACACAGTATGAAAAGGGTACTATGAATAAGGTGCATTATGAACTAGAAAGAGACAGAAACTTTATTTTAGTAATTCAGTTCAAATTGTGAAACTCATTAATTATATAGATGTATTAAACACAGAGTGGTCTATTTTAAGTGTTTATTTATTTTATTGTTGATGATTATGCCTTACAGTCACTGAAAATCCAAAAGGCAGTACCTCAGAAAATTTGAATATTATATGAGACCGATGCTTTTGGCAGCGTGGGCAGTGTGCCAAGTCCTGCTGCAAAATGAAATCTGCGTCTTCATAAAAGTTGTCCTCAGAGGGAAGCATGAAGTGCTGTAAGATTTTCCGGGAAAACAAAACTGCACTGACTTTAGACTTGATCAAACACAGTGGATCAACACCAGCAGATGACGTGTCTCTCCAAACCATCACTGATCATCAGTAAATTTTACAATTCATTTGGAAATTAAGGGATCAGAGCCTGGAGGAAGAGTGGAGAGACACAGTCCAAACTGCATAAAGTCTAATGTAAAGTTTCCACAATTAGTGATGGTACTCAAATTTTCAAATTTTAGGGGCAGTTCCCCAGACATAGATTAAGCCTGGATATTTTCCATTGAAAGGAAAATATAGTCTACAACTAGGCTTAATATATATGTACGGAAAACTGCCTCAAAGAAATTAAGTTTAATCCTAGACTACATATTCCTCTCTATTCATAGCAATATATAGTCCAGGACTAGGCTTAATCCCTGTTTGTAAAACATCATCGAATTGGTTAATTGGATAGGGATTAACCCTTATTCTAGAATATATTTTTATTTTAATGGAGAATATTTATTCACAGCGCTTTATAATCCAGAAAAAACCCTTAGGGGCAATTCCCCAGAGATGGGTTTAATCTAGTCTTTGACTACACAGGTTTTAATGGAGATTATTTCAATTGAAAAGAAAGTTTAGTCTACAATTAAGATTATCCATGTCTGGAAAACTGCATCTAAGAAATTAAACCGTATTCTAGACCACATATTCATTTCAATTAGGAATTTCTATTCATATCAATATATAGTCCAGGATTAGGATTAATCCCTGAATGGAAACCTGCCCCTAAGAGTGATCCTATCTGATAAGCTTTATGTCAGAGGCCAGTGACCACACGCTTTGCAGAGAGGCATCAACTTTATTCGGTTGTTATGCTGAAAATTCATTGCACATGCAAACCGCAAACACTTCAGCTGTGTGGGCTCTTTAAACTGGTTTATTGGCAGAGAAAGAACAAACCGAAAGAAAAAACAACCAGAATATATGTACAGGATAAAGTATAGTACAATATATACTATTATAATACACAACTTACAGGCCACCACTCCAACAGCCAGAGAGCAACACACTGCACTTATCATGTCTGTCTGAAATTCAGATTTCATCTGAATCAATCATTACTAATATTAATAGCAGTACTAATAATCATTCTACTCTATTCTTCCCAGTCCCGAGTGCTGACAGTGCAAAGCCATTGAGCGGAAAATAACATCCTCCTATATAGGTTTTCTTTTCTTTTTTTTTTTTGCCCATCATCATGCTCGTCATACCTAAACCTAGACAAAATTCCATTTTTAAGACACCTCCCCCTTAGCCTCGTCCACTCCTCTTTCCACCCAAAGACACAGAGAGATCACTCTGTATGGAAAAAAAAAGAAAACTAAACAAGGGTTCGGGCAGGATGTGTGTGTATGTGTGTTTAAGAGTGTGTAGCATTGGTTATAGGTAAAACTTAATGACTGTTAAGGCTGCATGGGTGTGTATGTGGTGTATGTGGTGTGTGTGTGTGTTGGAGACAAAAGCAGTTTGTGTGTAAGACTGCCATGCCAGTGGCAAATGTAAACGTATGTAAACCTCCCTCAACTCGAACCTCCAATCAGAATGAAGCTATGTTCACTTCATCGCATCTCCAATCCAGACCTAGGAGATCCACACTGAGATCAACCGTACACCCTAAACCTAAACCGGGAGATAACAGACAGAACTAAAATTGATTGTCAGTTTCCAGCAGGGATAAAGCCTAGTCAATGAAAATGGAAAATATCCATTCAAAATGCCATGCACTCCAAGACTAGGCTTCATCCCTGTCTGGCGGAAACTGCCTTATCATTTAGATTAACCAATCAGGAGAGAAGGCCGTTCCACTCTGAGACAGTAGGAACACTAAGAGGTCAGGAATCCAGCTTGGAAAAAACACTTGCCTGTTAGTACAGCTTTAAATCTGCTCCTTCACATTGTTAATCAAATTAAAAAGCTCTGTATTGCACAAACATCAGCATTCTCCTAACCACATAATCAAACCTAATCAACTTCATCTGCAAAATCTTCAAAATGACTATTGGCTTTTAAAGCCCAAATTAACACCTAAAAAAAAAAAATTCATCCCATTTCTTTCCTAATTTAGAAACCCAATCCTTGTTCATATACACTCTCCCTATTACTAGTAATGCCCCCATCACTAGGAAGGTGAAGACTAGCACATGCCTCCTCTGATACGTGTGTAGTCAGATTCCGTCTCTTTTAGAGCTGCTGCAGATGCAGCATCACAAAGCAGTCGTCGCGTTTGGAGGAAGGAGCCAGTTCCCCAGCTCTCATACATCAGCTAACAGATGCCTGTGCTGAACATAATTACTTATATTTTAGGAGTGATAAGGTTGGAGGGTATGGCCATTATACGCTCTTTCTCGGACTCTGGCTGCTGATGACATTAGACATTAATGACTTTTGTCTAGTATTTGTAGCATTTTCACTGTGTTTGTAGAGTTGTTGAGTTTTGATATCCTATCCAAACACACAAATAAAAAAAAAAGAACACAGCCATGAAAGAACAAAATGAGGAAATCAAGGATCTCCATTGGAAGTGCTAAGTTTAACCATCAAGCCAAAACCATCAAGCCAAATCCTACCTTTAGGAATATTTACTATCACCGAGCCAAACACAAACAGAGCCTCTTAATAATCAGTACTGTTCTGATTACCTTCCGAGTTATAGCTCTGGATCAGATAAAAACTCGTCAAACTTATCCAAATACTACAATGACTCCAGTTCAGATGAAGGTTTGTCTGATGCGTTTCCTATTGATTTGCGTATAAATTGCTACAGGAGGCTTCAGATGCAGCTAGTTTGGTAAAAGTTGTACGTACACACACACTCTGTAAGCTTGCTTAGTGTGCTCTGCACTGAAGCATGTATGTGTGTGAAGCATGGGTGTGTGAAGCATGTGTATGTGTAAAGCATGTATGATTAAATGCGACAAACACATTTTCTGCCAGAACTTCTGCTTAACTCCAAACAAAGCCTTTAAGACTGAACAATTTTTCAGGAATGCAATTAGCACACACACACACGCACGCACGCACGCACACACACACACACACACACATAGCACACTGTTATCGATTAGTAAGAAGATGTGTTTCAGTGTGCGTGAACAACACTTCTATCCATGTGTACGTGTTGCGTAAATCAGAAAGCTGTACGTGACAAACTGCAGGCGACACTTCATCAGGACTGATCCATAGGCTCAGAGGTGCTCGGAGGCTCCGCCCCCTGGCTCTCCATCTCATCTTGCTCGTTTGGTTCCTCCTCCTTCACTTCATTCTTAGTGGTTGTGGTTGTGGTGGTGGCGGCGGCGGCGGCAGTGGTGGCGGCGTCAGATGCGGCCTGCTGTCGTAAGTGTTTGTCCATAGAGGCCTGTATATTGGACACCATCTCCTGTAGGCGGCGCCTCTGAGCCTCAACAGCCGATGGCTCTAGCTCCACCCCCCCGCGTCCCTCACGCAGGGTGAGCATGCCCGGAGCCACACGCACAAGGTCTTCCCCTGATAAAGCTAGACCCTCCCCGCGGGCGCTGCCGCTCAAGTCCACCCCGCTACTGTGCTGCCGCCTGATTGGCCTGTGCTCAAGAGGGGTGGATCCCAGAGAGTGACCTTTGCCCTGGAAGGCAGTGACGGTCTGTTCCTTCTTCCGGACCACCCCTCCACTTCCCAGTTTAAGGCTGTGGGCGGGGCTTCCCTCGCGGCTATGAGAAGAGGTCTCACTGCAGAGCTGGGACAGGGCTTCCTGGATGAGGTCCTCCACATCAGGACCCACAGGGAAGTGTCCTGCAGCGTCCACACACAGCTCCAAGCGCTCCTCCGCTGCGTTGAACACAAACGTCTTACCGGTCAGGTGCGGCAGAGTGCAGTGCTTCCCGTCCAGCAGACCTAAATTCAGAATTCAGAATAATAAAACACATTTTAATACACATAATACAAAATATTATGAGCCAGTCCTATCAGCACTGCAAAAATTACACATAGACTACAAAATGTTCCTGTTATTGTATAAAGCCCTACACAGGCTTGCTCCTGAGTATTTGCGAGACCTCATCTCCTACTCTAAACTCCTATGAACTTATGATCTCCTATTATTTAGACCTGTTATTAGGGTGCTGGTTTCTTAGTAGTTCCCTGAATTCAGAGGATCTCTGCAGGAGGAAAAGCATTCTCTTATAAAGTGCTGCAACTCTGGAATAACTTTCCTGATTATGTTCGTGACTCAGACACAGTCTCAATCTTTAAATCTAGACTGAAAACTTACTTGTTAATGTTTATGTTTTTTCCCTTTAGATAAGGCTGCAGATCCAGGGGTTCATGGACAGAGGGAATTGTGGGTAAACTGAGATGATGGTGCTGTTTTTTCACCCACTGCAAACGGTCACTCAGGTTCGTGGGCGGTGGAGTGGGTGGATGCTGGTGTTTCAGGGAGCCTCCGTGTCTATGTTACCTTCTGGCTTTCTGCCATTAGTTAGGCTGTTTTACTCAGATCGGCCAGAGTCATTAGATAACCACACTCTGATAATGTTTTATACTCTCTGTTTTACATAAATCCAGTCAAAACTTATTCAATCTCTCTGCCTTTCTGATTTCTCTATCTATCTCTTCTACATGTATGGAGATGCCCTGTTCCTGATGTTGCTCAGCCTGGCTCTCCACTGCCCGCTGTGTTGTATCCCTGCTCTACAACTCAGCATTAACACACTCAGAATCTGTTTCTATATTAGCCACAGCTCTTTATTATCATTATGTGCTCATCACCCACTCACACTTATAACTCAGAACCTGTTTCTACATTAGCTATAGCTCTGCTTTATCAATTATGTGCTCATCACCTTTTCACATTGATAGATTAGTACCAGTTTCTATATTATCCATATCTCTCCATTATGTGACCATCACATTTTTACTTTCATAAATGAATACCTGTTACATTAGCTTCACATTATCTCTCTGTACTGTTGTTTTGTTCTGTTATTTGTTTGTTATTTGTTTTGCACTGAGCTGGTCGACTGGAGGGGGTTCCTTCTAAGGTTTTTTCCTCTTGATGTTTTTCTTTGCCACTGTGTCACCACAATAATTAGCATCTCTGTGGTACTGCTCATAAGAGGTGTGGACTTGTTTTGTGACAACTTCGGCTATAAAAAGTGCTATATAAATAAAACTGAATTGAATTGAATATATAGTCTAAATAAATAGTCCGGACTGGGACTATAGCATTAAAATTAAATAAAATCATTATACCATGACACTTGTAAACATTTTCACAATACATGATATCCATCCTTTTATCCACTTCTTTCTAGTCTATTTGCAAACAAAACACTAGTAATGCCTTTTAATTGTTATTACAATTATATTTAAATAAAATCTCTGCACTACATGCAATTTAACAGGAGTAATCATATGGAGAGGAATTAGTGCCAAATTGAAAAGCAAACACTACCGTTTAAAATTGTAAATGCAATCCACAAAATGCATTGCTTTTCCACACTAACATGCAGAATGTTTGTCAAAATGAAATGCAAAACTACTATTACATTACATTTCACTGCACCTCTTTATTGAAAAACAATACACAAGAATTTACCTTTTTAAAACCAAACGCTGAATTTGAGTCAAAATTGCACTTTAAATACAATCAGCTCAACTGCATTGTATTCCACTGTGTGATGCTGCGAATGATAAAAGCAAATCACAATGCATGGGATTGCATTTGATCTCAGAACAGCACAGAATTTGTGCCAAAAAAAAAAAAAAAAATTAAACACTGTCCAATCAGACCCCACTATCGAAACAAAAGAACAAAAAAAAAACAGTCAGAGTAAAACTTAATAAGGGGAAGCATCACTTTAAAAAAATGAACCAAACACACCCACGACACCTCGGCAAGCCTTCATTTATAGTATTAGAGTGTTTATTTTCTCTTTAACCCCGTTACAAAATACATGCTCACTCTTGACTCGTTTCTCAGCCCTGCCCCAATTTCAGTAGTGGGTTCCAATTGGACAGTGATTACATTTCATTTTGGCACGAATATCGTGCTGCTCCTAGACGAAATGAAATCCTGTGCTTTGTGATTTGCTTTTGAACATTCACAGCATCACACAGTGTAATACAATGCAGTTGAGCTGATTAGATTTTAATGCAGTTCTGATACAAATTCTGATACAAAATCTGTACTTTTTGAAAATGTAAATTCTGGTGTATTGTTTTTCATTAAAGCGATCAAGTGCAGTGAGATGTAATGTAATAGCGGTTTTGCATTTCATTTTGGTACGTACTCTGCATGTTAGTGCAGACCACTGAACAAAGATGAACTTACATGTCCTTTCACTTAATTAAAAGAAATCTAGTCAAGTAGATTTTTGTTGACGTAGACATACTACTGTCAAAATCTATAGTTAATACACATCATCAAATATTATGCGTTTAATTTAGGTGCAACCTGATGATAAAAAAAAATGCTTCCAAAGAGAAGGGTGAGGGGTAATATTCTGAAGCCTTCCACATCAACTGTCAAACAGCAGGCACTATTATAGCATCAGCATATACCTTTACACACATCAACATTATGACTACCTTCACGTTTCTACACCCACTACACATTTTCACAGCTCCACTGATCACTTTGCTCCACAAGCACTTTGTAGTTCTATAATAATTACAGACTGTAGTCCCGTATCTGTTCCTCTGCCTACTGCATTATTATATCTATTATCTGTACTTGCTGTAAAATTAGGGAAGGAGAGTAACATAAATTCAACTCTCTGTATGTCCTGTACATATGCAGTATTGACAATAAAACTACTTGACTTGACTACTTCATTAGTATCCTTCTTCCACCCTGTTCTTCAATGCCTAGGACTCCACAGGACAGAAAAACACCACAGAGCAGCCATTATTATTTGGGAGGTGGGTCCTTTTTCTCAGCGCTGCAGTAATTGCACCAGTGGTGGTGTGGTTAAACACCAACAGTGTCCTGTGGGCAGTGTCCTGTGATCACAGATGAAGGACTAGAGAACCAACACACCAAGAGCAGCAAAAAAATAAGAGCTTCTGTCTCTGATTTTTTCTGTATCTACAAGGTGGAGCAGATGTAGGTACACCAGGAGTGTGTAATAGAAGAGAGTGTAGAACAGTGAGTAAACAGTGTTTAAAAACTCAAGCAGCACTGCTTTATCTGATCTGCTCACTGTGCCAACACAACACACACTAACACCTCATACACCACCACCATACCAGTACAGACACTACAGTACTGAGAATAAATCATCCACCACCCAAATAATAATAATAATAATTATTATTATAATAATGATTATTGAAGAACAGGGTGAGGATAATAGAGGATAATATGCAGTGTATGCAGAGAAACAGATACAGGACTACAGTCTGTAATTATAGAACTACAAAGTGTCCTATATGATCAGAAGAGCTGATGACAGTCTTACACCTGATCTGTGGATATGGTGGTATGGAATTGAGTCACTGGGCTTTATTAATGATGTGAGCGCTGGCAGAGTCTATAGGGTCTATAAAAGTCTATAGAGTAACCTGACCGCAACCTAACTGAACACTTCCTAATACGAAACTGAAGCAGAAATACCGAGAAACAATCATCAACTGAGAGCGACTGCAGTAAAGGCCTAGCAAAACATCTCATAGTGGAAACCCATTTTGTGATGTCGCAATATTGTAGACCTTAAGCAGTTACCAACATTTAACATTTTAAAATCCATTCTTGTTTTTACATAAGGTTAGTTTGTTTAGTTTCATTTGTACCTCAGTATATAAAGGAACTTTAATTTTCTGTTACAATATAATATATATATTTTTTTAAACCTGTTTAAACCCCAAATTACAAAACTTGCACTGTTCAAATACCTATACTGACACTTATTTTTCACAAATTAAAAACAAGGAATAATTTAGTTGTGTGTGGAATATTATTCCATTTCACTTTTTTTTTCCTAATTTTTTGGAGTCATTCCACTGCAAAATAAACTGCAAAATAAATACACCTGAATACTTAAGCATCTGTAAATGCAACAAAAATTCTATGTGGTGCAGGGGTGTTGCTCATGAATGTTCTGTTGTGTTGTAAAGGCGGGGCACAAAAATAAAAAGGGCCCTTGCAGCACGACATGATGTTTGTACATTCTATAGGGGGTGTGGCTTAAACTTTAAACATGAATGCATAAAATAGATGCAAGTTTAGGAATTAAAATTAGTTTAATAAATATTGTGACATCATTCCCAACAATTTACTCTGTCTTGTACAATTAAATAAAGTCTATACCAATGTGAGGGCACCTATGTATTCAACTGGTGGGCACCTAAACACACACATCATCATATATCACACAGCAGACCTACTCAATCGAACCAGCTCAGTTCAGAGGCATAACAGCTTGTTGATGGTTATAGGAAGTAGGGGTGGGCAATATTATATCGTATACAATATATCGTGACACAGAAATATCATGATATTAAAAATCCATATCGTGATAATAGGGCTGTTCTGTCTTAATAGTAGTCTATTATTTACTGTGAAGCTTTAGGTGTATTTATTGTATAATTGTTTTAATTTGCAGTTTATATGCATGCACTAAATATTCTGCAATATTATTTGCTGCATTATATTATTTTATGCTATATTATTTATTTTGCCACATTATGATTATACGGTTATACTATTATACTATATTCCTGAAATGAATGAATTATTTTAGCTTTCCTATATCGCCAAGTATATCGTTATCACTAAAATACCCTGAAATATCGTGATATTATTTTAGAGCAATATCGCCCACCCCTAATAGGAAGTGATTGATTTCAGTTATTTTCTTTCCTTTATTTTATTATTAGTTTTGTGTGATATTAAATCAATTATATATATTTTTTTTCCTTCTGCTTTTTTGTGTTGTTCCAATACACACAAAGTAAGCAAATATGGGCATAACAAAACGTGTGTAATGGCAATAATTTTCAGAGAGAACTTTCTTAATATTTTATGCAACAAAGGGTTTGTCGTGATTTTTTTTTCTCAAGATCAGTTTTCATTGGCTATTAATGGGACACACTCAGACTGAGTCGCTGATCAGTACACAATAACATATTACATGTTTGACATGCTTTGGATCAAAACTGGGAGGCCAAATATCAGAGTCTACGCCCCTCACACACTACTCAATTCTCTCTCAAGCAATCCACTCCCACTGAACACCCTCATTATAGACTGCTTTGACAAACTGACACTTCAATCATATTACTTACTAAATATCAGGGACACATTATATGTAATTTTATTAGCTGTGTTGAAGAGTTTCTTTCTTGTGCAGAGATGTGTCACAATGACTGTTCATGAACTAGAGATTGTTTGGTGGATGATGTTTATAATTTGCAGGCATAGAGATCAGTTTCATTTCTGCTGAAAGCCGCTGGGCAAAACTGAAACTGAAGAAGTGAGCCTTTCTGAATGATGTGCCTGTAACCTCTGCTCAGTATGACCTACGCACACAAGCCTGAAGATCTTTTCCATCCATTATCTAATTTCTTCTCATTCCATTTTTTATAGACTTATAGCTAAACGGCTGTTCAGGTGCAGATTAACTGATTTGTTAGACATATTATTACTAAAGCTATGAACTAATGCCATCTCTGCTGCAGCTCCATGCAACATTTGATGAAATACATGCTACTCCATGACATAGGACCTTCTTCCTGTATTTACTTTATTAACCCCGCCTCAGACAGCTCTGACCAATAAGCAGAGTTGAAATGATCACATGGTGTGACACATTTTGTTGCATTTGCAGCATTCCAAACCACAGTAAGTGTTGCTGAACAACACAATGTTAATTAACACAATGTTGATTGTTAATGTTAACACAACAGAATTATGCTGTTGCTGCTGTCATATTGATAGAATTGATCATTTTTGTTCTGTTTTTGTGCACCAAATTCTGGATTTTTTTTTATTATTGCAGATACACTGATCAGCCAACTCATTGTTTCTAAGCTCACTGTCCGTTTTGTCAGCTTCACCTACCATATAAGTTCACCATGCTACTGTCAATGCAGTGCTGAGAATGACTCACCAAAATAAACCACCAAACAATAGCTGTTCTGTGGGGTCCTGACTAAGTATGGAGAGAAACAGATACAGGACTATAGTCTCTAATTATACAACTGCAAAGTGCTCCTATCTGGAAACAGGTACGGACAGTAAATGTACAAACAGGAATGTGGTTTTAATAAAGTGGCTGGTCGGCATGTTGTACACTCATTCTGCCCCAGAAACAAAACCGTTATTATGGAATTATGCTTTTTAAACAAAATAGAATATGATTTATATTTTAGATTTGTCAAAGTAGCACCTCTTGCTTAGACGGCAGCTTTGCTCATCTTGGCTGAATTTTCTCAGTCAGCTTTATGAGGTAGAGTCCCCATGAGGTAGAGTCACCAAATGGCTTTCAGTTAACAGCTGTGCTGAATGATCAAGGGTTAATTATTTGAATTTCTTGCCCTAATTGAGTAATGTTCTAATTTAGGTAAGATCAGTCAATCCAAAAAAAATCAAGAACTTTGAATGTATTCTCATGTGTGATCCCTATGATGAATCTGGTTCTCAGCAGGGCCACCCCAGGAAAGGAAGACCAAGAGTTTCCTCTGTTACACAGGATTAGTGCATCAGAGTTACCAGCCTCAGAAACTGCAAGTCAACGGCTTAACACTTTGTTTAATACTTTTAAGTTACTACATGATTCCTTATGTGCTCCTTCATAATCTGAATGACTTCAGTATTCATTTACAATGTAGGAAAAAAGAAAATTAAACATTGGTGTGTTTTGACTGGCACTGTATATGCCTATACAGATATACAAGGAGAGAGAGAATTTACCCATGTCTTTCTTGACAATGTTGTAGAAGACTCCTCCCTGCTGAAACAGATGAGGTAACTTCTTAGCATAGGACCACACATCTTCACCTGAGAGAGAGAGAGAGAGAGAGAGAGAGAGAGAGAGAGAGAGAATAAATGAGCACAATCAGAAACCTCTCTGGAGAAGGTTGTAATCAGAGAGCACAGCAATACACTGATACAGTGCTGGACAAAACGGGCACATTTTAAATCATAACATCTCCTTCATAATTAATATGACAAATATAAAAGCCTACACACTTCTGAAAAATTCATTTGACAACTCATGTAATATATACTGTAATAAACGTCTGTCGAGTGACTGATGCTCTAAATGTAAATGTAACGTATACTGAAATATTGGAAATGTGTTTAAAAATCACATCACTGCTACTGAAACATTTTATATTGTGATGCATATTGATTATTGAATAATTGTCCAGCCCTGGGCTGATGTAATGAGGTTATCTTAGCTTATGATTCATGCTTTAACATTTGTGTTTGTTTCTACATTGCTGATTTTATAACTGATAATATATATATGATAAGATAATATGAACTCCTCTAACCACACCCACCTGTCACCAAGTGAAAACTTCCCGTTTGCTTACACTTACACTTTACTTAGAAAGATGGAATATGTGCACTATGATTTCCAATTCATAGTGTTGTTGAAATGTTTAAAACTGAAAATTCCCTTCAACAGAGAATTGATAGCATTTCTCAGAATGCTTTGAAGTCCAGTTTAATTCCTGTCTATGAAAGGAACCCTGATAGTATTCTCTTTAGTCTAAAAATATTAAAATACTAAAATATTTCAACCAGATTTTATGTTCCCCTCATAAGTAGGTCAAGTTAAATTGGCATCATATACATTCTGTTTAAAAATATCAATATAAAGCAATTTAAAATATGGAATAAATTGATTATGATCAATTTAATTGCAAAAGAAAACTCCTAAAATCCTAAAAGACATTCCTCTAACTCATATAAGTGCATTTATGTGTTCCATAATCTAATTAGATAGATTAGACAGATAACTCAAGTTTTGCGAGCATTCAAGTAGTCAATTTAGATCAGAATAACGTCTAAATACCTGATTAAGAGATCTGATAAAGAGAGCTGGATTTTAGCTCTGTCCATAAATGAAAACAGACCATGATAGTGGAAATAAGCAAGCAGTGTTTAAACACAGCACTTGTGAGATGGAGACACAACAATAAAAGATTTAAATAATCTTCATCTTCTAGCTGACGTATATTCGCATAGTGTAATAGTTTTTCTCATACTTTTATATTTCTGTAAAAAAACATACATTAGAACATACGTTAGAAAGTGGACCCTACCCATCAGTGTTGCCAGGAGACATAATGATGACATCTCCAGGTCAATGTTGTCCTGCATCTCTCGGCTGGCGGTCCTCCTGAAGCGGGGTTCTGTAAGGGTGCGATTATGAGCATCTGATGTGTGTGTCTCGGAGTCGACGGACGTATCCGGAGCTTTCTCTTTCAGCACCTCCACAGTGATGCGGTCTCCATGCTGCAGGGGCACAGGTAGGTCCTGCTGCTCTGGGGGTGGGGGTGGAAGCTCCCTTGGGGGGAAGCCGTGCCGGATGCACTGCTGGTGGGGCTGCAGGTTGAGGGCCTGGGCAATAGCGGCTTGAAGATCTGCATAGGTGGTGTGGGCCTGCAGCTGTAGCATGGCTTGGCGCCCATCACTCGTAGTCACACGGATCTTCTTCTCCCCACTAGCTGGGGGGACCTTTGTAGGTGTGGGTGGAGCTGAAGAGGAAGAGGATGATGCAGGGGAGGTGGGGCGTGGCTCTCCACTCTGGTCCTGCATGCGTGTGCGCTGGGTGCGCCTGCGCTGGGACAGAGCCGCCTGCTCACTTATGCTGTGCTGCAGACTCCTTTCAGCTCGGCTCATGACCAGCTCCTCCTTGTGCAGAGTACGGCCCTTCTGACCGGTGAGGATGATCTTCGTTGGGGGGTTTGCGTCCGACTCCAGCACCTCTCCTCCTCCTCCTGCTGCTGCTGCTGCTTGCCCCTGGCCCTGAACGTGAGTACCGTCTAAAGCCACTGGGTGGTATTCATCTGGGTTCTTCTTGGCTGTGTGGTGCAGGATGGTGTTCACCACCTTCTGCACCAGAATCTCACTGCCGAATTCTCCAGGAAAGTGCTTTGTGACTAGGCGCATCGCAACTTCATAGACGTTGCTGTTCAGAGAAGGATCTGGTTCATACTGGAACCAATAAACAGTCTCTCGGACTACACGGCCGCCCCACTCTAACGTGATAGGAAATGCCTCTGGAAGGTTGTCATACTCCTTTCCCTCCCAGTAATGCTTAAAACCACATCCACACTTCCCACCCTGAGAGCGTGTAGTCGTGCGGTCCCCATCCAGGTACACCACAGATCCGTCGCCACGGACATGCCGCACAGAGGTTCCGTGGCACCAGGTGCAGGTTGAGAGGGAGCTGAGCTTGTAGTCAGGCACCAATGTGTCCCTCTCAGGGCAGTAGGAACAAACCAAATTGTTTAGGGGAAAGCTGTAGTTCTTGTCTCCTCTAAGCGTGCCGTGAGTGGACTTGGCCAGGTTGTAGAGCTTTCCACCAGGCACCAGCCATTCAGGTGGCACGTGGAGTTCAGACAGTGCATTACAGATAAGGCAGCAGTGCAGACGATTCTCTTGCACCGACTTCTTTGCCGCCTCTGTAACTTCTTCAGGCTGAATGCCTATCACCCCTGTGCGTCTGTAAACGTACTGATGAACATCAGCCACGAGAGCAGGGTGGATGCCATGCTTCTCCATGAAAACATCCTCCATGGCACCAACCAATCGCAGCAGGTACTTCTCTTGCAGGCCTCGGTCTCCCCCGATCATGCATCCTCCACAGGGTTCCAAACTCACGTACCTGCGGATGAGCTCCTGCGGGACGCCCCACGCCTTGGGCAGCAGAGCGGGAGGCAGTCGAGGCAGGGGCATGCCCTTGATACCCACCAAGGGCAGGTAGTGATTCCTACCTGAGCTGCTCCAAGCGATGCAGATGGGCTTGTTTAAGATGCCGTCTTTTCCTCTACACTGCTCTTCAGGCACCAAACCTGGGAGGAACGTGGCTGAGTAGTCCCCTGAGCTTCTCATACCACTCAGAGAATCTAAAAGGATTATGGGACGGTGCAGGACATTGGCGAGACCAAATATGTGGATGTTCCTTAAGCCAAGTGGGACACCTTCCGGAGGGACGAAGAGAGGGTCACACTCGTTGATGATGTCCTCCCACTCTGCATTGTCGATGAAGTCCTGGAAAAGAGCTTTGTAGCGGTCCAGGTTCTGCTTGAAGTGGAGTTTAAGGTTTTCTCTAAGTGCATGCCAGAAGAGTTCGCGACCCACTAGTGCCCTAGACACTGCATGGACTAGACAGTGGCCATCTCCATCGACATGGACAGGAATGAGACATTCTTTGTTATTATTGGCTTTTTTGATCTCCTCCAGAGTATCATGGAGGTATATGAGGCTTCCAGACCGGTCCTTACCATACCCTACTGTAGATACATGCTCCTGCTCGATCAGGAAGGCCCTTCCACCCAGGAGAGAGCAGTCAAAGATCTCGCCCTGGTTCATCTCCCTCAGCAGGGTGGCTTTCCCCGTTTGTTTGTCCATGCCATAGCGGGTGAGGACGGGTGACAGCAGCTTGCAGTGGTAGTTGGACAGACCCATCACTTTCACCAGCTCCGTGCCCTTCTTGGGAGCTCCAGTAACCCCGAGTAAGGCGTTTCTCAGCAGATTATGGAGCACAACATCGGGGTCGGTCACCTCCTCCACGTTCAGGAGGTTCTTCTGCTCGTGGCGCTGACCACACTCGGTGCACTCGATGCTAATGGATCCGTACGGAGGGAAGAAGAGCTTCGCCTGGCATTTGGAATCCGGGCAGATACCGGATAAAATCCGCTTGTCTCGTTTCTTTGTCCCCTGTGTCTGCGACATGTTGGCTTCACCGGTGAGTTCCCTGCTTCCGCGGGTTATAAACACATCCTCCAGCCCGCTGCTAGTCCCCGTAATCCCGCAGTTAGCTCGCTGTTATGATCCGCACAGAACAACACGGAAGCGGTTAGCTATTTTCCTCCACCGAGACCCACTGCCTGCACTGTCTCAGGGACGTACCCTCTCCTCTGTAGAAACGTAGCGAGCCGGGAAATGTAGTCTTCTGTGATATCAAATCACGCATTTCTCAAACAAACACGTCCACCACCAACACAGCACGCCTGCAGATTTATTACTACCGATTTAAACTGAGTAATAACGCACACTACTGTAACTAAGTGACAAAAACATTCGCACATTGCTTTAAGTGAATTTCCTCTAAACTACATTTCCCACAATGCACCAACGCAGCTCCAAGCTAGGTCGCTGGGTTTGACCGCTGATCTGTAAACCGCGCGTGTTTGTTGTGTGTACGCCGGAGCTGTGGGTTCCTAACGAGTCCGTGAACTTCAACCGTCGACGCAGATGATTTGTAGATCAGCGCTTGGTATATTAGATCACAGTAAAGCGAAGCTATGCGAAGCGGGGGAAACGCACACTAATGACGTTTTATACAAACACACACACACACACACACATAAAAAACGATATTAAAAAAGCAACAAAAAATTGTTGTGTACATCTCATATAACACAACAATACAAAACAAATAAGATAAGATATATTTTATTAGTTTTATTGTATAAACCCTGGACCTTGCTTATTTTACACATTCCGTCTAACCCAGCACCAACTGTATTACACAACCCTAGACCTTACTTATATATATATATATATATATATATATATATATATATATATATATATATATTCTAATAAATTATTAGTTATTATAAACAAAGAAAAAACATCTAAATACACTGCTTCCTGCTTTAATTCTTCACATTCGTTGGTTAAAAATTCCATCATAGCTTCATAGAAATTTTGCATATTTAGGCAATTCAATCTATGACTTTTTAATGATATATTCTACTTCAGCTAAAATAATAATAATACAAATATATGTAATACTTTACAGTAAGAATAAAAAAAAAACTGCAGTTTCAAGAGATGTGGGGTTTTTTTTTTTCAAAGTAATAAATTATGTCTCTGATGTCAAAACAACATTTACACACAGGAGAATTCCTTCTAAAAGTTATAGACCACACTGCAATTAAATAAAAGTTGAACCAGGTTTTCCATAGATGTTATAGGTAATCTTAAAGCGTATTTATTTATCTTTGTTTGAGGTACAGAATTTAAAAGGAATAAACCATGCTTTTCCCATTGACTATTGTCTATAAGGGCATTCCAATGAAATTCACCTCTCAGAGATATTTAATACTTTAAATAAATAAAATATAATATATAATCATATTTTATATGTTGTAATAATGTGTGCAGTGTGTATTAACTTTTCGCTTATAAAACTATAAAAACATTTTTTGTTGATGTTGTAGTTTAAAAAAAAAAATACCAGCGGAAGTAGTGAATAATGTAAAAAAATGTTCAAATATGTTAGAAGTAATAATCAACCTCCTGGTCATCCTCGTGTTCTGCACCTCTTTCCATCACTCTCTGTGTGTCCAGCCATGCATGTTCCTGTTTTGGGGTGAGATAGATAACCACATTTATAGATAGATTTATGCACAGATGAGTTGAGGGTGAGTGTTCAGCATTGTCATTACTGCAATTTCTGCCTTTACACTAACTAATAACTGATATACAGTGCCAGTCAAAAGTTTGGACACGCCTCTTCTCATTGAATGTGTTTTTTTTTTCTTTGTATGACCTTTTTACATTGTGAATTTAACATTAAATACTATATTAAAGATATAGAGGAACACATGCAGAATTATTCTATAAACAAAAAGTGTAAAACAAACCACAATCTGTTTTTTTTTTACTTTAGATTCTTCTAAGTAGCACATTTATCTTTGAGGACAGATCTGCACACTCTTGGAATTTTAATCTCAGTGTCTTCATGAGAGAGAGTTTTCTCAGCGTCTTGAAGGAGTTCCTAGAGGTGCTGAACAACAGTTACTGCTTTTCCTTCACGCTGTGAAGCTCCAGCTCACCCCAAAATCACCTTAAATCACAATCTCAGGATATCAGGTTTAAATCGGGACTGTGGAGGCGAAACACTTTTTTACTGTTTACTACGAAATTCTACATGTGTCCCTTAATTGTTTTTATGTGTTTAATATTGATCTACAACGTAGAAAAATAAATTAATAAAGAATGAAAGAAAAACGTTGAATAAGAGGGTGTGCCCAAACTTGACTCTTACTGTCTACCTGCTGTGTAGTTGGGCTTCATTTGATGTTTAAATTAACCACTACGTAGGCTGATTTAATTTCCATTAACAGGCTTTTATTTATATTACAATTACGAATCTGGTTTCCCCGATTGACTGATAAACTATTGCCACCTAGATCTGCATCATTTACACAAAGCACATGCTGTATCTAGACTCACCACCAGAGGGCACTGTTTTCCGCTGATAATTTAA
Organism: Astyanax mexicanus; assembly: GCF_023375975.1. NCBI lineage: Eukaryota > Metazoa > Chordata > Actinopteri > Characiformes > Acestrorhamphidae > Astyanax > Astyanax mexicanus. Next base: position 28,150,729 of record NC_064411.1, read on the forward strand.
GCACAAAGTGCACACAATTTCCAGTAACTGCACTAAATTAACCACTGGAGCCGAATACATTTAACCATTACAACGACAATTATTCAGTATGCAGATGCGCAGTCTAATAAAAATTATATTAGAAAGATCATTTAGCCATTGCAGTAGGTTAGTTGGGCATAAACATTGTTTAGGTCAATATGGCAGATTAACTTTTTATATGATGAATCTCTGTTGGCTCCATTACAAACTCAATGAACACAATGGGAACCAACCAGAGAAAAGTATGAGGACCAAGAGAGAAACGAAGTTCGGTTCACTAAATGCTTGCAAATTTTATTAAAAGGAATCATATAAATATCCAGCAGTGAAATATAAGAAGAAAAGAAAAGAATAAAACAAATAATAACAGAACAACCCCATCCCAATCCTAACAACTACTAGGCTGGTAGTTTGAGGTAGAAATACTATCAGACTATTACATCATTACCACATCAGAAGAGCACCCATCTTCTTGCTCAAACCTGATTTTTCCATACACACAGATTACCTACATGATGGATACAGATTTCAACCAAACCAGCTGGACTCCCCGTTCTAATCCAGTTACAAGTGAGAGTAACTGGCTCTGCAGAAGTGGAGACGTGTTCTCTGAAGTGATAAATTCCTCTTTTCTGTCTGGCAATCCGGACTACATTGTGCCAAGTGTAAAGTTTGGAGGAGGGGGATTAGAGTGTGGGGTTGTTTTTCAGAAGTTGCAGTGAAAGGAACTCTTAATGCTTTAGATTACCAAGAGATTTTCATGCTCCTAATGTTGCAGGAACACAAAACAAGGTTCACGTCCTCACCTCAACCCGATAGACCTTTGGGGTTCATAAGAGTGAAGATTGCAAGCCAGGCTTTCTCGTCCAATGTCAGTGTCTGACCTCAGAAATTCACTCCTGGAAGAACCAGGGGTCAGAAATTCCCATAGACACAGTCCTAAACCTTGTTGAAAGCCTTCCCAGAAGAACTGAAGCTGTTATAGATGTAAAGGGTGGGCCAACATCATAAAACACAAATGGATTAAGAATGTGATGTCATTCAATTTCATAAATTTGTTTGTGAATTTTGGCAATATAGTGAAAGTTAGCTATGCTGTCATCTTCCTTAATCAACCAGACTCCAAAAAGTTGGCTTATCTTGTAACTTTCTCGAGGTTTTCCTATGTGTTTTTACTTCTTCTTTTTCTTCTTTAGTATTCTAATTATTAAATGAATTGTTTTTTTTTTCTTTTTAGCCTTGTCTCATTAAGGACCTATCTGGTCAGATCACATTTTCAGATGTTTTGTCCTGTGCTGAATATAAAAAAAGTAAAAAAGTAATAGAAATATATAGAATTAGAAAAATATGTATAGATATTTAAGTAGTAACAATTAGTATTAGTATTAGTATGGGATATTACCTATCCCATACAAAATTTATTAAGAAAACATACCAAAAATGTAACCAGTACCTTTTAAAAAGAAAAAAACACATGCACTCCAAGAATAACAAGAAAAAAAAAAAACATTAAAAAGTTAAGAAAATTGGCAGCTGCAATTACAGAACATTTGTAACACCTGAGTACAATCTTTTTTTTTTTTTTTTTTTTTTTAGTAAAGTGTAAAGGCAGAACATTTCCGACATATTTAAATAACATCAACAGGATTGTCTTGGAAATCAAAAAGAAAAAAAAGGATTACTGGATGACAGTACCTAAACGGAACATGATGTGTTTCAGTCTGTTCTACTGAGGAAAGGTAAACACTGAACATTTTACTCCTATATTCATAAAGTAATGAACCAGCAATACATTACTACAGGGGTTCTTAATCTGTTTTTAAATGTGCAGACCCCTGCCCCCAGTACTGAAGTACAGATTTCGATTATTTAAAAAAAAAAAACACATGAGAACAATAATTAGATAAGTTTACTTATCTTACCTAATGTGATGGCTGGTACTGAACTGAGGCACATCGCTGTTTCACACATGGCTTAATAACAGGCTCAGGAACAGTTGCGACTGAGTATAGTGAGGTGATTCTGTATTTGTTCTGAAAATCCTGATTGACAAAGAAATTTTGGAGTTGCACGTTTTTGTACATTATATTATACATTCCCACTTCCAGCTCTATCTTCTAACAGACTTTCAAGTTTAAAGGAGAACTCCAGTGTAAAATGGACTTTTGGTGTAATAAAACATGATAAAAAGTTCTTACCTTTGATGAATAGCACACCTCCGTTCTCCCACAGCGTTCCGAGATCCAGAAATTTTAACAGTTTGTCCAAACGCCCTTCAGACTGGGTGACACGGGGCATAATCCAGCTGCTATGCCATGCGGTGTCTATGTATATATATGTCTATGACAATTTCAGTTCAGTAATGGCGGCGCTCGGAGCTGAAGCTAGCGTTATAGGATGTAAACAGTGTTTTTTTAATTAGCTTCTTGTGCACGTTTATTAATGCCTCGTTTTAAATGTCAGGGCTCTCCGGATTCTAGAAAAGAGTTGTGGAGCTACTTTGAGCTGGATAATTATGTAAAAAGCGATTTATCAGGGCAAAATATGCCCCGTCACCCAGTCTGAAGGGTGTTTGGACAAACTGTTAAAATTTCTGGATCTTGAAACGCTGCAGGAGAATGGAGGTGTGCTGTTCATCAATAGTAAATACTTTTTATCATGTTTTACTACAACAAAAGTACATTTTACACCGGAGTTCTCCTTTAAGCTAATCCCTTTTCTCAGGTATTAGTTGAATACTCAAGGGAGGTGAAGCCTGGTTGGCTACACTGCACACTGATGGTGAGTTATGGGTGTGGGGACTTTAATGCCCCTTAATGCAAATAAATAAATAAATGATGCCAGGAGCCAATAGAAAAGATGTATTCTTGTTTGCTGTATAATATTTTTTTCAGTTTTTTTAAACACCTTTGGTTTAAAGCTTAAGCCTATAGTATATTTAGTATGTTTTCCTCTCAATGGCAAAAATCTCCATTTAAAATGCTGTGTTGTGATTACGCGACACTAGGCATAATCCCATAAAAACAAAAAAATTTGGTTCCATCCTAAACACAATCGAGCTGAGAAATAAATTTCAGCGTTTTTCAGCTGTTCAGATACACTGATGTAGGACACTGATTGTATCACATCGGACAGAATTCACATTTATTCACATTGCATTTACTACACAGTCCAACCAGAATATTATGACAACCCCCTTGTGTCTACACTCACTCATTATATATAAGCACTGCTTTTGAGAAAGATTTAGATTCCTGCTTAGAGTTCTACCTTTTAAGAAACCCTCAACTTTAAAGCTGGACATGCAGATCCAAAATGTGCACTGAGTGAATCTGAATCAAGTGAAGTAAAAGAGTCAAGTAGAACAGTAAGTAAGTCAATGTGATTCATTGAACGAATAACTCTGGATAAAATCCTCATCTAACAGCCTTAACTAGCAACGACAATGTCAGGACCTCTTGGTTGTCAGGACCCCCAGATTAAAAACCCCTGCATTTGCTGGTTCCACTCAATACCCTAAGTTGTTGTCAGTAGTGGTATATAACACCCCAATGTACCATATACAGAAAATAGCTTTTCATGACCATTTCCCAAGTCACACAAGCATAAAAAATATAAAACTCTGAGTGGCATAAGAGTCTCAACAGCAGCTCATACAAATAACATGTATATGCACATTGTATTTCAATTATCATACTCCTAAAAAAAATCCACATACAGATACAGACATGCAGTGCAGAACCAGCATGTCGTGGCCTGATCTGTCCACATCTGAGAAGTTCAGAAGTCCTAATCCAGTTTTCTCCAGACTACAGTCACATTTTCTCCGTCACCATTCACTCACATTAGTGTGTGTGTAAACAAACTAGAGGACCCTCTGGCGCAGAACCCCAGGCTCTTTTATTTGTGCGTCAGGCAGGAGAGGAGATATTTCTGGGAAAGCCAAAACACAAATTAATATGATCACTCTTTCGCTGGACACAGCTAGGATAAAACCACAGTAATATTTAAAAATATTAAGAATAAAATGTTTAAATTAGTGAAATTAATCACAGAAAATAACAGAGTTGGAATTATATTTTGATTAGTAATGTCTGATGCTTAAAAAAACTGTTTTAATCACAACAATTCAAATCATATTTTCAAGTATTTGCCGATACAGAGTACTGATACTGATATCAACTATAATTTAACTACTCAATAGGTGCCTATTGTGTAGTATTTTTTTTATAGGTTTTATTGCAGAAAAAGCTGTATTTTGTCTGCCAAATTAGATACAATTAGCTTGGAAAAAAAAAACAATAAGCCAAGCTTGTGAAATATCTACAACAAATAAACTGTATAAGCTGAACATCATTCAAAAACAGCAAGTATAATTTTGTAACAACAGCTTTTCCCCTTAATTAGTGTAGGTTTATGTATTATAAAATAGTACGGCTAACACGCACATACGCACACGCACACGCACACACACACACGCAGACGAACGCACACGCACACACACGCAAGCACATGCACGCAAGCACACACAGACGCACACACACACACGCAGACGCACGCACACACACGCAGACGCACGCACACACGCACGCACACACACGCACGCACGCACGCGCACACGCGCACACACACACACACTATGTAGCTAAGCCTACACACATACTGGGGAAAAAACTGTTTAGGCTTGGGCTCACTTATTAAAGCAATGTTATTCATAGTCAAAAATAGACTATGGCTACGTTCACATTGCTCAAATCAGATTTTTTGCTCAGATTGGATATAATATAATATAATATAATTATATATATATATAATTATATTATACATAATATAATTTTATATATATATATATACAATTTTTAGGGCCATATTGCCCACTCTTAGTGCCTAGTTACAGACATTCTGTTCCTCACCCTTCATCTCCATGCAGTTTTTCTGGCCGTCCGCCTCGTCTTTGGTTTCGTTGGTGTCTGAAATCTGTGAAACTTTCTGCATTCTTCCATCAGGTGCGTCTGTTTTAACCTGGACCATTGACTGCAGGATGGCCAATATATCAAACGAATCCTCTCCGCCTTGTTTTAGGTGTTCCAACACCTACACATAAACACACACACACAAGTATATTCAAATGTGAACTGTCTATTTACATTTGTTCCTGAGATTTTCATAAAAAAATTTGCATAAACACACACACACACACACCTTTAAGCACTTATAACTTTTCAGCTCACTCAGATTCTCCTCCAGAAACAGCAGGTACATGGCCAGATCATCCCAGGCTCTGGCTCCGAACCCCATCACCCCAAGTGTAGGCAGCATTTCATAGGGTTTCAGGAAATCAGCCGAGCTTCTCAAAGGAGTCAATGTAGCGTAGATACACGCGGGTATCAGCAGCAGGTACACACACAGGTTAATGTAGCTGAGGAGCTGAAACACCCCCACAGCCACCAGCTTGCACTGCAGAGCTGTGGGCACAGAGGTGTCATTCAGAAGGACCCCCTTGCGAATGTTACAGGAGAACTCGTCCGTTGCAGAGAGCCGGATATAGTAGCAGAGGTAAATGCAGGCCAGCACCAGCACCAACAAGGTGACCATTCTGCACAGCAAATAGCGGCCCAGCAAACCCCGGCTAGAGTGCTTGGTCTTCAGATAATGCTCCACTAGAGGGTACCTAAAACAGTGCTCCGTCAGATCAGGCATAGAGCTGCAGTGAAAAGGAACACACACAAACCCAATTAAATTTACAGTTAAATCACATTGAAACATTTTTGGTTTCAAATCTACTTAAAGTGTAAAAGTAAAAGTAATGTAAGGGGGGAAAAATGCCATCAAGCACAAAAGTCTAGGTTGCAAGAAAGAGTATGTGAATCCTTTGGGATTACTTGGATTTCTGCATAAACTGGTCATTAAATGTGTTCTGATCTTCATCTAAGTCACAACAATAGAAAAACACAGTCTGCTTAAACTAATACCACACAAATAATTATATGTTCGCATGGTTTTATTGAACACAACATGTTAATATTCACAGTGAGGGTGGAAAAAGTATGTGAACCTTTGGATTTAATAAATGGTTGAACCTCCTTTGGCAGCAAAAAACAAACGTTTCCTGTAGTAGTAAAGTTGTGAAGAGTTAGAGTTGGTATACAGTGAATAGCCCTATTTGGCTAATGTTCTAATATATATTATGAAAAAACACTCTAAAAAAATCATGAAAGTATCCTCAAGTGCTGCTGAAAAGACCATAAAAATCGTTATGATTAAGCCAGTTCACATCAGGACCACCCCAGGAAAGAAAGACCAAGAGTTGCCTCTGCTGCACAGGGTAAGTTCGTCAGTTACTAGCAGAAACCGCAAGTTAACAAGGAATATGAGATCAATGCAGATTTTCAAACATGTTATAGCACGCTGTGTATGATTTAATTTGCCGCATTGGACATTGCACATCCTACCATGTGCAATACCAACCTTGCAATGAAGCTGAAATGGCATACTGTGCAGCCCTAGATCTAATTCATATTCAATGGATCTGCTGACACAAGGTGTGATACATTGCAATGCAGTGTATTAATGTGTATGTTTGTAGGTGTGTATACATTGTGTTTTTGCACAGCTGGAGGAGGCTGGTGTGTGTTTATACCTTTGAGTGTCAAGGCGTGTGGGACTGGAATACAGACTTTTGGCCAGTTTGATAGCTCTGTTGTAGGAGCGGTCCAGCTCTTCCATAATAAATGTCAGGTCAGAGGAGAGAACGGGAGCAGCTGTGAAACGCCAAAACAAAGCTGGAAGATACACCAGCACTGCTACTAATAAAAGAATATATGGGAAAAACTTTGGGGGAAGGAAGAGAGAGAATAAATAAATATGTTATTAATTATTTAAACTGTCTTTCTTCACTGATTAGATCAGATAAATATGGGCAAAATGCATTTAAACTTTGGATGCTTTGAGTTTTTCTTAATCAACAATATTTTACCAAAAATTGTTTATACCAAACAATATAAAATGCATTGTAGGTTTTACAGCTCAGGTTGGAAGCAACACAAACTAATTTTAAAAAATGTGGGGCAATGTCCCCCCCTTCTATTTCTCTACATACTTTATTATCCTCCTGAAATTACTATCTATATGGTGGAGTAACAGTGAGGTGTTTAAAAACTCCAGCAGCACTGCTGTGTCTGACCCACTCGTACCAGCAACTCCTCATACACCACCACTATGACAGTACAGTCAGTGCAGTGCTGATAATATATCACCTACCACCCAAATAATAATAGATGTTCAGTGGTGGTCTATCCTATGGGGTCCTGACCATTTAAGGACAGGGTGAAAGGAGTATAGTCAAGTATATATTTCCACTGGTATGTAAATGCTTTAAAGATTAAAGTGTGTTTGAGCAAGCTGTCTGAATAAAGTACCTTGTGCAGTGAGAGCGGTAGCCCCCCAGTTTCCTGTCTTTGCACAGCTGCCCAGCAGTAGGAATCTACATAGGCCGCCTGCCGCCAGGAGAAAGCAGTGGGTGAAAAACAGCTGATCTGAGTACCTGAGGAACAAAACAGTCTTTTAAATTGATAAGCAGAGCACACAGTCTCTGGACCTAAACAAACACGTCGTAAAGTTCATTTTCTCTGTCTTCCATAGCATAAAACTATTAAAAAAGTAATCAGTGTCCCCTGTGAGCATTGCAAAGCTCATGCAACTATATTAAGATATAAAACAGCAAAAACAGGAAAGGCAATGAATGCACAATGTTAAGATGGCATGATGACACTACAAGGGAACGGTGAAGGTCAAGGTGAGATCTGAAAGACCAGGAACACAGAAAAGAACTGGCTAGTATGACAGTAAGGCTACATTCACATAGCAGGGGAAAGTGGCCAAAATCAGATTTTCTCACTAAATCTGATGTTTATTTGTCTGTTCATAGAATGTTTTTAATGTGACTCATATCTGACATTTGTCTGAACAGTCCACACTGTTAAACTGATATTTCAGGCTATTTTTGCGATAACGATATACTTGGCGATATAGGAAAACTAAAATAATTCATTCATTTCAGGAATATAGTATAATACTATATAAACAGAATAATCATAATGTGGCCAAATAAATAATAGCATAAAATAATAAAATGCAGCAAAAATATTGCAGAATATTTAGTGCATGCAATGCATATAAACTGCAAACTAAAACAATTATACAATAAATACACCTAAAGCTTCACAGTAAATAATAGACTACTTTTAAGACAGAACATCTCTATTATCACGATATGGATTTTTAATGTGTCACGATATATTATATACGATATAATATTGCCCACCCCTACTGGGCACATCACCAAAAATTCACTCAAGCCTCGCTGTAATAGGGCTTTATATTCAAAATGGACAGCCAGTCCATTCTATAAACTTTATTATCTAGCATTTTATTTTCCTTTGATGCAGCAGCCTTGTCCAACCAAGTGGTTGCGACACAAGTCTTCTGATATTATTCCAACAGAGATATCAGTCTAAATGCTTACGAGCTCTGTTATCACATTATCCCACCACTGAAACCTTTATTTACAACTGTTGTGCGCTTTACTGTCAACTCACATCCATTTTACCTTCTCCTCACAGCCTTTTTTCTTCTCCTTTTTGTAAATGTCACATGAGTCACATTGTCACAAATAGGATTTGTATTGGAGTACCCCATACTGAAGCAGATGATATCGGAGTTAAAAACATGAGATTCAATGTGTTTTTGCGGTTTAAAAAAATCAGAATTGGGACTCAATTAACAGCAGTGTAAGCTATGCATTAGTAAAAGCATGCTAGAAGGGAAAGATCTCCTTCATCTGGAGCTCTGTGCAAATGCATTAGACAAAACAAGCTCTCCAATTTGAGGCTGGTTTTGAATTACTAGATATTACTGTCTTGCGCAATTGAAAATTAACATCCCATAGAGTGAACAGACTTGTCTATAAGGACTTTGGAACACAAATGCAAAGAAAAGGGGAGTCAAGATTCTGAAGGATAGCAAAATCCCATTGAAAGCAAAGAGGTTAAACACCTGACCCACACCAAGGCCAGATCTAATGATGTGACTATATATTTGGAGTGGCCTCTGGGGCAGACAATAAGATTTTGGGTAGCCGGAGGGTACTGACTACTGCATGTGCTTTTTTTTTTTTAATTGTTAGAGACTACTTGCATGTTTTTGGTATTATGTAATTTATTTATTTGATTTTACTCTTATAACTTGTATTTACAGATACAGTTAAGTTATCAAGCTTTGCTTTGGTAACTATGTTTCCTAGTTCACTGTTGTAACTTGCTATGGGAACTTTTGTTATGATAGAGTACTGACTGGGCAACAGGGTGACATTCACAGGTAAGCAGACTTAAGCAGGTGAGGTAAAACATGCATTAGAAGAGGAGACACACCCATAGGGAGCAGAGCTGAAGGGCATGACAGAAATGGTCATTAGTCATTAGTCTAGTTGGCTAATCAATATTTTCCAATTTCTCTGAAAATATTTGTAAATAGTGTTTAAGCTATATACTGAATAAAACATATGTTTATAGCTTCAACTCCTCTGGGAAGGCTTTCCATAAGGTTTAGTAGTGTGTTTATGGGAATTTTTGACCATTCTTCCAGAAGCACATTTGTGAGGTCAAGACACTGACTTTGGAAGAGAAGGTTTGGCTCACATTCTCCACTCCATTTATTTCCAAAGATGTTCTATTAGGTTAAGATTAGGATTTTTTGTAGGCCAGTCAAGTCCTTCCAACTTCTGAAAACTAAGAACATCACCATAATCCCCCCTCCACCAAACTTTACAAGTACATTTCTCCTGGCAACCACCAAACACAGCCTCATCCAAGACTGGACATGTGGGTCGCCGAGTGGTCCAGTGGGCTAAGCTCTGCCACAATGATCGGGAGATTGCTGGTTCGAATCCCGATCATGCAGCTTACCATTTGCTGCTGGAGACCTGAGAGAGCATAACACCTTTGCCTTGATCTCTCTGGGTGTGTAGATGGTGTTCTTTGTCCTCATCACTCCAAAGGGTGATGTCGATCAACACAAAGCATCTGTGAGCTAATGTATCGGAACCAAGTCACTGCGCTTTCCTCCGAGCGCGCAGGGTAATCAAAAAGTCAAAAAGAGGCGGTGGCTGACTTCACAAGTGTCGGAGGAGAAAGAAAAGACAGGATTTGTTTCATAGGTGGAATTCACTGAGCTCCTGAGAGTGACCATTCTTTCACTAATGTTAGTAGAAGCAGTCTGCATGTCTAGGTGTTAGTTTTATTATATAACTGTGGCTCCACTATTGAGTCTTGATTCCACTCATGATTTCTTCTGAGGGACCTGAGATTTCCCTGCTGCTGTTGCTTTGTGTTTACTCTAAAGAAGCTTGGGCCTGTAGCTTAAATCTCTGTACAGCTGCTTTTTAACTATCCTAGCTTGAGATATATAAATAAATCTTATCTGAACAGTATGGAAGAGGCTGAAGTTCTTCTTAATCGCCAGTGTCCTAATCAGATCCACCTAAAAAAGTCAAAATACGAATGATGCACCAGTAGAGAGTGGGATTGGGCCGAGCAAGATGAGTTTGGCATTTACCCCTTTCAGACTCTACCTCAGTTACAATGAACATCCTGTTTTTTTTTTTTTCTCAAATGTTTTGTTGCACGGAAGACTCATATATTCATATATTTTCCATAACCGGAAAATAATTCAGGTTTGAAAAGGTAAAGAAATTTACATTTAGAATAAACTTAATGTTCTGCGTATTTCCAGTTGCCTTAACTCAAGACAATCAAATAGTCTGTTGAAGTTGACACCAAATTATGAAAACATAACTATTAGACTAGCCTAAAAAACGAGGAATATTACTGTATCATGTTTTATTATGATACTCTCCTTGTTATCTTAATTTTTTTTAATGCAAAGTTCAGAGTGTCACAATTAAAAAGAGGTTCAGTAATATTCCTACTGGAATTTTCCAACTAGAAATATGCAGAGCATTCCTTAACCCTTTCAGACCTGAATTATCTCCAGTGATGGGAAAAATGTAGGAATTCTGTTTTCTGTCTGTAATGCACAAAAAATGAGACTCTAATAATATATTATAAAATCTATATAGCAAATAAATTAAATTACCTAAAATAATTACTTTTTTTTTATTTCTGCTGCATTGTAAGCCTATGTGTAGTATTTTTTATTGACCTTTTTATTTCATAAACCATCCCGAAACACATGATTAAAAGTGTTTCAGATCACAATAACTTAGCAAAAATAGCCTCTAATAATTAAGCTAAGTATATTTAAGTAATATATTTAATATAATAATTAAGTACTACTGTTTTTCCAAACTTCATTGTCAGGTTCATGGTCTATTTTAATGGACAACAGCTCTCAAATAGTGTTCTGTGCAGCAAAAACATCTAAAAATAAAGAAAAAACATTATGAACATTGTATTATATGACGGATTTGCTAGGGTTAAATGCTAAATTCGTCTCGTTCGGCCCAAACCCGCTCTTTACCGGCGCATTATTGGTATTTCGAATTTTTAAGGTGGAACGGATAATCTGAAGAAGCTAACTTCAGCCTCGTACAGTGCTGGGTTGGTGGTTTAGTGGGGGGTGGGGGGCTGAATACTGCTTTTGTTGGCGGCAGATCTCGACGGGTAGCATAACCGGACAGAACACCTATTAACAGCAGCTTTAACTCACCGACAGACACTTCCTGAGCGAAGGCGAGGGAGATGAGCAGCAGCGGCAGACCGACCGCGATACAGGTCACCATCTTATCCACAGCCAGATCCAGCCGGAGCCCCTTATAGCGGCTCTCAGAGCCCGGCTCCTTCAGCGCGAAGTCCGAGAACACGTACTCCGTGGCCGCGTGGGCTATAGCCATCTCTCCACCGCGGGGACTGAACTGATAATCAGATCAATAACTTAATAACCAGATCAATAAACTAATAATCAGATCAGTAAACTGAAACAGAAACTACCCCGGCAGCTCCAACACACACCGCGGACTGACCCCCAGCTCAGCACAGCTGTTTACCTTCCTGTTATCTGGGTTGCCAGGTCCAACAAAACTACCCAGCTCAAAGTCAGTCTAAAAAAACACCTTCAAAAGCTTAAACTAGCCCAAAATATATGTGTGTCTTACATTTGAAGCAAAGGAGACAAAACAACTATGAGTGTTACACTTAGTCTTTTGTATATAAGGGATTTATTATCAATATTGCTCTTATAACCCTTTTATATCCCAGTCAAGAACATTCTACGTTAATAGTAACATAATTAGCAAAAACAAACTTTTACTTACTAATTTCTGTTCTTTCTCCTCATAAACTCTCTTCTCTCCTCTTTAACCTTTTTTTTATCGCCTTCAATTTCTGGTTACATTGTAATTGTTACCTTGTAATCTGTTTACATCGGAATTTTAAAACAAGCCCAATCTGGCGGAAAACCCGCGAACCTGGCAACTCTGTCCGTTCCTCCCGCTCTCCACGGGTACTGCGCTATTCCGCCGCCTACAGACCAGGACCAGTATAACACCGCTCATGTGTTCAACCATAGACTGTATGATTCGCCTCAAAAAACTAGAATATTATAAAAAATATTTCAGTAATTCAGTTTAAAATGTAATATAAAGGTGTATTACACAGAACGTGTATGACTTACAGCCAATGAAAACCCAAAAATCAGTATCTCCAAAAATGAGAATATAATATAAAACCAATTGGTACTTTTGGCAGTGTGCCAAGTCCTGCTGGTAAATGAAATCCACATCTCTATAAAAGTTGTCAGCAGAGGTTCAGCATGAAGTGCTGTAAGATTTTGCGGGAAAACAAAACTGCACTGACTTTAGACTTGATAATAAAACACAGTGGATCAACATCAGCAGATGGCATGTCTCTCCAAACCATCACTGATTGTAGAAACTTCACATTACTCGACTAGACCTCAAGCAGTTTGAACTGTGTGTCTCTCCACTCTTCCTCCAGACTCTGCTTCCTTGATTTACAAATTAAATATAAAGTTTACTGATGATCAGTGATGGTTTGGAAAGTCATGTCATTTGCTGGTGTTGATCCACTGTGTTTTAATCAGTCTACAGTCTAAAGTAACATTTAACATCAGTTAGATCACAACATTTACTTTAATATCAGGCAACAATAACCTATGTAAATATAAAAAACACTTTTTAAATAATAATTTTATTTATTAAAGTGAAAAAGTGAAAAGTGTTTGCCCCTAAATCTAATAACTCGGTTTTCCACCCTTGGCGGCAACAACTGCAATCAAGCTTTACTGATAACTGGTAACGAGTTTTTTTACATCACTGTGGAGGAATTTTGTTCCACACATCTTTAAAGAATTGTATTAGTTCAGCAACATTGGAGGATTTTCCAGCATAAACATCCTGTTTCATCCACAGCATCTCAATCAGACTTTTACTAGGCCACTCCAAAACCTAAATTTTTGAAGACATTCAGGGGTGGGCTTGTTTGTATGCTTTGGGTCATTGTCCTGCTGCAGAACCCAAGTACACCTAAGCTTGAAGTCACAAACAGATGACCGGATATTCTCCTTCAGGATTTTCTGATAAACAGCAGAATTCCTGCTTCTATCTATTACAGGCCCTGAAGCAGCCAAACAGACCCAGATCATTACACTACCACCACCATGTTTTACATTCAGTATGATGTTCTTTTTCTAAAATTGGGTTAGTTTAACGCCAGATGTAACAATACACACACCTTCCAAAAAGTTCCACTTTTTTGTCACCTCAGTCCAAACACAAAATCCTGTGGATCATCAAGATGTTTTTTTGGCAAATGTGAAATGTGCCTTTGTGTTCTTTTCATTCAGCAGTAAGTAAAAACACTAAATGAGAGGGTGTGTTTAAAAAAATTACCATAATTGTATATACATTTATTTCTGGATCTAAAATCCAGAAGAACATCATACAAATCATACATTATACAATGCAATCATACAAATTACACAATAATAATATAGTTTAAAGGCTGTTATTTATGTAGTTTTTTCTTACTTTTTATTGAAATGTCTCAGGATTAAATCAGTAGGCATCACAATACAGACAGAAAGTGCAATCATTCACAAAACATTCAGTTTCAATATACACATCAGTTTAAAAATAAATAGTTTAAAGCCTGAGCACTAAAATCACAACAACAGTAGCATTACTAATGAATATTTAGTTGTTCTTCAAACTAGTTGTTCTTGTGTATGTGTGTTCTGAGGCCATATGCATGTAGGGTGTGGACATATTAAAATGGTGCTATGCAAATATCTGTGTAAATAGATATGTATGAAATTTCAAATAATGAAGTGTGCAACAGTGTAATCTGGGTCAGATTATGTATTTTTGAAAAACACTGGAAAGATGAGTTACTGCAGAACAAAAATGTAACATTTTGAATAATAATATGCAAAAAGAAGTAAAAACACAGCAGAGCAAATATGCTCAAAAAACTACCTGAATAAAAGCAGAAATATGCCTACGTACAGCATGTAAATAATACTGCATTTTGCACATTTTGCTGATCATTGCATTCCACTGGCTCTACATTTGTACTTTGAACAATGGCAATAAAGCTGAATATAATTAAATCTAACCGAATACATATTTCAGACATTTGATCCATTTGAGAAATATATAAAATCATTTCAGCAACACTACATTACACAAACAGCATCTAGATTTTTGCCAGTGCTTTGTATTCACAGATATCTATTTAATACTTGAAAGATATAAAATGTCCTATTTTGCACTATGCAGCTTAATTTAGGGCGTGTCAGTGTGTCTTTGCTATCATAACGACAGGAAAAGTACACCTTGCGCTGCTTAAAAAAGCATGTACTAATTCTGTAAATTAACCATGGGTATGTCATGGATGTGTTTTGAGCGTAACGTGAAATAAACCAATCAGTGTGTCACTTGCTATTCCCTTTAAGAGCCAGGTGTGCTCTGCCTTGGGCAGACTGTTATTTTAGTGCTTCACAAGAACAGCAATGTTATTATATTTAGTATTCTCCTGTTTATGTATTAGTTCCTTTATGCACTGCAGCACCTCCTTGTGTATGTAAAGAGCGGGGGCGCGTGCATGCGTACCTGCCTTCCAAGATAGCAATGAACGCTGACTGTTGTCAGGGTTCAAATCAGTCAGTTGCGCACCTGTGTTATGCAAAGATAACAATACGCCAAAAATGTACCTGAACACACCTTATTTCCACACCACTACGCCCATCAGCGTAATTACATTCATAAACTCTGTTGCTATTTAAACAATGCAGAAGGAAGGCATGAAAAAAGACTGTTGTGGTGTGTAAGATAACAATGAGCATTGTGACACGTCTTGTGCAGGGTGTAAGATAGGGCCCAAAGTCTTAAATCTTAATCACTGAATTTACTATTGATTATTCACATTACGCTTGTAGCTCCTAAAACTCAGATGAGGATAAAGAAGAAGAAAAAGAAGAAGGTGCATTAAGCCTGATGAGTATAGCGTGGACTAGTGTATAAGATAAGTTAGATGCGATAAGCCCTCTGATCAGTGTCTTAATGCACTGATGGACTGTTCCTGTGCTGTGTTACTATATAGGGTTTCATGCAGAGCATTCTGATTTAAGAAGTAGTGTTTCCATTTCTTATTTTCACTACTTATATCTATCGTAGAGCTACATAAAGGGTAGAGTCTGACTGGTCTCCAGCTTCAGCCATCTTTGGATTCTGTTGACTCACTGGAGCCAAATCGCCACTATGATGAACAGCAGTGTTTTCCAGCAAAACTGCAGACCTGCAAAAAACAGAAAAAAGTATACATTTAATACATTTTATACTTCAGGTATTTATAAAGAAATACAAGTACATGGATGAAAAGTAGATGTATGAAATGGTTAAAATGAATGTTATGTATTCATAGAGCCACTTTCACCTGCTGTGTGAACGTAGCCAATTGGTGTTGGTGCCTCAGCAAAGGTACTCTGAACAGGCTGAGGATTACTGCTGAATTAGTGATTTGATCAATTATAAATTTCAGGGGGGTTTATGTTGTTTTGAGGTTGTGTGTGTGTGTGTTGTGTTATATTTGTGTAGGTAAATACAGGTTTGTTGTGGCTGCCCCACTGGTGGAGCATTATTTAATACATTTTCTACCGCAGATCCTTATAAAGCCACACGAGTACATGAGTGAAATGTAGATAAATTTGTGTGAGTTATATTTCCTTTGTCTGCAATGAAGAGAGTAAAAAAGTTATGAAAATATATATCACTCTTTGGACAATCACAGAAGCTCTTTAAATGTTCCAGAATAGTATCTTTTCCTCTTCAATACAAGAAGAATGGTCAAGAAGAATCCTGAACTATTCAGACATTCAGACATAATTGATAAATATTATGTCTGTTACAAATCATCCAACAATGCATACACTATGCTATGCAATACAACATGTAGGTTAAGCTCTAAGGCTAACCACACGGTGTTACTAATTAAATGGTCAAACACAGCCTCAAGACAGTGTCAAAGTTAAATAAAAAGCTTAATAACAAAGTTTATAGAAATGACTGGCTGTCTGTAGCTGAAAAATGAACCATTTTACTGCAAGGCCTGAGCTAATTCTCAGTAATAATTCTCAGGTGCAGCTCGAGCTCATTTATAGCTTGAGATTCTGACAAGGATGAAACTAAAACTTCATGTGAAACAGTTCTGTTTTGTACGATGCATGTCAGACAAAGGTCATATTAAAAACATACTGTGAAGAGAAATAAACATCAGATTTGGCAAAAAATTCGGATTATGGCTACTTTCACCTGCTGTTTACACGTAGCCTAATTGTTGGCTGAGGATTACTGATGTAACAGTTATTTGATCAAGTGGAAATTTCACTTTGCATAAAAGCATATGCATCCCATAATTTATACTTGGTCCACACAACAAGCTGAGATTTTTTTTTACCACAATACAGCAGTGTCTGTCTGTTGTAGTTATGTCAATTTTTAATTTCACATTAAATTACAGTTTTGGTCAATTATTTTCAACCCCCTCCTGATTTCCTCTGTTTTGCATATTTATACACCAAGATTGCTTTCAAAGCAAACATTATTTGTTTTCTCTCTCAGATGCTCAAAGTCATGATTTTGCTTCACTACCTACATGCACTGCAGCTGCCCTTCATTTATTGTTTGAGGTTATTAGGGGGGGGTTATGTTGTTTGATGAGGGGCGAGGGTTATATGTGTGTGTTATGTATTTTTATATATTTAATATATTTCCTACTGCAGGTCTTTATAAAGCCACAAATATACATCGATGAAACACGTTCAAATATCTTACCATTTCCGGAGGATTTTTCTGCAATAAAGAGAGAAAAAAGGTCAAATGAAAATGTATTTCACCCTTTGGACAATCACAGAAGCTGTGGTATGTGTGTGTGTTTGTAGGTAAATAATATTTGGTTGTGGAGTTATTTCTTCTTGGTTGTGGTTTAGAGGTTGGATAAGGAAAGTAATAGGGTGTAACTTAACAAATGTTTCATAAAAAGTATATATATACAAAATAAGTTAAAATTAAAATTGCCTGAACTTATAAACTATAAATGTTGTATGTTATTTTAAGTTAACACTTTCAGACTGTAGACGCTGGAGGTAAAATTTGTCAATCTATGTTAACATATGACCCCATACAATGTTAAATTAACTCTAACTCTAAAATTGAATTCTGTTTATTTAACTTGTCCTACTTTACTGCTGACTGCAGTGTTCCTATTTTAAATAATTCTAAAGTCTGTCTCCAATCAATACAAAAGCCCAGGACAAGATTTCTGAAAGAGGCTTCGCTGCTGACCGTGGATGGTGAAGGTGGTCTCCATGCCTGCGTGTATATGTTCTGTCACATGACAGTGGAGCAGCCATGTCCCAGGGGTTCCTGCCACCAGTTCCACAGTCTGAAAGGTTCCAGGCAGCAGGTCGTACACGTCGGCTCTGTGGGAATGGTCTGTCTGTAAAAAGAAGGAAACGAGAATGTGGGAGATGATAGAGGGAGATGCTTATGTGTGAAGGTTTTGAGGAAATTCTGATGTGAATGACTGTAATGAATATGTACCCTGTATACGAAGCTCTGAGCATGGAAATGAACTGTGTGCATATCCATCTCATTCCCCAGTCCTATTAGATACCACTCAGTACGATCACCTTTATCCATATCCAGACCATGCAGGTTAGCATAGAGCTTTCCATTAATGCCTAAATCAGCACAATATAAAATTAAAAACATTATAAATCCTTATTAATTAAAAGCGCAAAAAGTCATTCCAGCCCTTACTATAAATAAGAGACAAAGTCACTTGTGCTCAGACAGAACTATCCAGGAGTACAGTTGCAAGAAAGAGTATGTGAACCCTTTGGGATTACTTGGATTTCAGCAAAAATGAATCATTAAATGTGTTCTGATCTTCATCTAAGTCACAACAATAGACAAACACAGTCTGCTTAAACTAATACCACACAAAAATTATATGTTTGCATGGTTTTATTAAACACAACATGTTAACATTCACAGCGAGGGGTGGGAAGAGTATGTAAACCTTTGTATTTAATAACTGGTTGACCCTCCATTGGCAGCAAAAACCTCAACCAAACATTTCCTGTAGTTGCAGATCAGACCTGCACAACAGTCACAACCCCTTCCCATAACTGTTTCAGTTCAGCTATAATATTCTTGGGATATCTGGTGTGAATCGCTCTCTTGAGGTCTTGAGGCCACAGCATCTCAATTGGGTTGAGGTCAGGACTCTCCAGAAGGAGTATTTCTTCTGTTGAAGCCGTTCGGTTGTTGATTTACTTTTATGTTTTGGGTCGTTGTCCAGTTGCTTCAGTTGGTGGACAGTTGGTCTTACGTTTTCCTGCAAATTATCTTGGTAAACTTGGAAATTCATTTTTCTGTTGATGACAGCGTCCAGGCCCTGAGGCAGCAAAGCAACCCGAAAACATGATGCCCCCTCCACCATGTTTCACAGTTGGAATGTGGTTTTGATGATGGTGTGCTGGGCCTTTTTTCTCCACACATAGCGTTGTGTGTACCTTCCAAACAACTACATTTTGGTTTCATCAGTCCTCAGTATATTTAGCCAGTAGTGCTGTGGAACATCCAGGTACTCTTTGGCACTAAAGATTCTTCCTCACCTCATTGATCATTCTGCGCTGTGCTCTTACAGTCATCTTTACAGGACGACCACACCTAGGTAGAGTAGCAACAGTGCTGAACTTACCGAGGACACATGAACATCAAGGCTTTTAGAGATACTTTTGTAACCCTTTCCAGCTTCATGCAAGTCAACTATTCTTGAACGTAGGTCTTCTGAGAGCTCTTCTTTTGTGTGAGGCATGATTCACATCAAGCAATGCTTCTTAAAAACAGCAATAGCTCTTAGAAAAGTCATCAGCCTAGAGGTTCACATACTTTTTTCCACCTGCACTGTGAATGTTAACATGTTGTGTTCAATAAAACCATGTAAACATTGATTTTTTTTGAGTGTGGTATTAGTTTAAGCAGACTGTGTTTGTCTATTGTTGTGACTTAGATGAAGATCAGAACACATTTAATGACCAATTTATGCAGAAATCCAAGTAATCCCAAAGGGTTCACATACTTGATATTGGTCTCTTAATTTATTCTAGAGCTGTATATATGTTTAATTTACTATTTTATAACACACACATACAAAACTAACCGTGCATCATGTTGCTTTCTATAAAGTTTTCATCATCAGTGAGGTTTTCAGGGGCATTTTTGATATAAGTATCGACATTCTCCTTCAGGTACCAGGATTCATTCTCATCAAACACCATGAAGAGCAAAGCGAATTCTTTATCCACGTCATTTCGTCGGTTTTCTTCCTTAAGAGTCCCTTTACGGCACACCACCAATGGCCCAACCAGACCACTCGCCAAATCCTGTCCCAGTCAACAGTAAACACACACATACAGATAAACACATCAACAATAGAAAACAGCACTACACCAAATAGGCTTTGTTTAGCCTGCCAGCCCAAATACGATATTTGGCATATTTACATTGTATCCAGACTTTTGATTGTGTGAACAGAAACCACAAGTAATGTTTGGAGCTAGCTGGAAATGTGATTATGTGAATAAGGTCACAATTGTACAGATGTGTCTCAGCCTGGATGGTTTGAATGCTCAAACTGAATTTCTGATTTCTGGTTGTGAAGCAATTTTCTTGACCAATGAAGAAGCTAAACAGGGAAGATTACAGAAACCACAGCAACCCCATTTGTGAGATCTATATACAAAAACCTGGTCTGATCACTTGCAAATAACAGTGCTGACATTCGTCTCAACAGATCAGATCTGAGAAGCAAATTAGACTAAACTCAGATATATACAGACATATATCTTACGGTATTTTTGTAAAAAAATAATATTTTTTCATGGGACAACACTAAAGATATGACGTTCAGTGCACCTGCCAAGATAGCAATAAATGACCGACAGTCGACTGATGTCTGGGTTCATTTCAGTGAAGGGTGCACCTGTGTTTTTTAATGCCAAGATAGCAATACACCAGAAATTAACCAGAACACAGGCCCTGACCACGATGGCCATCAGAGTAGATATATTTGTAAGCTCCGATGCTATATAACCCTTGTGTGGTGTTCATATTTTTGTTACTCGTTTACTTTGTTACTTGTATTTAATTCAGCAAAATTAAACAATTTTACATTAAAATGCTTTACACATGCTTGCTTCACCTAAATTGCAAGCAATATAAACAGCTTACATGGTTAATATTTGCCCTTTACCTTTCTTATGTTACATTTCTTTCAAAAAGTGCTACTCTTTTTTTAATTAGTTTTTTAATAAAATGTAAAAGAAAATGAATTAAACTCAAGATATGAGTTGAACATTTGTTTAGTTTCAAATTTACAAATGAAGCAATGTTTATTAGCCCTTGGCCAAACATACTGTATGTAACATAAATTGTTAGGGGGTGGGGATGGGGGGTGTACAGTGTGTGTTTATTGAAAATGTGTTTTGATATATGTTTTTCACAAAAAATGAGCCAATGCCAATGAGTTTGAGTTAGAAAAAATATTTTTTAGTATCATTTGATGAAAAATGAAAACGGGTCCATCACACAAGGGTTAAAGGATGCAAGCAGAAGGCGTGAATATAGACTGTTGGCAGGGTGTAAGGTCGCAATGAGCATCTTGGGCAGGGAATAAGATAGGGCCCTAAACTGTTGCCCACAAAAGTAAGTACACACCTAGGTAAAAATGGACAAACTGGGCTCAAGTATCAATATATTGTGTGGCCACCATTATTGTCCAGCATTATTTTTCACTAGAATCCTCTTCCACTATTCCACAGTGACATCATGAAGCTGGTGGACCTTACACTCTTCCACCTGCTGTTTGATAATACCCCACAGATGCTTAATAGGGTCATCTTTACCTTTAGCTTTAGCAGTTGTCATCTTGGAGGTGTGTTTGATGTTGTTATTATGTCAGAAAACTGCTTTGCAGCTGAATTTCTGGAGGGATCCTGAGGAATCATGCTCTGCTTAAGAATATCACAGTACATGTAGGAGGTCAGCTTCCCAGTAGTGGAAGCAATCATACAGTCTAACACCATCATGCTACCACCACCATGCTTGACTCTAAGCAAGGGAGAGTTATCTTGGTATTCCTCAACAGGGCATGCTGGACACCATCTTAGCCAAATAAGTAAATCTGTAACTTGTCAGACCACAGGGCACGGTTCCAGTAATCCATGCTACTGGACTGCTTGTTTTCAGCAAACTGTTTGCAGGCTTTCTTGTGCGTCAGTTTTAGAAGAGGCTGCCTTCTAACACAGTGCCATGCAGAAAGAGTTGATGCAGTGTGTGGTGTATGGATGACCTCACAATTCTTCAGGCTCTGCAGCAATGCTGGTAGCGCTCGTGTCTATTTTTTAAAGCCAGTCGCTGAATATTATGCTAAGCATGTGTACTCGATCTCTTTACTTTTATGTTCTGAGTGAAACCCATCCTGAAAAACTGCTGTATAACCTTACCCATCGTACTGGGTCTCAGTTTCAGGGTGTTAGCACTCTCCTTAAAGTCTAGATCACTTTTATCTAGACCAAGAATTCTGTTTCTCACATCCTCAGAGAGTTTTCTTGCAATTAAGTGCCACCATGTTGAATATCCACTGTCCAGTTGTCCATTTTCTCTTAGCGGTGTACTCTCTTTCTTGCCAGCGGTTTAGACATTAATAGCTGTGTTGAATTTTGAGTGCACTGCAAATTTACACTGTTATACAAGCTGAACACTGACTACTTTACATTGTGTCAAAGTATCATGTCTTTAGCGATGTCCCATGAAAAATATATAATAAAACAGTATTTATATATTTTAAATATATAATAAAAATATATACAAACATTTGTGGGATGTACTAACTTTTAAGAACAGTTCTGAAAGTATGCAAACATCTACCTGCGTTCAAATATGAAGATATGTTCACTGTAGGTGTTTTTTTCCTTAGTAAAAAAAAGCAGTCTTGAGATCTCCACCAAGATCAAAGTCACCTAGATATTTCTGTACAGTAAATTACTGCATTGTTAAATGGCACACTTTTATGACAGTTATTTTATGAGGTGTAACATAAGGTTTGAAACTCTTATGAGCTTTGACTGTTGGTCAAACACTCAACCTATGAAGCCATTTATGTGAGTAACAGACTACATCAGCTTTAGAAACCAGGTGTTTAAAAAATAAATGTTGTAATTAACTTTGTATTTCTGAATAACGGTACAGTAATTTAAACTTCTACCTGCGACAATACAGAAATTGCCAGCTTGTTACAGCTCCAAGTTAGCAATAGTGGCGGTGGTGTATTTTAAAATGTAATATCAGCTACTGCTGAAATCAAATCATGTTTATGAAACGTCTAGATATTTTGTATAATGATAAATCTTGGTAACATGCTTTGTGTTAGTGGGGAAAATAGAGCAATTTCATTAAGCAAACAAAATAAGTAATAAATTAGTAACAGATTTAAACAGTTCTCAACATTACAATCAGTTGTCAACATTACAGTCTATGTGCTCCAATTATGGAGCTGGAATCATACCTTGACGAAATTAGCTGATGAGTAGTAGGCGAAGGTTGTACAGTTGGATTCAGCTGGGCCAGGACCTGCACTGATAGTCCAATTATAACTTATTTCCTCACCTAGAACACACACACACATATTCTTTAGCATGTAAAACAGGAAGGAAAAGTAGGAAAAATATAAAAAATATGTAAAAAGATGTATATAAAACAGTTTGATTTGATTAAAAAAATGCATAGTATGCAAAATATAACGAACATAGTTCTCGGGTCACAGACAACCCGTTTTACAGAAACTCAATGCAGGGAGGCGCTCTACCACATAACCTTCTATCCCCAAACCCCACCAACAAGCTTCAGCCCTGGCCATATACACACATCATGCATACAGCTCCAAAAAAAATTATGTTGTTCAGAAATCAATGTCTGTTAGAATAACTCAGATTTTTAATAACAGCTTTCATGAGTCTTGGCATGCTCTCCACCAGTCTTTCACACTGCTTTTGGGTGACCTTGTTCCACTCCTAGTGCCAAAATTTAAGTAATATAGCTGTGTACCTGGGGAAACAGGTTTCAGATGAGCCTCACTGGTCTTCACTCCATGAGCATGAACTGAATACCACCTTTGTTTGGCTTTGTTCTTAAATACAACCTGAACCACCTCGCCAACCTCCGCTCTGAGGATGGGACCTGCACAAAAAAATACAGAATATCATGAAACACACGTAGATATAGATATACACTGATTTAGCATAATGTTATGACCAACTCATTACTCATCTATTGTAGTTTTATAATTACAGACTTTAGTTCTGTATCTGTTTCTCTGTATACTTTATTATTCTTCTCCTTTCACCCTGTTCTACAATGATCAGAACACCACAGGAGAGAAAACCACCACAGCTACTACACCTCTGCTGCTTTCCTCCATATACTTTGTACAACAATACAGTATTGACTGAAAGCTCTAAACAGTATGTCCTTTAATATCTGAGAGAATTTAATACCTTAAGACTTTGCCAGCATAACCTGTATTTCACTGTTAATCTGAATAGAACTTATTATTGTGTTACACATTGACAGTGAGCAATGTCAATATGTAACCTCTGATTATTAAATTATTAAATTCTTATAGGAGTGTGCCGACTGACCAATTCTGTAAAAGTGAGCTGGCAGACGTCCACCCATGAATGCATAAGGCACCACAGGATGCAGCAAACGGAGCCCTATTACATGCACATAAATAACAACAGCTATGTTTTCACTTAAGAGATTACAGATCGGAGGTTGCATAGTACCCAGAATCCCTAGATGCTTTTCCTCAGGACTCCTTCTCTTCTTAGTTGTGAAGGTCTTGTCCGTGTACTGGCGAAATACCACCTTCTTGTACACAGGGCCAATTTGATGATCTGATTTTCCAAGGAAAACTTTACCAAGGCTATAAAATAAAATGGAAAGAAAGAGGGAGACCAAACTTGAATTTAGTGTTTAAGAGTCATAATGTCTGTCAAATAATTCTATTAAAACACTTAAATCACACACAATCAAATAACACAAATTGAAATCAATTGTTAAATTAGTTATGAACAAAGTGACATAATGACAGTTACTGGAAATCAAAATCATCATCCCATGGAGGACTGGAACACTAAAAATCCTAGACTATTCAAATTTTATCACAGAAACTCATGATGTTCCAGTAGTGTATCAACCTCACATGACTGTATGCACTCCCAACAATATCTGGGCATGCTTCTGATGAGACAGTCTCCTAATGGTGGATGGTCTCCTAATGAATGTTTTCCCGGTGTTCAGTATCAGGGACTCACTGATACTGATAAAGTGACGGAAACACGAGAGCCAGTCAATGGCATCAATGTCTTCATTGTCTAGTAACGTCATGTACACTCTGGCCACATGAGGCCCAGCATTGTTGCACTAGGAGGAACCCAGGGCCCACTGCACCAGTGTAAGGTCTGACAATGGATACAGCATGAACAGCATTCAGGGTACTGTAGGATAAACCTCCCCAGACCATCACTGTTCCAACAAAAAAAGGTCATGCTGGATGGTGTTGCAGGAAGCATAATGTTCACCACAACATCTCCAGAACCTTTCATGTTTGTCACATGTGCTCAATGTGGACCAGCTTTTATCTGTGAAGACAATCGGCACCAATGAGGCTACTTGAGGATGTTGGGCTCTCATGGAGTTTGTTTCTGACACTTTGATTAAAAGATGCACGCCTTGGGCCCTATTTTAGTGATCTGTAGGCGATCCGTAAACCGTACAGTGTGTGGCTAAATTTAGGGCGTGCCAGTGTGTCTTTGCTATCGTAATGCCTGGAAAAGTACACAAAATGCACAAAAAGCTTGTACTGATTCTGTCTTGGGCGAAACCAAAGATAGCAATGAACATCTAACTGTTGATCGTTGTCTAGGTTGTATTCAGTCAGTGGTGCACCTGTGTTTTCCGTTGCCACAATAGCAATACAGCAGAAATTTACCTGTACACGCTTTACTTCCAGACCACCACAGCCATTGGCATAGACATAATCACAAGCACAATTGCTATTTAAACAGCACACATGTAAGAGGTGAAAATAGATGTTGTTGGGATGTAAGATATCAATAAGCACAGGGTGTAAGGCCTCTTGTGTAATGGCCTGTGTGTCCTGTGAACTTGCAACAGCACACAAGTGAAGTTGAAGACTACACTGTTCAGACTGATATGAATTTGCTCCAGAATTGTAGGTCAGTCCCTAGAGGATCACTTTAAGGTAACCCACAAGAAAGAAATGGAAAGACTAGCAAGGAGCATATTGTCTGATTCAACACTTTTTATATGAAAAATGTGTACTTTTACCTTCAAACAGACGACATAGAGTACCAAAAATAACACAAAGGTTGAACAGGTTAATCAAGCTTAATCAAAGGTGTGAGTCAATGGACAGAACACATGGTGTTGATTTTTTATTTGGGTGTGATTGTATATTTTATTTTTAACTGTTTAACTGTATAATGTGACGTGTATGATATTGATGATACTTGTATTAGAGCCGTTTTGGGGCGCAAGACACATTTCAGAGAATTCTGACAATAAAACCGCATTCTACCTCATTCTCTCTAGAAGTGAGAAGGACATTAGCAGAGGACACTACTAGAGAATAATTATTCAGGAAGGATTAGGTGAGAGTACTCATTTTGGCACCAACTGCTAAAGTATTCTCTTTTAAGCACACCTCATTTATACCATAAATGACTTTGGGTTATACTGTGATGCATTCCCTTAATTTTGAGACGTGCAGTTAATAGAAGCCTAGACAAAGATATATGTATGGGGCTGAGTGTTCTGCACCACAGTTTTTTAAGTAAAAAAAATAATGATTTGGTTCTGTTATATTCACACTGGCACTGGTACAAACCTGTCCTCCTCAGTGGTATTATGTTTCTCCAACTCCCATGTCCTGTTTGGGGCATAGTTCCATTCTACTTCTTCTGCAGCCAGATAGTAAGTCCTGTCAGGCTTAGTGTTTACAGCCTTTGACACTGGACTCGGTGAGCATTGCTTGACTGTGTACTTTTGCCGCATTCCCCCACGGTGGTGATCAGTGGTAAGGCAGCTTAGCTCAAAAACACCTGGAAACAGATGACAAAAGGTTTGCATAACAGGATGTTCCTGCCTTTAACCTCAAGTGTGGGCTGTTATAGCCATGTTTTTGACTGAAAAACACTCACAGTTGAAGCAGTGAGTACATGGGGTGTGCCATACGTATCATACATTTACTCTTTGAAACATAATAAAATATAGATTCAATCTCTAATTATACTATATTAATTATAATGAATACTTATAATGAACTATACTAACTATACTAATAATACTGAATTACTGAAATATAATACTAGCTTATGTGAAACTTTGAATGCTCAGAAGTCAGCATTAGGCTCAGTTTAGTTTTGTGTGTTTCTTGCTATCTGTGGTCAAATAAAGGAGGTTATATATTTGAGTTTCAGTTCTTCTAAATGACTCTCTCTGAGGGACTCTCTTCCTCTCTCTCTGAGGGAGTTCTTCCTTCCACAGTCTGCTTTGTGACTTCATTTCTTTTTAAAGGGGCTTTCACACCTATCCGGTGTGGACCTAAGTTTAATCCAAAAGAACATTCCAGACAGAACTGGTATTCTGCTGAAACTCAACTCCCCTTAGTGTGCAGGCGCATTACACAGAACACAAACGCTTAAACTGAAAGTTAATTTATTTACTTTAACAATAGATTAACCCTTACTTTTTAACAAATTGAATGGAATGAAAATGGAGAATAATCTTTAACCCTCATTGTGCTGCGAAGGGTTAGCACTCGGTTTAAAGAGACTCCGTCCAAATAGCTGATGACAACAAGATGTAATAAATTGATTAAGTCTGCTCAATAAACTGCAATGTGAAACAAAAAATAACCGGATTATATGTAAACCATCTAATGAGGAAAAAATAAAAAGGGCACCTAGTATACAGTACATGGCCCCACCAGTGTGCTAACATTTATGATGCCCCATTTAAGATAAAACAGTATTCATGACTAAGAATAACATGATATTAATAACACAATGGAACTATGAACCTTTAAATTTCTGATTTCACAATACTATTAGTACTTGTCTCAAAATGCATCCACTTTGGGAAAGTTTATCCCAAGATGATTGTTGCAAGGATATTGCAATAATAATTGTTCACTAGGAAAGGCATCTAAGAGAACATTTTACAAATTTCATTTTTCCATCAAAAGCCTACCTTACCTGCCAAAATTTTGACAGCAGGACAATTTTGTTTCTTAGATACACTGTAAAAAAAATGTCCTGTAAAATTACAGTTATTAGCCGGCAGCCATTATTTTTATATTTTTACTGCTATTTACAGAGCATCTCCTGTTTATTGAATTCCAGTTACCTTTCCAATTAGTGTCTGGCGTAATGGGCATGTTCACCCACCACGAATTCACCATCAGTCTTGCCTACCAGGACTACCTTCCCTAGGGTATTCAGATAATACAATTTTTCATAGTCACTCAATATGTCTAACCATTAGTTATTAAAGGAAGATTTGCATTTGTTTTTGTTTCTAAAAAAAACTACTTAAGATATTACATGAACAAAATTAATCCAGCACAGAGTTACTACTCTGTGTTACAACTGGCAGTTTCTAGCCAGCATGTCCCACTTTGCAGTAAAGAAAATGGCAAGGGATTAAAATAGGCAGAGACACTTACCATCATTGTTGGGAATCATCGAAACAGTGACACTGGTGTGAGGGAGCAGACTTAGTGTGTCACGAGTGGTGCCATCACGCTGAAATGTATTGCCCTGGAAATGGACCCCATGGAGATCCACCTCAGTGCCCAAGCCTAGCGTATGCCACACGACATGGTCCCCCTCGCACAGATCCAGTCCATGAAGATTCCCATACATTAAACCATTCACCGCTAAGATACACACACACACAGATACACACACACAGATACACACACACATACAGGATGAACAGAAGTAGATCAAAGACAGTTCAAAAATACAAAAATAATGCTGTACAAAATGTTGTGCAAAACAAAGTGAGGAATTAGGCACAAAAGTACACAAGTAAACATAAGCATCAACTTCTTACAGTGCATTTTATTACTCTCCATAAATCCTTCGTCTTCTGGGTCTGTCTTATTGCTCCCAAATCGTGCAATGTTATCATGTAAATACCAACTTTCATTCTCATCAAACACTGTGAAGAGCAGGAAAAACTCCTTTTGCACCTCAGATCCTAGATGCTAGAGACACAAACACACACAAATATGCACATGTAACTTTTGTGTAGCAAGGTCATATTACATAAATTAAAGAAATACATTCGAGTTGTTTAGCCTAATTAAGTGAGCTACACTGCACTGCTACAAATAATGTAGGGACACAAAGTCAATTAAACTTAAGGTATATCAATTTGCACAGTTAGGGACCATAAGTGATTGCGCTGCTTTGGTGCAAGTCAGAGGCAAAAAGGCAACAGCAAGAAATCCCACAAAAACAGAATGATTTTGCAGGTGGTGCCACAGACAAATACGCTCTCCTTTGTGATGGAAATGTATGTATTTAAGGTGATTCATAATCAACAAGGAGGGTAAATTATTCCTTAATCATGTATGTAAGTGGGACTGGAGATACGTGACAAGCTGCAGAGATTAGAATGTGCGTACGTGGCTCACATGGGCGTGTGGGACAGGTGACCACACGAACACATCCCTCAGGCATCAACCATAAAACATACGTGGCACAAGTTACTGACCAGTGCACTATCTGTTCTGGAAGGTTCTGGAAGCTACGTGTCACTAAAGTGTAAGCTTCACCCTCACCCCAGGCTGTAGGAATGCACAGGACCGGACCAGTCGAGACCGGACAGGTGATGTGCAAGGATACGTGGACTTTCATTACCATATAAGGCAATAGCCTGAGGGGGAATAAATGGATACAAATACTATTATTCTGTATTCTGTCTTTTCTCCAATTAAATAATTGCTACTCACTCAGCTTGATCCAGACTTTTGTTCTGTCAGTAATTTTATTTTCCCCACCACACCTTATTCTTCTGGAATTTACCACAACACCTGGCAAAGCAACTCACTGAACTCATAACTAATATTTTACAAACCAATATTAATATGAGGTTTAAAGAGACTCCGTCCATGTAGCTGATGACAACAGGATGTAATAGATTTATTTAGTCAGCTCACTAAACTGCAATGTGAAACCAAAACTAACTGGATTAAATGTATACAATGTAACAAAGAAAAAATAAAAAGGGCACCTCGTACACAGTACAGGGCCCCGAAATCTTGCCTTATATGCCCCATATAAGGTAAAACAGTCTTCATGATTAAGAGTAACATGATATTAATAGGCTATTTCTAGGAAACACATTGTAACTATGAAGCTTCCATTTTTTTTATTTACAATACTATTAGTACTTGCTTCAAAATGCAACCACTTTGGGAAAATCCACCCAAAGATGGGTATTGCAAGAACACTGCAATGTGTTTTTTCACTAGAAAGGGCATATGAGAGAACACTTTACAAGTTATTTTTTCCTTCAGAAGAGTACCTAACCTGCCAACATTTTAACACCAGGACAATTGTATTTCTTAGCTACACTGTAAAGAATTGTCCTTTAAAATTCATCTCTAGTCCTTGTCATTACCAGTAGCATGAGGCAGTACTTGCAGCCCTTTCAGGTTGCACAAATGGTCCAGCTCTTACCAGCACAGTCTCAAAAGCATGGAGGAGATACCAGGACACTGGCCATTATATAAGGAGAGCAGAACCTTTTACTTTCTACCACTTTGTGATGGGAGGAACGGGAGGAGCAATGCCTCAAAATCCTAAAAAGTGACCTCTAGTGAGTTACTAGTGTGTCATTAACAGAAAAGTGAATAAGGTTATAATTTGCATATTTTACACTGCTTTACATTATGAATTGATTTGATGATTTTGGTTTCCAACAACTGTTATTCTGGGTAAATTTAAGCATATATACATTTATACATCTATACATTTAAGCAAAGGACATGTTTAATGTGAGGTACTCACTTGTGTTGTCAGCTATTTAGACCTTAAAGGTTATGTTAAGGGGTAATGTTGTTTACCTGTCGACCACTTTCATCCAGAACTCCTTTCTTGCACACCTGTATAGGTCCCACCAGACCAGAGCTGGTATCACGGACAAGATCTGTAGCAGAGTAATACAGATATGACAAGCAGGGCGGGTCACTAGGGGACGGACCCTCCATCACACGCCAGCGATAGGTGAACGTCTGACCTGGAGCCACGCTGGCTCCTCTCTTCTGAGAACCTGAAGAGAACAAAGGCAGAGCTTTTTAATCTACTGTAGGGTTTCATATAATATCATAATATATCAGGGTTCTTGCACCATTTTAAATGTCAAATTTAATGCTTTTTAATCATTTATAAGACCTCAATAAATATATTTGAAGACCTAAAAATGTAGTCATAATTTCTTTGATAGAAAATAATTTATTAGTTCTCTCCTTGGTAATGTAACTAACTAGTCGCTAAAATTAGTATGTTAGCTAACTCAATGCTAACGTTAGTATGTTAGCTAATTCTCCACTATTGTTAGTAAGCTAGCTAACTTACTACTAACTTTAGTATGTTAGCTAACTCGCCGCTAATGTTAGTATGTTAGCTAACTTGACGCTAATGTTAGTATGTTAGGTAGCTTGCCGCTAACATTAGTATGTTAGCTAACTCACTGCTAACGTCAGTATGTTAGCTAACTTGCCGCTAATGTTAGTATGTTAGCCAACTTGATGCTAATGTTAGTATGTTAGCTACCTTGCCGCTAACATCAGTATGTTAGCTGACTCGCCACTAATGTTAGTATGTTAGCTAACTTGATGCTCATGTTAGTTTGTTAGCTAGCTTGCCACTAACATTAGTATGTTAGATAACTCACTGCTAATGTCAGTATGTTAGCTAACTTGCCGCTAAGGTTAGTAAGGCTAGATCCCTGATAATATTAGTATGTTAGCTAGCTTGCTGCTAAGGTTAGTATGTTAGCTAGCTTGCTGCTAAAATTAGTATGTTAGCTAGCATGCTGCTAAAATTAGTATGTTAGCTAGCTTGCTGCTAACATTAGTATGTATATACAGCCACCATTTTGAGAACCAATTCAGCGACTGAATAGCTAGCTAGTTAATTATCACTAACTCACCGATAACGTTAGTAAGTTAGCTAACTTTCTGCTAAGGTTAGTATGTTAGCTAGCTTGCTGCTAAAATTAGTATGTTAGCTAGCTTGCTGCTAAAATTAGTTTGAATATACAGCCACCATTTTGAGAACCAATTCAGCGACTGAATAGCTAGCTAGTTAATTATCACTAACACAGCCTGTGTTTAGTTCTGAATTGAAAGCTTAGCTTGTGCAGTAAGAATCCTTTCTAGGCGATTAGCTTAGCATAACTAAGCATAACAAATTAGCTCTTAATTCCCCAGTAGGAAGCTTATCCATTAAAACTTTCAACTTTCGGTTGTCGAGTCCCGTGGTGTTTTGGGGGATTTTCTTTGAGGGTGCTCTCCTTGGTTGGCTAGAATGTCTTCTAGATGGTTAAAACTTTCATTTTCAGCTTTTAATCCCAAATAATTTTGTTTTTTAAGGCTGTGTGGTTTGCAGTTCATTTTGCTAAACCTGTAAGTAAACCACCTGTTGTAAACATAGAAAATAAACAGCTTTATGGCTAGCTGCCTTAATAAAAGCATATATGCAGATTTTCTAATGATAGAACGATTGGTATTCAATAGAGCCCAAATTGGTAGCTGGGTAGCTAAGCTAAAAAAAAAACATATGACAGGCTTTTTAAATCAAAGCTAATACGCTATTTGTGAGTTTTTTGTGCAATTTCTTTACTGGTGAAATAGTTCTTTTTGTCTGTGTTGCCGTGTCAGTAAGCTCAGATTGTATAAATCATGAAAAATACATAAAAACATTAAACTAAACTGCAGTAGCATAAATCGTTTAGTTGAACTCGACACACCGTGATGAAGACATGGTTAGCGGCCAATCAATCTGATCTATTCTGTATGATCCCTTAAGGTGTCTACAAACCTACAAACACAAGATATTTTGTTGAGGTACCAGTGTCTTGCTATCACTCTTGGAACTAAGTATTGCGGGTTTTACAAACAAACTACAGCAGAATGTCATAGCATCTGCAATATGCACTGAAGTGCAAATGGGCCATGCATCAAGATAACACCATAAGCAAACGAAGGTCTACAAATAAAAAGTTAAAAGAGAGATTCGGCATTTTGAAAAGGCCAAGTCGAACTCTGAAATTCATTCAATAAAAAAGACAGACATAACGGCCGCAAACTTGTAAATGGGTCAAAATGCTTCCAACTCCAAAACATCTGAATTATGTTACGTGCTGCTTAAGGAGGTGTTACTTCTTATTGCATTCAAGAATTCAGATACTTTTCGATATTTTATGTTAGTACTCAAAATAACAGAATATATTTTGATTCATATGTTAATTCTGTTCCCATTTTAAAAATGTATGTTAATGAAGCTATAAAAACAGTAAACTTAGGTAGTTTAAAGTACCAATCAAATGTTTGGACAGACACACATTTTCATTCAATGTTTTTCTACATTTCTTCATTTACTTTATGTTATACATTGAAGATTAATATTAAAGACATGAAATCAATTAAGGGACACATATGGAATTACGTAGTAAAGACAAACAAAGGCTCCACAATCCGCTGACATACGTAAACCTAATCAACTGAGATGGTGAACTGTGATGAGCTGGAGCTTCACAGCGTGAAGGAAAAGCAGCAACTAGTTCAGAACCTCCAGGAACTGAACTCTTTTAAGAGTATGAGAAAACTATTCCATATTCCACATTCTCCCTCATGAAGACTCTTTAAGATCTGTACACTCTTGGAGATTAAAATACCAAGAGTGTACAGATCTGTCCTCAAAGATAAATGTGCTAAGAATCTAAAATATAAAACATATTCTGTTTTGTTAAAAACTTTTTGTTTAGAGAATAATTCTTTTAATTTAATATAGTCTTCAATATTAAATTTACAATCTAAAAAATCATTAAAAAAAAGAAGAAAACATAAGAAGAGGTGTGTCCAAACTTTTGGCTGGGTCTGTACATGTGTGTGTGTGTGTGTGTCTATATCTCACCATCCTGATACATGGCTCCTTCATAAGCTTTATCATAGTGTAGACCATGAGGCTGCATACTGTAATTACGCTTAGCTTTGTTCTTAAATGTTACCACTATGACATCTCCAGTTTCTGCCCTGATGACTGGACCTGTGGAAGGTAGAAAAGATGCAACTGTTAAAAGGCCAGTATAAAAACATACACACAGACAAGAGATATCTTCATCTGCGCTACTGTGCCCTATTCTTGCAATCTTTAGATGAACCATGAACCACCCAGCTTGATTTAGGGTGTGTCAGTATGTCTTTGCTAGCTCTAAACATACAAAAGGGATATACTAATTCTCTTAATTAACGACAGGTGTGTTTTGGGCATAATATAAAATAATCCAATCACTGTGTCTTTTGCTATTTCCTTTAAGAACCAGGTATGATCTGACTTTCGCGGATTGGTATTTTAATGGTACAGTGCTTCTGTGCTTCTCTCAGCAAAGAAAACTGACCGGCACATTCACATTGTGAAGGTGCGCGATCAGCTAATTTACAGGAACAGCAATGTTGCTTTATTTTGTATTCTGTTAATTATTGAAGTAAAGTTGGGTTTGTACCCTGCTGTATGTCCTTGTGTGTGTGTATGTGTAATGAGCAGGGGTGTACGCACGTTGAGTGCGCCCATTGCACCTGGTTGCCAAGATAGCAATAAACATCTGACGCTTGACTATTGTCAGGGCTCAAATCAGTCAGTGCTGCACCTGTGTTTTTCGTTGCCAAGATAGCAATACACAAGAAATTTTCCTAAACACACCTCATTTCCAGACTACTATGCTCATCGGTATATATATTCACAAACACTGTTGCTATTTAAACAGAGCAGACGGAAGGCATGGAAATAGACTATAGACCACTGAAGTGCGTCATTCTGTAGTCCTCTGTAGCAGGGCTCCAGACAAAAAAAATGTTTAAGGAGCCAGTGGCTCCTACAATAAATAATTTGGGCGCCAATATTTTTTTCCAAGTGCCAAACAATAATGCCAATAAAGTCTTTACTGCAGAAGGTGCACATGTGTTTATGGTACACCCCAACTCCACACCCATTGCTTTCAGCTTAGGCTTGCTTTTGGGGCTAATTGGAAGGGATTTTTGAGTGTTCAGGATTGCCAGTTCCAGTCTTTGAGGCAAACAATGAAATGAGAGAATATGTTTTCCTATCTCACTTCTAAAGAGTGCCCCTTGTTCTGTCGAGTTGTGCTACCTTGTCAAACCGTGCTACCCTAGTGTATATTTAACGATAAAAACTCAAAAGAAGCTCAATGTTAGAGCATGTTTGCAGTAGAGGACCCCAGTAGATGTAGTGTTAGTATATTTTTATAACATAAATCACTGTATCATGGTAAATTTAAGGCAATGAGAGTTCGTTACAAACTGCTTTTGCTTTTTTGTATTTAAATTATAATTAATAAATTATTGTATTTTTTATTATTATTATTATAAATTTGTATTTACACTTTTGTGCAATGACAGTGAGTCCAGGTTGTTTTATGCACAAAAAAATAGATTTGTTATAAAAAAACACGAGAAATTATGAAAACGTGTAGGTTTGCACTTGCGCAGTGCCTTAGGAAGCACGTATTGATGGGTAGCATAACTTGACAAAACACCGGTACACCGGTAGACCACCAGAAACGTGTCTTCAATAAGCGATTACGTAAAACTGCCGGGCACATCAGTCCCACAGTCAGTGATTACAGAGATATACTTAGCTTTCTGGGCTTCTGTCACGATCTGCGCTTTGACGTTGTCTGCTATAACGTTACATCCTACAAACTCGGCACAAGCTGAGTCATTATCATACGTTTTCGACACATCCAGTCCATTTTTTTTATTATTAACAAGACGGGGTAGTTTCTCACGTGCATGTAGGCTCTATTAAATTTCATTTTTCAGTTTTATCACATGCGCGAGCTAAGGGAGGTTTTGTCGGAGCACACTAAAAAACAGTCGCGTGCATTTTTATGCTTTCGACTCTCTCCGTGTTTTTTCTTTTTTTTAAACGATGCGTTCCTGGTTAAAAATCCGTGTTTCCAGCGATATCTTTGCTTACTTTCGAACTGAATTCGCAGTACATTGTCTGCTTTATGTTGTCATACCTGAGCCACGCAAACTCCTGCAGCCAAGAAGTTTTGAAATGTCTGTGTGTACTTTTCTTGGATGTTCATCTTCGTCTGCATTTTCCAGTGCAAACTGCGCGCCAATGGATAAAAGCTCAGCTTAGCTACGCTGCTGTGGTAGTTACGTTTTAGGTAAAGCAAGGCTTTTTTTGAGGTAGGCAAAAACGTCCATATGATTGGGCGCCGTAGTATAGTTACGCCGATAAACACAACCAAAAAAAAGCAATAAACAAATAAATAAATAAACGCAAAAACCCCTACTTTGCCACCTGTCGCCACTGGCGACTTAATTAATTTTATAAATAGCAAAAAAATATTTTTGGTCGCATTTGCGACCATTTTAGTCGCAGTCTGGAGCCCTGCTGTAGGCTTCCATGTCTAAGCGTTTTTTCCCACGAGGAAAATTAATAGGCTTTTAAAAACTGGCCTCTATCACATTCTGTGGTAAATAAATATGTTCAGACCCCAATACGTTTTATTCTGTGCACATTTACCTCCTAAAAAACACTGGATCCTCCGAATTACAAGATTGTTTAAGTCGTAATGAGAAAAATGCTAGCTTTAAGCTACAGTTGAGAGAACGTTAAAAAAAAACACATTAAGCCTTTTTACATTAAGTATTTTAGACTCTATGGTTAGCTGGGCTAGCTTGCTACTTTTCCTGCTGTATCACTCAGCTCGCCTTAGCGACAGTTGATTAGTTAGTTGTTAGTTGATTATTTGGGTCAGATGTGCTGTAATTAGTATAAACCACTGACCGCAATTAAATCCTAATCCCGCGTGGAAGAGCTGCTCCTGAACTGAGAACCTCCCTTATTATCTGCCTTTTAAAACTCGAACACAGACTACACTGCTCAACATCACCAGACTGAAAGTGTTTTCATCTGTTTAAATACTTTAATGATCCTCTGTGAAAAAGAAGAATAATTCAAAACGTGACCTGGCCAGAGTTCGCTGGTGTAGTGCAGAATCGAGTCCGCTGCCATTTCCTGCCACTGTGCGGCATATAGGCATAAATAACATGGCTCCGACTACAAAATGACAACATGATTCAGTGGTCTATTTGGAGACAGCAGGATAGCTGCTCTTTGATTGACTGTGTCTGGCCAAACCAGGAGGTCCAAAAGTTTCTATAATTAGAACTTTATATCATATGACCCTACGCATCTGCTGGCTTGGACTCCATTCATTGCCACTTATAGTTGTGTACTCGTGCTGTTTGAAGGGCAGGGGCAAATAATTTAAAAGGTCACCTACTGTACAACAAAAGGCCTGTACATTTAAAAGGGGGTGTGTCTAAAACAGGAAAAAACCTACATGGATGGAATAGGTTTATAATATATAATATATAATATAATGGACACTTCATAATATTTTTTCACCTGTAGAAAATAATTAAAATTTTCAATATTAACATTTTAATATAACATTATAGTTATTATGGCTTTAAAAAAATGTGTTTTAGGGAAGCTTTGGCAAGCTTTTGTCATTAATGGTATTTTTTCCCCTTACATTACTTTTAGTTTTGTACTTT
Organism: Astyanax mexicanus; assembly: GCF_023375975.1. Classification (NCBI taxonomy): domain Eukaryota; kingdom Metazoa; phylum Chordata; class Actinopteri; order Characiformes; family Acestrorhamphidae; genus Astyanax; species Astyanax mexicanus. The sequence continues at coordinate 28,188,327 of NC_064411.1, forward strand.
AAGTTGTTTTGAAACCAATACTTTTGCTTGAGTATTATTGAGTTGATACTTCAACTTCTTCAGAAGTATTTTAAACCCTAGTATCTATACTTCTACCTGAGTAATGAATGGAAATTCTTTTGACACTTATACAAATTTCTTGATCTAGAGGGCACATTATTCTATACAGCAAGACAGGGCAACCTCACAGGCATAAGATTACTTCTAACCTTATGAGAAGGCCAGCCAATAGGGTGCTTTGTCTTTTTTTGCCATGCTAGTGTGCACATCAGTGACCTTTTTTCCACCGTGATGTTGCCAAAGTACAAAGTACTTCTGCAAAATAAACTAACAGCATCAGATTGAGAAATCTCAGAAAAACAAACTAACCAGATATAGGGAAGTTTCTTAAACAAAGAGACAATGGTGATACTGTTCCTCAGCAAGAGCCAAAAAATCATTGGTAAGAACAACCCTAACATCAAACACTTTACATACGGATCTGAGCGCTGAGAGAGCTGATGATGCTGACCATAAAAATCAACAGAAACCTATACTATATACTGTATAAGCTATTGCTCAGGTTTTGATCAGATTTTTAGTGTTTTTTTATGTGGGCCATTATGGGTTTCAGTGTCTTTCTGCAATGGGAATAAGGCATTAAACATACATCAAAAACAATATACTTCCAAATAACAACCAATAAAATACAAAATAGAAAAATGGAAAGATTGCTGTTACTCTGTATACCCAGACACCTTACCCAAAATGCCGAGGTGTTGTTCTGAACCATGTGGCAGCATTTTAGTTGTAAACGTGTCATCAGCGTACAGAACGTATCTGGCCTTCAAATACTTTCCACCCAGCTTTCCCCCTTCTTTTGTGAAGAATTCTTCGGAGTCACTGCAAAAAGAAGGGTGAAAGGGAGTTTTTGCAACATCAAACCAAACTTATTCATATTGCCCTTATGTTATGTATAATTGATGTTGTTACAAAGCAGATTTACAGGAATAAACACAGTTAAGGGATTAAAAGATGAACTGATCTCCAAAGGACAATGTAACTACGAAAAGGTTTTTTTATGCTTTACCTTATTTTTCAGATAAGTTTAGAGTAAAAAAATGTAAAAGAGCCTTAAAATAAAAAAAGTTCCTGAGCAACAACCTTGTGAGCATGTTCTCTCTGCTTATTGGTCAGAGCTGTTTGAGGTGTGGTTAACAATATATATAAATAATAATAATATATAAATACAGTAAGAATGTCCTGTGTTCAGGACTAGCACATATTTTAGTGTAATTTAGCATGGAGTAGCAGCAGAGGTGGCATTATTTAAAGCTGTAGTAATTTTCTGGGTAATAAATCTGGTGAAACTGCACCTGAACAGCTGTTTAACTAAAACATGAGTAGCATTATACAGTTGGGTCAGATAAAGATCAGATCACGTTCTCATTACAAACAAACAGTTGGTTAAGGACCAGCAGGTCTCAATGCGATTATTTTGGTCCACACCTGAGTGTGATTACTGTTTTCGCACTAACTGAAACTAACAGCACTAAGAGCGCAAACAAACCAGAGTCCATTTTAACCTGACTAACTAGTGCTGGTGTAAAAACACCCTTTGTAAACAACATTTACAAAGGTATGGGAGTGGATGAACTGGTATTTTTGGCCATAACAAATAACGATATATTTGCTAAACAATCTTAGAACAGAACTTCATGAAATATCTAATTTAAAAGATTTAAAAGAAACAGTACAAGCAAGAAAGCAGAACTTGAAGGCATTTTTGTGTAAGAATGGAGGAAATCTTATAAACAAGAAGTAAAAGAGTCCCAGCTGGCTATAAAAAGCATTTAGATGTACGAGCTAAATATCTACAGTGGCATGCAAAAGTTTGGGCAACCCAAATTTAAGCAAGTTGAAGGTTCAGAAAAGAATCAGATTAATCACAGTGATTAATCACACTTTTCTCTTTCTTAGGACTGAAGATTTTAATAATGGATATTTAAATATCAATAAAATATGAGTTTAAATATTTACCAATCACAACAATGATCTGTGAATAATCTGGATTAAAATCATGATCAATAATCTAAATGAGTAAAAGTTTAACACAGAGCTTTAGCATCAAACAGGAGGAAGCTTTAATGTAAGAAAAAACACTAGTGTAGATTCATGTTCCAATTTGGAAAACATGCCAGCAGCTGTGTGTGTGTGTGTGTGTGTGTGTGTGTGTGTGTGTGTGCAAAAATGAGAGAAATATTTGATTTCAGTGTAAATGTAACTTTGTAAAAATAAAGAGTTACAGGTGGGAGTTGGGGCCAAACCTAATAAAGTGATTAACTTGCATAAAAAACTAACACAATAAAGTTTCAGATTAAGCATTTGTTAGGGCTGCATGATATATTGTTTAAGCATCGTCATCATGATGTGCGCATGTGCAATAGTCATATCGCAGGATGTGCAATGTCACTTAAGGCAATGAAACACGTCATGTATCAATGTTTTGATTCTTGACACAAGAAGTAGATACACAGCGCTGTCTCTGTGTCTGTGTAAGTGACCGGCTGCTGCTGCCTGAGAAGCGCGAGGTGGAGGGGGAGCGCAAGTGGTGGCAGGAGTAAACACGAGGTAACCGCATGGCCTCCATCCACATGGTTGGGCATGTGCTTGTAAACGCACGTGTCGAAAGCTGTGCACCTCAGTCCAGCACAGTTTTGCAGCGCAGATATTTCCAATTTACGCTTTTAATCCCAGAAAACACTCTTATTTACCTTTTAGAAAGCCATGTTAAATGCCTGATTGAAATGCCGATTACTGTTGTTTTGCTGCTTTCCACAGGTTTTGAGTGCTTGCCACTGACTCAGCTCTTGATCGGTCCGGACGCGAGTGGGGTAGGGCAGGTGACATCAAGGGCCCTGCATTGTTTACTATCGCGATATATGTTGTCAAAAAAAGAACATGTGCAATGTAATTTTTTTTTATATTGTGCAGCCCTACCGTATGTGATGATAGTATGTCATGATATTCAGTCATTCAGTCAAACATGTGTGCACTAAACAAGACAACTGTGTGATAAACTGTCAGGTTTATTAAGTGTAAGATAATAAATCTGCATGTGTATATTAACCTGTGTGTTGTATTCAGTGCTTGATCGTTATTGAATGCGTCTTTTCCAGTAGGGGCATAGTCCCACATCTGCTCCTCCGCAGCGATGTGGTAATGCCTCTCGTGGCCAGAGGACACTGTGGTTGAGGACAGATTCTGGCAATGGGAAACCTGATAGAAGGCCTGCATACCTGCTGCTCATCATGGAGGTTGTAAAGGGAACAAAAACAACAAAACAAAAAATGATAGGAAACGGTGTTACATTAAACAAAACATTAAACACACACAGCCTGTATACTGCCTACAGAGTGTTACTGTATAGAATAGAATAGAACACTCTGGAGCTGATAAACATAAACCATCACATACAATGCAAGGTGTGGGCTAGAGAGGTATAACGGTGTACAGCTGTGGAGCAGTGGAACTGTTTTCTCTGAAATTATGGTGCTCCACCCAGGACTTTTTGGATACTCAGGTTGGGCATAAGACGGGTTGGTGATCATCCAACACCGTGACCTCAATAATGCTCATGTCACTGACTGCAAACAAATACTCACAGTAATCTTTTAAAAATGTAACAGAAAGCATTCTCTAGACAGAAGAAACAGGTACAAGCAAAAGTAGGATAAACCTCTTTAATATCTTTAGGATCTTTTGGATCTCAGGAGACGAGAATGAGACAAAAACTTACCTTGTAACGGATGTCAAACTATTGTTTCTGTGATTATGAATTATATTCGATTTATCACATGTAGTAAAACACTGAACAGTATGCAAGGGTTGCAGCTCACACGAGTCTCTTCACACCTTAGAACTATTGTAAGAATCCCCCCTGTGAGTGTTTTGTATTCATCTGATAATCCCCTTTAAGGGTTCTATACAGACCTGGCAACCTATGACCGAATCTCAATACATTGCCTCTGCATGTGTCTGCAATTCTGCGTTGCACTGCAGTTTAAATCGTAAAGTAGGGAATGTGTGGGTGAGATCGCCGGACCAAAGAACAACGTGTTTGTGTGGGAGTAAGCAGACCAGCGATGCTGTTTGGCAACCCGTGCATAAGTCTCAAAAGACACATTTAAAACCTGATAAGAATTATTGTGCCAATTTAATCTTGTGCAAGATCTCAAAACACCCCTAATGAGCAGGTGTCCTAATACTTTTTTACTGTATAGACATCATGGTTTGGCGCACCCAAACACACAGGATATTGGAGGTAAATACCATAATTTCCATAAATTCAAAATCACGCAATCAATCACTCATCAATCACTTTCACTGCTGCATGCAGAGTACACACACACACACACACACCTACCTCTTGTGTGATCATTGACCTGGCAACTAAGCATCCACTTCCCAGGTGTCTTGGGAACCATTTCTGCAGTGACAAAACTAGCAGGAAAAAGGCTCAGGACATCACTACGATGACCACGATCGAGTAGGGTGTGGCCGTGGAAGTGGACAGAGTGGATGTCAACTTCACTTCCAATTCCAAAAAGATGCCAAGACACAGGTTTTCCGATGCATACAGACAATGTAGGCAGGTTACCATATACATATCCATTTATTGCTGGAAGAGAATACAGAAAATTAGCGAAACTCTATTGTGAAGTCAAAAAAAGGAAGGACGCATAGTACACACTAAAAATGCCAATACATTTATCTATCTAAACTATGTTCTGCATTATTATGGTTAACTCCAAGAGCACTTCAGTGCACTCTGTTTTACCGATTTCCTACAAATTTCTTACAAAAATATCATTAATATATGGGATTGCGTGTGTGAAATGGCTACAGACGAATTTCCAAACACTGGATAGATTTTTCTTACACGGGTTGCCAGATTGACACCTAGTGGAAAGTGACATGAGCCTTACTCTGTAGCTGATCAGTGAACATATACGTTTCAATGTCCAAAATGCCCATCTCTACTATGCTTATGGTGGTAATAAAATGACCCAGCTACCTTACTAAAACTCAGTGATTACCTGTTCAGCAGAAAAATAGCCAGCTCACGCGTTTTCATGGTTTCAGCACACTGTTTGCGTTCTGCTGTCTATACCAGGAAACCCTGATTGTGGAAATGGGACTGGAGGAATTGCGGTGGGCAGAATCAGAAGCTACATCCCACACAGATTTCCATGCGTACTACACAGTTCACATAAAAAAAATACTGACTGAAGCTCTGTTGACAAGAACTGCCAGTACCTAAACTCAGCATGTTTCCTTAACATCTGAAGATAAATCCCGATCATGTTATTTGTTACTACAGAACATAAAATCCTTAATGCATCTTTAAGATTACATATATTTATTGTGCTTGATTGTTTATTCAATAACATAAGTATCACAACAGGTTTGCTAAAAAAACATACCATAAAAACGTCTTTGCAACCACCATGCAAACCCGCAGCAATCACTCATTATCATCATAGCAACTATTGAGCAACCCCATCAGGAATACCTTAGCAAATGGCACCTACAACACTACAGCAACCACTTGGAGACACCTTAGCAACAATCTAATGCACACACATGCCTTCTTCATTTCTTTTAGGAAATTAACATTACTAGTTTTTATTAATATTAATAATAATAATAATAATAATAATACAGTTATTGAATTAATAAAATAACTAAAGCTTACAGTGCATGAGGTTGGATTCATGGAAATCATCTTCTTCCAGAAATGCTCTTTCAGTGGCATTGCAGGATTTGTTGATGTTGTCATCAAGATACCAACTGAGATTTTCATCCACCACGCTAAACATCAGAAAGAACTCTTGATCTACATCAGAACGTTTTAGTCCAGAGCTGTCTAGAGTGCCTAAAAACAAAAATACATCATGCTGATTACGATATTGAATATATATATCTGATGGCATGTGCCTGTGTGCAAGTGTGAAACTGAGGGAAATCAGGGGTACCCTCATTAATTCCCAATAAAAGCCATGAAAAGAACAGTAACCTTGTACTGTTCTGTTGTGTAAAGAAAACAAATGTAAAAAAAAAAATAGCCAGAGTTTTTTCAAAAATGGAGATATGGGAGTCTAGGATCCCACTGAATAGGGATGGGCGATATGGCCAAAAAATAGTTTCACAATGTTTCAAGGTATTTTTGTGACAACGATATTCTTGGCAATATGACAAAATCTGAAAGTTTTATTTTAAATATTTAAATATTTTTAAGATACTATTGAACACAATATAAGATAAGATAAGATAAGACCATCCTTTATTAATCCCACAATGGGGAAATGCAATGTTACAGCAGCTCAGAGGAAAGGACAGAGAAACAGGTCAGGAAAATATATAAATATATAAACAAATAATAATAAAACTATATATCCAAAAAATTACAGGAAATACATGACACGCATAATTGCAATTTTCATGATGTCATGATACTAAGAATGAAATTCATATATCCAGGACTGTAGATAATTAAATGATAATGATAGATATTATTAGATATTATTTAACTTATTAAATTTTCTACCCTGATGGTCCATAAGGTCCATATGACCACGATTTTTCAGCGTATCTTTGCGATTACAATAATCAAAAGCTTTAGCGATATTATTGCGTATCATACAATATGGCACAGCCCTACCAGGGATATGTTGTTTGTGTGCAAACAAGAGTGAGTCTGGGAGTTACCCTTCTTGCAGGTGAGCAGTACACCAACGAGTCCAGCTGCGATGTCTTTAGGCGCATCCACATGTGAGTGATAGATCCAGGTAAGGCAGGTGGAGTCAGATTCCATAGGGGCAAACTCCTCTTTCACCTTCCATTTGTACGTGTAGCTCTGACCTGGAGCCACAGCATCATCAGCTTTGTTCTGACCAGATGTGCCATCTGGATACAGTGCGCCTAGAAAACACAGTAATAACCAGTAGCAAATTTCATTAGCAGTTATCTATCATTACATTTTAAAACATTTTAAAGGAGAACTCTGATGTAAAATGGACTATTGGTATAGTAAAAGATCCCTTTCAGACAGCTTCCTCTTACAGCGTCCACAGTTAATCCTGTTGGATGTGGTTGGTCCTTCTTGGTGGTATGCTGACATTACCCTGGATACCGTGGCACTTGATGCATCACAAAGACTTGCTGTCTTGTTCACAGATGCGCCAGCAAGACGTGCACCAACAATTTTTCCTCTTTTGAACTCTTAAATGTCACCCATAATGTTGTGTGCATTGCAATATTTTGAGCAGAACTGTGCTCTTACCCTGCTAATTGAACCTTCACACTCTGCTCTGATTCTGTGTGCTCCAGACCAAGACAAAGACCAAAACCAAATAGTCTCTTATTAGCAACGTATCCAAAAGCGAGGGTCTGATATGTTCTGGAGTTGTTTCTCTACATTGAGATTGAGATCTTATGGCAATATATGCAGAGGCTGGAAAGGCTTTAACCCAAAAGAGATCAGACAAAGGCTGAAGTCAAACCGTAGTGTGGATTTCAAAAGGTGATGCTATTGAGATAATTAGCGTGGAATATGTAACTAAATTGTTTAACCATTATAGTTTCTTTCAACATAAGCTTTTTTTCTTGCATAAATGGGATTTAAAGTCTGTGTGTGATAATGAGTTTTGGAGAGCTGCTGTTTTTTCATGTCTTACATTTCTGGTTTATACAAAATGACCTACAATAACCTTTCGTTTAGTTTCACTTGCGTTACTAAAATGAAAGGGTGTCCTGCAACTTTTCACACACCCTGTATAATGTTTAGATTCATGACAATATTATATAATATAAAATTATATAATTTTATAATTATATATTAAATAATAATAATAAAAATAATACATTCAGAGTAATACAAAGTAATGTTACTCTATAATAATTTTTCACACTGACTTCCTACCATAAGCTTAACTGTTAATATTTTAACCTGAAGAGAATTACAAGCAGCTAGCACATACAAGCATTGAACATTACTTTACATTATATGGTTGTTAAATCCCTGCTCTCGTGGAAAAACAAAAACATACGCAATACTTATGACACTTACTGATCTTTGGGTTAGAAACATTGGCCACAACAGTAAATGTAGGTCATTATATAAGTAAGCTACTATATGATTAGTTATATTAAAATATAAATTTGAGAGATTTCAACTCTGAGATATATTACAGAATAAGTAAAAGTAAAAAAGGAGAACTGTACCTTCAGAGTCTTTTTCATAGAACACGCCATGTGGATGAATTGAATAAGGCCGAGAAGCAAAGTTCTTCATATGCACCTCAATGTCATCACCCACTTCCGCACGGATCACTGGTCCGAGGAAGCCCAGCCATTCTGGCTTAGGAATCTCAGTGGTGAATTGCTCATTAGTGTACTGCCGATACACAGCTTTCTTATATTTGCTGCCAATTCGTGTTTCACTGTGTTCCAGAAACACAGAGGCATACCTAACAACAAAGAGAGAAGAGCAGGTGGTTTCCAGAGACCTGACATCATGACGACATTAAAATGAAACAAAACACAGCACTAGCTTTTCACTGCACAACAGGTTTTGCCTGGTGCCTGCTTGCATTTGATGATGCTCAACTAACATTCACATAACATTCAATGTATGTCTTTTAAATGCAATTGATCTATAGCGTAAAAGTAAATAATTCTCTATTGAATGTAACCCTACAACCAACTCTAACCCAAACTCCAATCTTAACATTTTAGAACTGAGTTTAGATTTAGATTTAAAGTTTAGGTTAAGGGTTAGGGTTCAGTGTAGGGTTAGATTTTAGGGTTGATTAAGGGTTAAGGTTAGGGTTAGAGTTAGGTGTAGGGTTAGATTTTGGGGTTGATTAATGGTTAGGGTTAGGTGTAGGGTTAGATTTTAGGGTTGATTAATGGTTAAGGTTAGGGTTAGGTGTAGGGTTAGATTTTAGGATTGATTAATGGTTAAGGTTAGGGTTTGGTGTAGGGTTAGATTTTAGGGTTGATTAAGGGTTAAGGTTAGGGTTCGGTGTAGGATTAGATTTTAGGGTTAAGATTAGGGTTAGGTGTGGAGTTAAATTTTAGGGTTGATTAAGGGTTAAGATTAGGGTTACATTTTAGGGTTGATTAAGGGTTAAGGTTAGGGTTCGGTGTAGGATTAGATTTTAGGGTTGATTTAGGGTTAAGATTAGGGTTAGGTGTAGGGTGAAATTTTAGGGTTGATTAAGGGTTAAGGTTAGGGTTAGATTTTAGGGTCGATTAAGGGTTAAGGTTACGGTTAGGGTTCTGTGTAGGAATAGATTTTAGGGTTGATTTAGGGTTAAGGTTAGGGTTCGGTGTAGGGTTAGATTTTAGGGTTGATTAAGGGTTAAGGTTAGGGTTAGATTTTGGGGTCGATTAAGGGTTAAGGTTATGGTTAGGGTTCCGTGTAGGAATAGATTTTAGGGTTGATTTAGGGTTAAGGTTAGGGTTAGATTTTAGGGTTGATTAAGAGTTAAGGTTATGGTTAGGGTTCAGTGTAGGAATAGATTTTAGGGTTTATTTAGGGTTAAGGTAAGGGTTAGATTTTAGGGTTGATTAAGGGTTAAGGTTATGGTTAGGGTTCGGTGTAGGAATAGATTTTAGGGTTGATTTAGGGTTAAGGTTAGGGTTCGGTGTAGGGTAAGATTTTAGGGTTGATTAAGGGTTAAGGTTAGGGTTAGATTTTAGGGTTGATTAAGGGTTAGGGTTAGATTTTAGGGTTGATTAACGGTTAAGGTAAGGGATAGTGTTCGTGTAGGGTTAGATTTTAGGGTTGATTAAGGGTTAAGGTTAGGGTTAAGTGTCGTGTTTTATTTCAGGGTTGATTAGGTGGTTAAGGTTAGGGTTAGGTGTAGGGTTATCTTCTATTTTGAATCATTTACATTCAACATATGGTTAAGTTGCCGTTAAAAGACCTTTAGTTGAATGTTAGTTGAATGAAAAGGCCATCAAATGGACCATCCAAGTAAAAGTGTTACCTCCTGGTGCTTTGGTTTGTTTCTGTTGAGTATGGGGCTCCAAGTGCTACTTGTATAATCACAACATTAGTTATTTGAAAATCTCATTCATATCTGAACAAAACCTGTAATTATAACAGAAATATTCCTAGATAAATTTATATTAAGTGGAATTGGGACCCAAGAATTAGTGGTGATACCCAGCCTTATTACTTCCTGAGTAAAACAGCATTTCCAGTCTCAGCAAAACTCACAGATCAAACTGTCCTTCTGACACTAAAAACCGGTAAGTTGTTAACCTCTGAGCACTTCTTATCAAATGCACCTGCTAAAGATCTGCTAAAGTCCCTGATTATGCCTCCACGTGTAGAAACCCTGCAATAGGCTCTCCATACATGCTGACAATACAGTAGCTGCATTCCAAAGTCTATAGGCTGCAGCAGAGGGGCCCACAATAAGACTGTTCTATTAAGACTTCTTCTTAGTAGTCTGTGGGTCACACATCTGGAATAGTCTAATGAGGCTTTGTGATGATGACACATGCAACCATCTCATGATCACACTTCTTCAGAAAAATAACTAATAAATCATTTTAAAACAAACTTTGAACCAGAGTCTTTGTTTTCCTACATTCTCCTATGTTTTCCTTCCAGTTTTGTATTTTGTGGGATGACAAGATATCACAATAGAATTTTTTCTCAATATCATGCAGCTCTACAATATACCGGTACTCAAAGACCCATCCTACCCCATGCATCAGCTGTCTGATCTGCTGTCCTCTGGGAAATGCTTCAGGCCAATCACATTATGGAAGAACAGCTTCTACCTCAAAGCCATAAATAACCTGAAAACTACCAAACACCCACATTGAGTGTTTTGAACAAAAAAGCATTTTCACACACACACACACACACACACACACACACACACACACACACACACACACACACACAAACACACACACACACTACAGCACACTTTTCTCATATGTACTTTCACATATGTCCTTAGATTTTGGATTTTTTTGCAGTATACCTGCTAACGCAAAAGCCTACTACACACAATGCTGTGCAAAAAGAAAAAACAAGAATCCAGATCAAATGTCTACCATGGTATTGGTTCAGTAACTGTAAACTGTAGAAGAAAAGAAAGGGGGCAGATATTTACTCAGTTTCCCAAAACAGTCAGTGTGGGTGTTTGGCAGTTTCAGTTCATTTATATCTTTGAGGTAGAAGCTGTTCTTTAATCCGTTTGTCCATAATGTGATTAACCTGAAGCATTTCCCAGAGGACATCAGATCAGACAAGTAATGCACGGGGTAGAAGGGGTCTTTAAAACATTACTCAAATAGGGCTATTGACTGTATACCAACTCTGCATATAACCATGCTCTTATAACTGATGCTCTTAAACACATCAGAAGGACAATAAATTCAAGTAATTAACTCTTGACAAGTTTCAGCGCAGTGGTTAAACTGAAAGCCATTCCTCATGAAGCAAGCTGACTGAAAAAATCCAGCCAAGATCTGCAAAGATGTCATCTAAGCTAGAGATGCTACTTTGAAGAATCTAAAATATAAAACATATGCTGGTTTGTTTAGCACTTTTTTGTTTACTAAATACTTCCATATGTTTTTCTTCACAGTACACAGTTTCATTATGACTTCTAGAAAACGAAACTGCAAATTTAGGGCGTTGAATAACAAAACAGAAACCAGAAACAACAAAAACTAATGGAACTCAGAGAGGAGTTCAGTACTGTCTGTGTATGAAGTTTTTTATTTATTTATTCATTTATTTTTTGTAGATAAATCAGATTTTGGGCAAAAGTTTAGGAAGCCCAAAAAGATTCATTCTCTCTAGATAAAGATCAGATTGTACTGAATACTACAGCAGTTCATAATTCATTATAAACAGTCCTGTTCATTCAGAAAACACACTCTTTTATACAGACACTAATAAACTAACTAATTAAACAGTTTATAACTCACTGATCTTCACTGATATCCAGACCGCTGATGAAGTTTTTTCCTCCGGGAGCGTAGTCCCACTCCTCCTCCCGGATACCTATATGGTAGGTCCGTGTGCGGCTGTGGCTCAGGCTGAGCAGCGCGGCCAGGCAGATCAGCAGCGCGTAGAGCCGCGCTCCGGACATCGGGACGGAGAAACCGAGCTAAAACCAGAGAAACCAGGAGCGCAGGGACTTTACACAGCCGGTAAACCCGCGGCTCTGTGGTCGAGGTCAGCCGGTAGGAAACGCCCGTGTCCAACAGTTAAAAGAGGAAACCGAAAGTGCCATAGTCACCTCACAGTTCCTCAGCCCCAACCCAACCAGAGGCGGAGTACAGAGAGCCTGCCCTGCCCCCTCAGTACACTACCACCACCACCACCACTAGGGGTGGTAAATATATATATATTTATATATTTCACTAAATTTTAGGTCTCTCAAAAAAGGTAGGTTTCGGCTCTTGCTCATAAATGTTCATACATGCAAATATATCGCCTCTGATTGGCTAACAGCACTGAAGCAGAGAACGCCTACCTGCCTTCCCCCAAAGTCAATTTTACAGCTTTAAAACTCAAACGACAAAATGTTTTCAGTGATACAGCCTTAGTTATAAAGATATAGCACTGAGTTCTAGATAAAGTTAACCCTTAAAATTCGCTTACCTCAGAGCCCAGCACTGTCTCTGTCCGTGGCCAGGGCTGGACTAGGACAATAAATCGGCCCTGGCATTTTTGGTTCAGACCGGCCCCTCATAATTAGCGGAGCCCAACCGACTTGTAATTTCTGTATGTGAGGTTACAGAGAAGCATCATATATAAATATGTTAAATATAAGAAGTTTAGTCTTTTGTTTTGTCTATTGTTAACTCCACCATTTTTTTGTCTGCTCTGCTTAATTCAATTGTTTCTTTATCGTATTTTTTTATTCATATCTAATATGTATTTTCTGAATTTCTCTGATATAACAGCTCAATTCAAATTCTTTAAGTTAAATGTGCTTCCTCCTTTAAACAGCTATAACATGTATTTGTATCAGGCTACAAACCGGGCTGTTTTATTAATTCATGCAACGCAACTATGTCTTAAAAGCATTTGACATTGTTTTACTCTTATTCAGTGTGGGCTTAGCTTTTGCTAATATTACTTTTATATTGTATACACTTACTTTTTAAGTTAACTAATCATTTATCAGTTTTAAAATCTGTTATTTCTATTTATAACTATTTCCAACAGCATTGGCCCCTGAGGACTGTCGGCCCACCGAGCAAACGCCCGGTACGCCAGATTACCAGTCCAGCCCTGCCCGTGGCCAAGAAACATTATCAACACTACGAGCCGAGAGCCCAGACTACCCGCCCGGGCGGCGGTGCTCTCTCTTCCTACGGCCGAGAAATGTTATCAATGGCACGAGCAGAGAGCCCAGACTACCCGCCCCAGTGTAAGTTACAATGGCGAGAGCCAAGCCCAGACACCCCCAGCGGCTAATAAACTCTTATCTTAGACTTGGAGACTCGGTGGGCGAGGCCTTGAAGTCACTGGTTGACGTCGACAATAGAAAGTTCCAATGTAAAAGATAAAACATTAAAGTTATAGTCAGATAAGTTGAAGTAATTCAGTGGGATGCCAAATAGAGCTATTGAGGGACAGGGGGTCTATACAAACAGCCAAAGAATCAGGGGTGAATGCAGGTTAAAGGTGTCATTCCATTGTTTTTTTTTTTGTTTTTTTTTTCATTTTAGACCCTGAATAAATTACAATGGACATCATGTCTTTTCTTATTTTTTTTTTTTTTTATGTTTTATTGCCCATAACACTATATAAGATACAGTCATATAAAAAAAGTTTGGGCACCCCTATTAATCTTAATCATTTTTAGTTCTAAATATTTGGGTGTTTGCAACAGCCATTTCAGTTTGATATATTTAATAACTGAACACAATATTATTTCAGGATTGAAATGAGGTTTACTGTACTAACAGAAAATGTGCAATATGCATTAAACCAAAATTTGACTGGTGCAAAAGTATGGGCACCCTTATCATTTTATTGATTTGAATACTCCTAACTCCCACTAAACAAAGAGACGTTGAAACGACGTCTTTTCTAGGTCATTTTTGCACGTCCAATTTTGGTCTCCTGAAGGTGCAGACTGTGACGCCAGACGACGTCTTTTTTCTGACGTCTTCTGCACGTCCAGTATTGACGTCCCCCAGACCTCCGGATAAGGGCTAATTCTAGTTTAAATTAAGTCGTTGTGGACGTCTTTTCTACGTGAAATTTACATGTATACGCTTTTATAGACCAACTACTTTGAGGCTCCCTGCATAATTGTAGAGCCATTTCAGACGGTGGCAACTGTTCCATTGTTCCAGCTTCAGCAGATAACTGGAAACGCATACAAAGCTAAGCCAAACAATTAGGTTCACAACCTTCTGGAACTAGTTATGCACGTTAGTTATACACAATATGCTTTACAAATAAATTACATTTCAACCCTCTCACTTTTTCCAAAACATGTCAACCTGCAAAGAACCAGTAAAAGCAAGGGATAAATTAATTACCCCCATCTTACCACTGTTGATTTTAAATTGACCCTTTCTGTTTGGGGAAACATTAATATAATAATAAACATAATGAGTAAATCTCATTTGGGTTTAATGCCTTTATTTTACATCAACATAACATACACCTTAGATTCACACCATAACAATTTCACTAAACATTTACCTTCCCTTAAAACTATTACAGCTTTACATTACACCTTCCCTTAACAATATTATACCTTCCCTCAACACTATTACACCTTTACATTACACCTTCCCTCAACACTATTACACCTTCCCTCAAAACTATTACACCTTCCCTCAAAACTATTACACCTTTACATTACACCTTCCCTTAACAATATTATACCTTCCCTTAAAACTATTACAGCTTTACATTACACCTTCCCTTAACAATATTATACCTTCCCTCAACACTATTACACCTTTACATTACACCAGGGGTCTCAAAGTACCGGCCCACGCGGTTTCATACGGCCCCTCACGGGTTAACAAAATAAACATACATCTGGCCCGCAATTCAATTTAATTATTTATGCTTTATTATGTTCGTTTTCATATTTTATCTTAACTTGTATTTTGGTGTGTGTGTTTTTTGTTTGCTTACGCTGCGTTGCCTGCTTTAGTAGTCTTCAGTAGCCTTCAACAGTCTAACCTTGCAGCCGTGGTGTGTCCACTAAACTCCGTAGTTATAAACATCCTGAGGTTAGCAGCGCGCTAACTGACCTGTTTATAATGTAATCCGAGCAGTGACTCCGTGACGCTGCTCTAAACTGCTGTTGTTAGCTGCTTGGGCTGAAAGATGAACTGTAGAGAGCTGTATTATCCGGTTAGTGGGGTTATTTTATTTCATACACAGAAGAACTTAAAAAATTTCAAAACGCTCCAGACTGGCTCAGCTGAGTCCTGTAGCCCGTGGCTGGGCTGTAGCTCTGACTAAGCAAAGACTGCGGGCTTGTGGTGCTGCAGCTGCAGCTCCGACTAGTGGTTGGATGAGGAACTGCTAAATCTGAGGAAATGCTAAATCTGTCACAGCTCACAATTTTTGATTTTATATTTATTAAGCCTTATTTCAGTATCAAACGTTTTGATCAAAGTTAATATAACTTGTACTTGATGTAATTTCTATTCACTTGAATAGTTTGGTTCTTGATTGATGGAGTTTTTGGATTTCATAACATGACAAATTAAAAGGATTTATGTTAATAGAGCAACAAGCAAACATTTTTCCATGCAACTGTAATATTTGATTGAATAAATAGTATATTGAGAGTTATTTAACATTAAGGAGTAATTACATTCATTTTGTATTACATCTGGTTACATTTTCTTATATTTATAAGTTACATCTGGCCCTCAGAGGACAGCCAATATGTCAATGTGGCCCTCAGCAAAAATGAGTTTGAGACCCCTGCATTACACCTTCCCTTAACACTATTACACCTTTAACATTACACCTTCCCTCAACACTATTACACCTTTAACACTACCCCTTCCCTCAACACTATTACACCTTCCCTCAACACTATCACCCCTTTCCATTACACCTTCCCTTAACATCATTATACTTTCATTAAGATTCTAGGTCCTGAGAGACAGCGGTGTGTCCTCCACGTCTTTGTGGTGCATGTTTGAGATGCTCCGAAGTATGAAGTCCTCGGTGGCTGTCCCGTCACATTTCATGACTCCATCTGCACAAGTAGAAAAAGACAAATTAGAAATCTCAGAAAATGTTGAAGATGGCCATTTATTTTTGTCCCACAACAAACTATTTTAAATTGCCTTATTTATGTAATATTCACATAAACTTACTTCTTCACACTATGGCTTAGCTAACTCTAAGCTAACGGCGGGAATACACATTTAACACCTGACGAGAATTATCGTGCCGTTTTAATTCTCACACATCATATTAAGCTATTTTAATTAATTTTTTCCCACAACAAACTATTTAAAATTGCCTTATTTATGTAATATTCACATAAACTTACTTCGTCATGCTATGGCTTAGCTAACGCTAAGCTAACGCTAAGCTAAAGGCGGGAATACACATTTAACACCTGACGAGAATTATCGTGCAGTTTTAATTCTCACACATCATATTAAGCCATTTTAATATTTTTTTTTCCCACAACAAACTATTTTAAATTGCCTTATTTATGTAATATTAACATAAACTTACTTCTTCATGCTATGGCTTAGCTAACGCTAAGCTAAAGGCAGGAATACACATTTAACACCTGACCAGAATTATCGTGCTGTTTTAATTCTCACACATCATATTAAGCTATTTTAATAAATGTTTTCCCACAACAAACTATTTTAAATTGCCTTATTTATGTAATATTAACATAAACTTACTTCTTCAGGCTATTCAAAATGCACTTGATATTGCCCCCAGTTGCCTAATTGTGGGTGCCACAAACTTATATAACTTAACGCTAGCTTAGCGAATTTAGCCAAAGACGGTTCTTTGATATAGCTTAGATTGGCTTATCAGCCTAGCTCTGGTTAGTGCATTGACTTAATGACCGGACAATGCTTCTACGTTAAAGCTTCGGTTACAGTAAATATTATTTGCATTACGGTCGTTCTCAAAAGTAATTCCAATTCCATTTTAACTATGGCCACTGTTTAGCTATCGTTAGCTAGCTAGCTAGTTAGCTAACTGCCTGGGAAGAGAGGCAACACCAGCAGGTTCAGATGATTTAAGACCACAGAGCTAAAACAACTAACACTACAAATACATTAACTTATACATATCGTCTTACCTTATAGCTTGGCAGCTGAGTCCGGTCCGGAGCGGAGCTGAGCTGAGCGAGCTGAACTGAATGAGCTGAGCTGAGCTACTGCAGCAGCCAAAAAATGTTGAGTGTGTTTTGCCTCGGCATATCAGAGTGGAGTTTATGATGACGTGCGGTCTCAGCAAATCAGAGTGGCGTTGACTGGTTGAAATCAACTTAACAATTTTCCACATAAATTGCATTTCCAAATAAAAATAAAAACATACGTAAATAAATACCTACATTCGTTAATTAATTAAATAGATAAAAAATATAATACTCAAATAAATAATTAGAAATAAATGATGCTTAATCATAAATAATCTATATTCATAGTGATTAACAATATTGATAACAACAATTTTGACATACATTTAAAAATAAATATATTCTTAAATAATGTTAATTTCCTGCACCTGTATTAGACGTCCCCATGACGTCCAAAAAAGTGACCTAGTCCGACGTTCAAATGTTTAACTGCATATTGACGTCCAAGTGGGGTCATAGTTAGACGTCCAAATAGCGGACCTAGTTTGCACGTCGTGTAGACGTACAGAATTGGTCTTGGACCGACCGACGCAATATAGACATGATCTTCACGTCCATAAGACGTCTAATGTTTAGTGGGCTATTTTTACTGACTTACTGAAGCACAAAATTAATTTGGTAACCTCATTGAGCTTTGAACTTCATAGCCAGGTGTATCCAATCATGAGAAAAGGTATTTAAGGTGGCCAATTGCAAGTTGTTCTCCTATTTGAATCTTACGGTGGCCGAGAAAGCCCAACGCAGTGCAAATTGAAAAGCGCTGCAAAAGCACAAAACACATCCATCAAAATTACAACACAGGCGCAGCAACTAGAAAAACGCGCTGCAAATAGAAAAACGCGCTGCAAATAGAACCACAACACAACGGAAGTGAGTCACAACACAACGGAATTTTCCCGGGGGACCTTAAAAGATGCTGTACCAGCTAAGCTGCGTCTTCAGTAACGTCTCGGACTTCACTATGTGTACAAAGGACAATAAGTGGCAAACAAGGCGTTTTGTGAAGCAGAACTTTTAATAATATGCACACAACCGTGGTAATCACAGGTAATAAACATAACTTACTTTTCAGAAGCTTGTTTGCCACTTATTGTCCTTTGTATACAGCTGGTACAGCATCTTTTAAGGTCCCCCGGGAAAATTGCGTTGTGTTGTGACTCACTTCCGTTGTGTTGTGGTTCTATTTGCAGCGCGTTTTTCTATTTGCTGCGCCTGTGTTGTAATTTTGATGGATGTGTTTTGTGCTTTTGCAGCGCTTTTCAATTTGCACTGCGCTGGGCTTTCTCGGCCACCGTAGGGGAATCTCCTCTGAAGAGTGGCATCATGGGCTCATCAAAACAACTCTCAAATGATCTAAAAACAAAGATTGTTCAACATAGTTTTTCAGGGGAAGGATACAAAAAGTTGTCTCAGGCGACTCTGTTTGTGGCGTGCTTGCAGAAATGGCTTATTTCGCATCACTCTCCCATACAGCTTCTCCTTGTGCAAAGTGCCCAAAAGTATGCAACTATCTCTTGAAAGCATTTGACACTGTTTTACTCTTATTCAGTGTGGGCATTTAAGTTAACTCATCATTTATCAGTTTTAAAATCTGTTATCTCACTTGTTTTAGTGCTTTTTAAAACATGTTGAGCCACAGCATAGAGGCTACGAACTCAAACTATGCAGCTTTTCAACACACATTTAACCTACATATCTAAAATAAAATGATGTAGCCTAAAATATACACTTGCTGATCATCCAACACTTCTCAGTCTTGACCGTTTGCTATTTTATCAGCCACTGCTCATCATTCTCATGTAATAGAGCTAACGTTACCTCCATCACCTCAAAGTCCCTGTGTTATCCTAACTTTACTACCGTTACTACCAGCTTACGTGCTGAGCAACGGTTGCTAGGTTGAACTAACTGTACCGCCTGCGATTACGTCGCCACGCCTCTGATGTTCCGTGTTCTATCCCTGTTGCTGGGATGGACAAGCTTTACATTGGTCGTGTTCATGTGCTCTAATCTCGTAAATAAATTGAAGGGAGCATGATTCAGCAAGCAATAAGATAATTTGTGATTGTTTAAATTAATTAAAAAAAAAACGTATTATCATAGCACGAAAACACCTTA
The DNA here is from genome assembly GCF_023375975.1 of Astyanax mexicanus. NCBI lineage: Eukaryota > Metazoa > Chordata > Actinopteri > Characiformes > Acestrorhamphidae > Astyanax > Astyanax mexicanus. The sequence continues at coordinate 28,207,862 of NC_064411.1, forward strand.
TCAATTTTGTAAAATCTATTTCTATGCAGTAAAAACTGTGGGCTTTAATTACACAACACTACCATCTAGTGGACAGGCTTTAAACAGCATTTGGTGGTGTAAAATGATGGTGATGGTTGTAAAATAGTTTTTTTATGGTAGTTTGCACGAATTTGTGTCTTTGTCTCTGATTAAGGAGGACATTTTATTTCATTTTGTGTCAATGAAACTGAACAAAGCTAAAGGATTTAAAGAGAATTTAAAATGTTCATAGAAACTTATTCTGAGACCACTTTAAGTCTGTTTTCATTTACACTGCATACGAGGAATATAGAAATCGCATCATTATCATTATATCTATGTTTATATACGTATGTATATTTAATATATTTGTTTATGTGTGACCAGACAGTGACAATCCAGTAATGCTGCTGTTGAGTGTATGGCACATTGTTACAGCTCTTATAGAGATGTTGCATAATGTTATATAAATTATATGAATTTACAGAGCATTCATGGGATTAACATTTTATTTATTTTTATATATATATATTTTTTTTTACAATTTTCAGTCAAGCAAGAAAAAGATCATATGGCGTGACTAATTTAGACCAAGTTAGATTTTGAATAAAAACAAGCAAATTAATTTATTTTCTGTTTAATCAATCATACATTGATAATCCAGGTGTTCCTTTGTACTTGTGAATCTGCTTAGCTAAAAGTTTGGAGATAATATTTTAAAGCCACCATTAACTAAAACATTTTGTCCCAAAAATGAATGTCATATGGTGTGACGCCATAACCTTTTTTTAAAATGGGCTATTGTGTGGAGACCTTTGGAGTGCTTTAAATATTTCTTTAGTTTAACACATTTGTATAGTATATTATTTACAAATGTTATATTTATACAGCAACACTCAGTCATTCATGCTAACTCACTTTACTTACTCAGACTTAGTTACTCCTAAACGCGAAAGTAAAAGTTCAGTCTGACCCAGTTGCGGCCCACTGTAGCACACCTAAACATCCAGCTTGAGCACAAAACCAGTAGAGGCATATATTATAAACACAAGGCTAACAATTGACAGGTTAAAACAAAAAGTGCAACATCTATTGAATACAGTAAGTGGATTAGATAATGTATTCTGTATTAGTTAATGATTCTGCTGTAACTGAAAATGATTTCAGTCACTTGCCAAACCAAGTTTGATTTTTTGCTAAATGCAGCTAATACAGATTTTTGATTTTTGCATACAGATTGTTGTGTGGTGTGATTCGTCATATGGCGTAACACCATGTCATATGCTTTGACATTCAAAATAAAAAAAAAGGATTTTGGGTATTTATCTTAAACTCCTTAATGTGACACATGAGGAATAGTGCCAGCAAAGGTTAAAAGAATTTTGGTACTTTTATAAAAAGTTATTCCCAAAAGAATTTAAAGTATATTAAAAAAGGAACTTGATACGCCTTCCTATGTTTGTAGAAAATAAAAAATAAATAATCAGGATAAATTGACTTACATTATCACATCATACTCATTTTTAATTTAATACACAATATTTTTTGTAGATGTTCTTTAAAACATAGCATTTAAACTATTATTTTAGCCAATAAAATAAAAAAATCAAGCTAGTTAAACATTTTTAAAGAATTTCCTGTCCACCCTTTCAGCCCAAGATTGTGAAAACTCCAATGATGATAAGTATTTTATGGCATATATCATATTCATAAATGCACATTTATCCAGTGGTCCCAAACCGTTATTCATTGCTTTTACACAGTACCTGACTTCAAGGAGCTAAAGAGTTTGTTTATGTTATATCTTTATGCTATGATTCTAATAGCCTGTATGTATATCCTGTATCCTGTACGTAAACAATTAATAATAAAAAAATAATAATTTTACTTAATATCTCATACCTCATATTGTATCCATATTTAGCTGAGATAAAGCTTCAGATGTCCATCCTGTTGTGGTAAATTACTACAGTAATTAAAAAGGTGTTAGAAATACTGTATATATACCATGTTTATATAAAATTTTATCCACCCTGTCATTGGCCACTTTTTTATTGTCCACCCTATCATTGTCTACAATTACACTGTCCACTATGACACTTTCCACCCTGCCACAGTCCTCCCTTTCATTGTCCACCATATCATTTTACACCCTGTCTCTGTTCCCTCGGTCATTGCTCAACCTATCACTGTCCACTCTGTCATTGTCCCCACTGTCATTGTCCATCCTGTCACTGTCCATTCTGTCATTATCCACGCTGTCATTGTCCAACTTGTCACTGTCCATCCTATCACTGTATATCTTGTCACTGTCCACCCTTTCATTGTCCATTCTGTCACAGTCCATCCTGTGACTATCCATTCGGTCATTGTCTACCTTGTCACTGTGCATTATATCACTGTCCACCCTGTTAAAATCCATCCTGTCATTGTCCATCCTGTCACTGTCCACCCGGTAACTATCTATTCCAGGGGTCGGCAATTAAGTTTGGCCGCGGGCCAGATTTTTTCCAAGCCATTACATGGCTGGCCACAAGCACATGGGTAGGGGGGGGGGGGGGGGGGGAGGGGGGGGTTTGGGGGGGGATTGGCGGGCGCGGTGGCGGGAGGGCGCTCTTAAAATGACAAGCAGACATTCAAGTGGGCTGATGTGGGTGAAATCTGTGGACTGACCATTGGGGGCGCTATTAATGATATACCTGTTTGTTAAATAAATAAAAAAAACGAATAAAAAAAAAATAACAGAATAAAGAAGCTAGCAGTTATCTAACAGCCCGTGGCTCTATCAAAAAATCTTTAATAAATTTTTCTGTTTTGGAAAATTAAGTTTCTAAATAAAGAGCATTTTTGAGACGGACAGTCCGATTTTTTTTTTCATTATAGTTCAACCTCACGGGCCAGATGTTTCTTGCTTGCGGGCCGCATCTGGCCCGCGGGCCGCCTATTGCCGACCTATGATCTATTCTGTCACAGTCCACCCTTTGACTGTCCATCATGTCACTGTCCACCCTGTTAAAATTCACCCTCTCATTGTCTACTCTGTCACTGTCCACCATGTCATTGTCCACCCTGTGACTGTATCTAAATATGATATATAGCGAATTCAATTAAATGCAATTATTGTAGATTTTTTGGGGGAGGGCAAAAAGACATTTTAGTATTTGGTTAATAATCCATGTAAATTAGATTATATCTGGAGCAGCCACGGTGATGATGGGGTGTGGATGGTGGTGTGAACTAAAATTAGAGACCAGTAGGTGGCGCTAAATCCTAAACAGCAGCTGGTCTGTCTGTCAGAAAGCTGTTGGGAAGCCCCGGTTCGGTCCTCAGAATCCGAGCCCGTCCCCGGAGTCCGGCTGGCCGTGGGAAGAGTGGGCGGACCGTGTTTTCCGTGTTTAGTTCAGCCCGTCTCCCCGCAGTCTCTCCGCAGGGCTCGCTCGGTGTGTCCGCGCTTGTAAACCCCACTCTGCTGCTCGGAGGAAGCGGGTAAGTTGGGCTGGGCCGCGCTTTGTTACTTTATGTTAGTGTAGCGTTTTATTCTGAGATCTGCAGCTGAGCTCAGTATTTAGAGTAACTCTGTTAAACCTGGACTGTTTCTGCAACATTTCTTTGTTTCCTGTGTTTTTTATTCTCAGTTACAGCGAGTTTTAGCAGATTTCCTGTTTATAGCAGAATCTCAACCTGAAACCCTCAAAAACAGTGTAACGGATGTGCCCTTTATTCTAGCTGGGGGCTTAAGTTACTTAAATAATGTAGAAAACAGATCATCTAGCAAAGTGTCAGTTTTATGTCCGTTTTAAGCTACACTCGAAAACAAGAAAAATGTGTGTAAACATCATTATTTCATTTTTCCATTTACTACAGTAAAAAAATGCATTTTCATATGTTTTTAGTTTTTAATTTCTGCTTCTAGCAAGAGAAACATGTAACAAGTTATTTTCTCTGCAAGTTCTGTCATGCAGAAATCCGATGGTATAATCATAACTGTAGTTTCAAGAAAAAAATCTAGAAAATCAAATCCCGAAATTAAGATTGTGAGGGGCAGCATTAATAAACTGGAACATTGTAAAAAGACATGAAAATTAAATTCAAATCCATTTTTTACTATACTGAAAGGACAAAATGACAAAACGAAGACCCATTTTCTACCTGAGAATTTAGTCTTAAATGATGAGAAAACTGAACACATAAATGGTTACACTGATTATGACGACAATTATCTAGATTGGCTTGCTTCAGTTTTAAGGTTTTAATGACTGCACTGCACATCTCTATTAGACTCTTTCCAGACAGCAAAGATAGCTTCTCCTAAGTCAAGGTTTATCTTTTTGTTGTCTAATGCATTACATCAGAGTTACTTTCAGATTTCAGAATTTATTAATATCAGTGCACATCAATTCACATCAAATTTAACATTTTAACACATTAACCAGCATAGGGTATGTTTTGTCCAGCCATTACTGCACTGTGTTCTTACTGCACAATGATAGGTAGCACAATTTGTCAGAACACGTGGACCTTATTCAAGTAGATCATGCAAAAGCAAGATTACTTATAATTTCAACATCAGCTTTATTGCTTTTATTGTAATAAAACGTGTTCCTGCTATATGCCCTTTAAAAATAATCAGACTATCATTATTATATTATAACTAGATAATTAATTTATTATTTTAGGATCACTGATATTATTAATTTTTATCACTTGGTTGTTTGGAGGAATTCATGCAGTAGTATTGGTACTATCGTACTGAATGAACGTGTTGTTGATTAGTATAAAGAGATGTGTATGATGGGTTATTATGATGATCTCTGAAGATGAACAGAACTGAGCGTATTAAATCTCTATAGTGTAGATGGGTGTGTAGGACTGATGACTGATACGCTCTCATATGCTTATTGTTCTGTGTAGTGTATTTCTATAAGTTTTGGGAAGCTTTGTCAGAAACAATGAAGTCAAAGGTGCTGAGAAGTGTGTGTGTGTGTGTTGGGGGGGTGCTCTTCCTGTTGAAATAAAAACAAAATTGTCATGTGATCACTGTGAAAACGTTTTTTTTCTGCAGTTAGTTTGAGAAAGAATGTCTGTGTCTGAGAGAGAAATAGAGAGAGAGTCCCCTCCTCTTTTTCTTTGTTCAGTTAACTGGGAAAGTGTCCAACAGCCTGATTCTGTTTTTAGGCAACTGACAAACTCTCTCTCTCTCTCTCTCTCTCTCTCTCTCTCTCTCTCTCTCTCTCTCTCTCTCTCTCTCTCTCTCTCTCTCTACCACATTCGTTTAGCTGCTGTGTGTGGTTGTGGGGGCTTGTGCTTTTGTGGGTCATGATGTTGAATAGGGCTCCCACAGCCAATCAGCATCTCTCCAGACAGGAAAGGGTTAACAGGAAGTACACCATGATTCTCCTGGCTCCTCCTTTTTTGCCAACATCATTCCCCTTGTATCAGCCTGCAGCAGCCCACCCCCCTCTTCCTCTTCTGCTTCCTGTACCCCACTCCCCCCCCCCCCTCCTCTTCTCCCCTTTTCTTCTCCCCATGACCCCATCAGCACATCCATCAGCTTTCATCAGTGTCCATCATCCACACTCTCTGCTGCTGTGGCTTTTATTACTGTCTGGTCATATATACAGTACATCTTATATCATTGTGTTAATAAATTATCTAATGTAAAAAATATGTTCTATTTAGTATTTTATTAGCATTAGGACAGTATTTTTTTGTTTTTCGTTTGTTTTTAATGTTTTTAGTGCCATTGACCTGACACTATTGCTATTTTGTTTATGCAGTTTCCCCTTTTAAGTTTTCCTGAATTAAATATTTTTTTCTTTTTTTAAAAGTCTAGTTCCCCTTTTTTATGCCCTTTAAGTTGTAAATGCTTGGCTGAATTCAAAATGATGGTTACCTCCAATGTATTTCTGTGTTCAAATATTAGTTGATTGATTGATTGGTTGACTGATTTGGGACTATAAATGATGTGCATATAGACCTTAAGGCCTTAAGACTTAAGACTTAAAACTATAAAAAAATAGGTATAATTTAAAATAAAAAAAAAATATTGTAATAGTAATAATTTAAAAATAAAATAAAATCTATAATTATAGTAATCATTTAAATAAAATATGAATTATAATAATAATAATAATGCAAGTTTGTGCAAATAGATGAAAAATGGTCTAATTTGTAGGGACGAATTTCTTGTAAAAAAAAAAAATGACCATATATTAACTATTTCTCCCTTTTAGGAGAAAACAGTTATTGTGTCTTTTTTTTTTATTTGGACAATTGCAGTTTACATTAAAAACTAAAATACGCTTTATTTAGATTTCCGTTACTTTCTTCATGAAGGCACTTAAAATAATAAAAAACTTACAATAATAAAAAAAAATAAAGCTGGGAAATGTAACAATATTTTATCATATCAGTAAAAAAATGCTATTGTGTATTTCATGGATTTTTAAGTTCCTAAAAAATGTACTAAGCAGCTACATAAACATGACCATGGCTTAAAAGGCTATTTCTTTTTTTAAAAGCAGCTTTTTTAATTGATTTTGTCTGTGTGTTAAAATATGATAAGAAATATTAAGTATTGTAAAATCTGATTCTTATATATATATATATATATATTATTATTGCATTTAATACTATGTACCTCTGTGTGTTGTAGCCATGTGTGTGTGTGTGTGTACATGTGTTTACGACAGTATGAGGAGTGTGTGTTGGTGAGATTAGCATGTAAGATAATGTGTGTCACGTTCTGAGCTGTATGATTAGTTGTGTTTCTGGTATCTGTGATAACCATTTGTCCTCTACCCTGTTCGTGTTATTTTGTAGCTTGTGCAGCAGTGGAAGCCATGGCTTTATTCTTCAGAGGAGCAGTTACAAGTAAGTATCTCTCTCTCTCTCTCTCTCTCTCTCTCTCTCTCTCACACACACACACTACTAACATACACACAAACTAAACTATTACTACAATGTATTTGTTCCAGGTTCTCCTATTAAAACCAGAAGCCATCAGGAAGATCAAGCATGCAGGTACAAACTACACACTGTGTATTTATTCTGTATATGTTGCTGTATATTCTTATTGTCACACAAAAACTATGTTTTTTTTTTTCATCTTTTTACATTGTTATATATATTATGATAACTGGATCTTCTACATTGAGCCATTTTACATTCAAAAATCCATTTATAATCGTATTACTGCAGTTATCTGATTACTCAAGTAATCATGTAAACAGTATAATCTGATTTCTTAGATCGGAGTAAGGTGTATAAATCTGATTAGGAGATCTGATAAAACAGAGCTGGATTTTGACTCAGTAATGTTATTTCTCTGTGCATGTATACTGAAGTAATCTAATAATCTTCTGATGTACAGTATGTTTATATCGGGTCTTGACGTGTTAATAAAAGCTACAGCATAAAGTTTGGGGGTTTACGTGAGTTTATTGGCTGATTGCAAAGAAAAAAAGTGATTATTGCCTAAACTCTTGAGTTTCCCCATCAGCTATCAAGACCATGTAAACATGTTGATCAGATTTTTGACAAACTCTAAAGTTCTGTGATCGTATTGAATGCACTCATTGCCTTCCATTTAAAGTTAAGAAAGTTATGAACGTCTAAATTTAACAGAAAATATAACATATAAAGTTAGCTATATAGATACATAAAGATTTTTGGCCTGACAGTCATGTTATGTATGTTGAGGGTAATGATATTGTGTGTGCTTGTGTCCGTTTTTGTGTGCAGAGTGTAATCATTTTTTCTCATCTACAGTTTTGACACATCCTTCCTCTCTGACTCCTCCTACGAGTGCTTCTCTACCAATCCGGTGACAGGCTCAGTGTGTGTGTGCCGGCGAAGCCCACGCCTCCTGGCCAATGGATACTACTTACTGACAGAGGACAGCTTTAGTACTGATGAGCAGGGAAACCTGACCCTCACTCCAACTCAAACCAACGTCTCCTACAAAGAGAACATTGTCCGGTCAGTATGAGACTCCCGGTCTTTGTGTGAAAGTGAAAGCAGCTGTTTGAGCAAAGAAATAAGAAAATTAGGCTTAAACCTGAGGAGTTTTTAGAGTCATTGGGTTATTGGGAGTCCAATCACTAAACATGAGAGTTAATATCAACTTATTTTGAGTGTATATGCGTGACCATCGAATGCACTCTACGACAAAGTTAAAGTAACTCTTTTCTGGGAGTTTTTGGCCTTTTAACTCTGTTCAGGAGTTAAATTTGAACTGTTATGGGAGTTAAAATACTTCCCATTTAAAGTAAAATACAGCTCTCAGCTGGAGTTAATTCTACCATAAACTTCTTCACAGTGTTAACAGTTAATGCAATATGTGTAAAAAAATATGTGTAATATTTAAAAACCCTGCAACATTTAGGAGAAAATGACAATAAAAAGCATTATTACTGATCACAATAACTAATTCATACTCAACAAGTGTATGGCAGTGTGTTTTTCCATTGCATTTCTCAGAGCATTGCTGCACTTTGTCACACTTTACAGTACAGATGATGGGAAATTGCTCTTATATCCTACAACATGTTGGCAAGGCAAACAACCATTAAATAAAGTATAATAGAATAGCCCATGGAACTTAACCCTAGTCGGCAAGACTACACACTGATGGTAAGCTAGGATCGGGGGACACGCCCATTATGCAAATAAATGATGCTCAGTCACACCCCTCAACACCATGGAATAAACTCTGAAGTAATACATCGCCAAAGAGTTCCCCTCAACTCAACTTGTAGTTTAACTTGGTAATAAACTCACACAATTTTTGTTACTCGCCTGTTTTAAGGCTAGAGGCCTTTGGACATCTACATTTCAGAGCATTTTTGCCAATCATACTACACAGAGATAACAACTTTTGGATACAAAGCCTTGGCCTCGAGGCAATAAAATCTCCAGAATTTGGTGAAGTTGTATCACACTATTTTTAAATAATTTGAACTCAATAAAATATATATTATACAGTGCTGTGAAAAAGATTTTTTGGTACTTTTTTAAATCATACTTACATTTTTCAGATTAACAAACAATTTAATATCAGACACAGATATCCTGAGTAAATATAAAAAAGCAGTTTTTAAATGATCATTTCATTTATTAAGCAAAACCATCTATCCAGACCAACCTGGCCTTGTGTGAAAAAGTATTTGCCCCTTAAATTTAATGTCACCTTTGGTGTAAACAACTGCAATCAAGCTTTTGCGATAGTCTTTCACCTCCTTGTTTTGTTTCAGCCATACTGGAAGGTTTTTGATCATGAATGGCCTGTTTAAGATCATGCCACAGCATCTCAATCAGACTGAGACTAGGCCAAATCTGTTTTTAAGCCATTCAGAGGTGGACTTGCTGATGTGCTCTGGATCATTGTCCTGCTGCAGAACCCAACTACACCCAAGCTTATGACAAAAAAAAGCAAAAACAAAGGAACTGCACTGTATATAGTTGTGTAGTAGAACAGATGCATCCATAAAGATGTGTCAGGTTACAATGCTATTTGAAAGTCTCAGTATGGAGTAGTAGAGGTTCCTAATGGTGTCCTGTGATAGATAATAGATAATAGTTCCTGCAGATTTTGCAGAAGCGTGTCCAATAGCATCCCACACATTTTTAAATCAGAGATTTAAAGGTCTGGTGATGCAGCTGCCTTCAAGGCAAGTTCCTGACACAGCAGCAGTATGTGGATGAGCATAGTCTTGCAGAAATAGTGCACTGGAGAGTGTGTGTTCAAAAAGATAGGACCACTGGTTGAAGGACCTCATATAAGAATCGTTACAGCAAGTGCTTGTAATGAGGAAGGTGATCTGGCATTGTACGAAATGGCACCCCTACACCATGACATATTTATGTAGATTTACGTGAGTTTTTAGGTTTTTAGGGTTTTTTTCGATCTAGATTATTAATAGCTTTGTGAATATCTTAAATTTATTTAGGTTTAATGAATGTCACAGCTGCGAACTATCAGTCATATCTGATGTCACATACTTGACAACCAATAGTTAAATAACCATAAGACTATTTTAAATAGAAGTTTAAAAAGAATCATCCTGTAATTCTCATAATAATAACAAAATGAATTTCTTTTGCAAGGATTTAGGCATATTATGTGTGTCTAAGCAAGCACAGAGCAAAACAGAGACCTGTCAGGCCTGTAAGTACTGGTGACTATCATCAACAAGAGGAGATTGTGCTCCGGCCATGTCTTAAAGTCATTTCTACAGTCCAGCATAAGAATGAACTAATGAACTAATACTAGTGCCAGCAAGAAGAAGATAAAGATTTAAGCTAAGATTAAGCTTTACTAAATAGTGAATAATATTGTCACTTTGTTTAATACATTTCTGCTCTTTAAATATTAAAATGTTATCATTAAAATGTTTTAAAAATGCTTAATGTACATTTTAGGCAAAGTTTATGTACACAATATTAACTAATTGAGATCCACCCCTCACCCCCCTGACTGTCTTGAATTGTAAGTAAAATAATTCTATTAGTTAGTTTTCAGTTTTTGGCGCAAGTACTTAAGAGTACTTAAGACAGTAATAAACAGTGTTATATGGCTGTTTAAAGTCCTCACTCAACTAATTATTCATTGACACTATTTAAGACATTATTAATCACTGCAAAATTGTAATGCTTAAGAACATTGTAATTCATAATGAATAGTAAATAAAAAATACTAATGAATTTAACATGTTTAATGATTAAGAATGTTTTAGTAAATTAATATTGAATACATTTTATACTGTTAATTAATGTACACTTATTGTGAAGTGTTACCAAACTAATGTACATTTTTTTGCACAATATGTAAGCATTATTTCATGTCTGTCCCCTTGTTTTGGTTTAATCTGTTACCTTTGGTATAAAACTGCATAAAACTATTTTTAGTGAAGCTACGTCCTCTGGCAGAAAATATAGGCTGTTTTAATAAAAAGCTGATATGCTATTTGTAAGTTTTATGTGTAATTTCTCTGCTGTTGAAATGGGCACTAATGTGTTAGCTGTCATTTTGTGCCATTTTGTTTTGCCTTGTAAGCCCAGAGTGCATAATGCACCAGAGAAAAACTAAATTATCATGAAAAACACTTTGAAAATTTTAAAAATTTCTAGTTAAAGTAGCACATATTGATTAGTTGAACCCAAAAAAACACCACAGCCAGGCTAGGCTAAACTAGGCTAAGCTGGCTAAAATGTAGTTACTAGTAGTATGTTAACCTGTTGCTTTTTGATTATAGTCAAAATTATCATTCAATACATCCACAAACGCTTATGGACATTGTTAAAGTACCAGTGTTTTTCTTTTTTTCAAGTAAAATGAAAATTTTAGCCATTGTTTACATTCTCTGGACCAAAGCTTAAATATTGTGGACACAAAAAAATGTATGTATTCATGTGTGTTTTTGTGTGTTTGTGTAGAATTTTCCGGCGAAGGCGCAAAGTGAGACGGTCACTGGCGAGCCTCCTGAGTGACGTCACACAGACATGTCAGTCATGGTTGGGTGGGCGTGTCTTCGGTAGAGCTGACTCCACGCAAGAGAGCGATCCGCCATCTTGGTTGGATCTTAGCAGCAGCACCGAAAAAGACACGCCTATCTCTTTCACATACGGTGAGACAATGTTTTTAAAGGTTAAAAACACTATGTACCGTATTTTAAACCAAGAAAAACAGTGCATGCATGTGACCTGTTTTGTCTTTTTTCAATTCAGACCCTTCAGAAACTGTCCTTCCTTCTGACAAAGAATCATTTCTGTCAGAGGAGGATCCTGAGGTGTGCCCTACCCACGAGATGCCTAGCCAATCAGAGACTGGCCTTCTGGATGTCCCACCTCCCTCTGAATGTCTCTGTAACAATTACTGTCCACCCACGTACCCACCTTCAGGTACGCTGAGTAATGGAGAATAAGATGTCAAAAAAAAACTGAAACTTATGATGGTCTTACACTTAAAGCCTGATCACCTCCTACCTCACAAGCTCTTTACAGGAGTCATCAGATAGAAAATTATTAAACAAATTAATTTTAATCTAAAACAAGGTAAAGCTAGTAATTAGGAATTAAAGGTGTTAAGTGGTGTAAAATAAATTTCCACATAAATATATAAATATACAGCTCTGGAAAAAATAAGAGGCCGCTTAAAAATAATCAATTTCTCTGATTTTGCTATTTATAGGTTTATGTTTGAGTAAAATGAACATTGTTGTTTTATTCTATAAACTACAGACAAGATTTCTCCCAAATAAAAATTTTGTCATTTAGTGCATTTTTTGCAGAAAATGAGAAATGACTCAAATAACCATAAAAGATGCAGAGCTTTCAGATCTTAAATAACGCAAATAAAACAAGTTCATATTCATAAAGTTTTAAGAGTTCAGAAATCAATATTTGATGGAATAACCCTGGTTTTAATCACATTTTTTTATGCATCTTGGCATCATGTTCTCCTCCACCAGTCTTACACACTGCTTTTGGATCCAGAGGTTTTCAATTTGGTAAAACCAAAGAAACTCATAATTCAGTCTCTTATTTTTTTTCCAGAGCTGTATATGCATGATACAGTGTTCTAATGTGACTTTGTGCTGTTAAAATTGTTGATGTTATATTGCTTGATGAAAGACTTTTATTGCAGTTGTTTTTCATTTTAATTATACATTTACCTCAGTAGTGTTCAAAGTAGTTCAAATTATACATTTACTTCAGAAGTGCTACTTTAATCACACATTACCTGAGCAGTGCAAGTTTATCCATATATTTACCTCAGCAATGCTAGTTTAATCATACATTTTGTCATCATTCCTTTAAAAAAATCACACTGCGTTATGAATCAGTCACAGGTCTTTCACCTATTTGGATGAAGACCCAAAGTGTTTTTCTGCCAAATATTTGGTGCATTCCTAATCCCAAAACCTAAAACACTAAAGTAAAATCATTCTAATGTACAGCTTAATTTAGCATCTTTCCTTAAATGTTGATTTCTAATTTCAGCTTCCGATGATGGGTTTTGGAAAGCCGTACTCTTCCTCATCTTCACACTGTGTCTTTGTGCTGCAGTGTTTTTCAGGTATGGTCTGGAATACAGTAGTAGTATGCATGTAAGAAAGAAGAAAAAATCTGTCTAATTAAAGGTGCAAGAAAATAGTTTAATATCAAAGTTTCGCAATATTGTGTTTTATAGTTCTGTATTGATTCTTAAAAACACTGTATTTTATTATTAATGGTTTATATGTAAAATGTGGTATATTTAAATTCTCACTGTTCTAATTTGACAAAAAGTATTTTTATTTTATTTTGATTTATAATGATGATGGTGTGTGTGTGTGTTTATACAATGACAGTTTTCCTAAAATGTGATAGAGGTAATCACAGGTTATCACCTTAGTAGTATTACAGTATAAAGCAGTGTAAAGAATTGTAACCCGTTTCGTGATAAATATCGCAGATACACAGCCCTGTATTTGTTGATGATTTTGATTTAGTAAATAATTTAGATTTTGTAGATAGTTTTGAGTTGTGTAAATGGTGATAACTTTTAATATTGTGAGTGGTGTAAGTCAGTGTTTTGACAATGTCATATCCTGACAGATGTGAATATGGAGGTGTTGCTGTGGCCGGGGCTGTTCTTTTCCTGATCTCGTCTATATGTGAGTACAGATATGCACATATACACACCCACTAAACCACATTGTTTTATTACGTTAACATAATGATAATACTAACATCAGCAATATTGTTAGTGATATTATAATAGAAAAAATACCATACTCCTAAACCCAAGCAGAGTAGAAAGTACAGGAATTTGCGTGAAAACCTAAGGAGTAGTAAGTACAGGTAATTGAGTGTAAATGCAAGGAATGGAAGTAAAAATCATCTGAAAAAACATTTACTCCAGTAAAGTACAGATAACCAAAATTATTACTTAAGTACTTCATTACTTGACAACTCTGTTGTTTGTTGGCATTAAAAATGGAAAGCTCAAAAAAACAGATGTACAAATAGTTGCTGTCTTTTGTGAACACAGTTCATACAAAATACACATTCACAAATATTGCATTCAGAGACTGAAATTGTGATATTAATTATGGGTACCAGTGTTGTGCCGAATTCAGCACCTCAGCCAGGAAAAGCACCCCTCTCGAGAGCGCGCACGTCTTCTTGGCTGTAACTTTAGAAAATGAAAATACCCAAAATGCTGTTCTAAGCTACGCTGACTTCTAATAAATAATGAAAAATAGTCATGTCACCTGCAGCCTCTCCTCCCATGAGGGAGTGCTTCTCCTGGCAGGGGTGCTGAATTTGGCACCATAGTAGTGCTGAAATCTGCACCCCCGCCATGAAAAGCGCTTTAACTTTACTTAGAAATATGCCCCAAAAAGGGGTGCTTTTTCTGGCAGGGGTGCTGAATTCGGCACAACACCAGCAGTGCCCACCACATTGCAAACTGGCAGGTACACCACACTGCAAATAAAAAGAGTCCTTGGGCAAGACTTTGTATGCTATGAATTCCTACTCTTGTGCCCTGAATTAAATGTAAGTTTATATGAGTTAGTAAATGAAATGTAAATCTCTGTTTCTCTCAGATCTGTTTAAGTCTGGAAGAGCAGCGCAATGGAATCAAACCAAAACTGAGGTAAGTTGTGGAAACTTCTAGAGTAGACCTCGAGAGACTTTAGCACAAGAAAGAGCCTTATTGCATTACTTCACTGTAATACCCTGAGCCATTTTACAGAAATTAGAATAGTTTACAGCAAATAACATTAAATCTTCAAACAAGAAGCAGTATAAGTAAATTAACTGAAAGTAGTATACACTCATTTTCAAAAAAAAATAGTTTCAATAGAAATCAGCCCAGCAGGGATGAAACTTGGTAGGTAGTTGTGCCAGCCTGTCATAAAGTGACTTAGAATGGCAGAAGTTCATCTTCAGTATCAAACTCCACTTTCATCTTGGTGGAGATCACCAATAAATATGTGAGTGGAGGCACTGGAGGCATCAGGACAGAACAGTATGCTCCTCCACATACTGCTGCTGCCATCTAAAGAGCTTGCCTTTAAGATACAGATACTACACCATGGGCAGCCACATCCACAGACATATCCCCCAATGGAAAATCTGTGGTATGCTATTAAATGCACTCCTACTGCAAAATCTGCAGGAAATGTGTGAACATTCAAGCTGCATGGGATGGATTATCACAGGAGATGTTGTGTTACGCATGTTTTACACACTACTTTGTAAAAAGCAGGAAAGTGGACAAAAGAAAATATGGGGTATTTATAAACAGACAAACACAGAAACACTAATGACAGGGTGTGGCTAGGGCAGGGCTAGGGTGGAAACAAGACAAAAACAAAACTGGACCATGTGCTAAAAGAGCACATGGCTAGGAACACAAGCAAGAACACAAGACAGGAATAAATAGGACCAAGAAAAGGCCACAACAAATAATAGGTGAAACAGTTAATTTTCAGTTTAATTTTTTTTAATTACTTTCTTTTTAGCAGGACTTTTATTTCCTTCATCTTGTTTCAAATATATATATATATATATATATATATATATATATATATATATATATATATATATATATATATATATATATTTATCATAATTCATATTGTAATTTCTGCCATATCAGTACCTTGTACCACGGGACTGTGCTCATTAATACATTTTTTGTATTTTCTGCAGGATATCACCTCCAGAAACGAGTGATGAAGCAATGCAGATGTTACTGCAGACAGTGGAGATGAATCAGTGTGTCCTCATGTGAGCATAAGAGCACGAGTGTGAGTGTGAACGCTGCTCAGTATGCGGCAGGCAGGTGTGTGTCAGTGAGTGAGTGTGTTCACATGGTTGTGTGTGCTGTTCGTGAATAATCTGTGATCATGAGACTCTGAAAGAGGGAACATAAAAGAAAGGCAACGCAAAATCACAAAATGTCACACTCAAACATACACATAGATTGAATCTTAGTGGGTTTTTATCCTGTATGTAATTTTTTGAGGGCACATTTATTCACTGTAGCAACACAGAGCAACCTAATAAGGTCTTCTGAACTAAAACAATAACGGTCTGTGCTTTGCTGTGGCCAAATCTGTTTTGGACAATCAGCAAAAAGTAAAACAACACAGACTATTGAACACAACTATTAATTCTAAAGGATTTAATTGTGTGAGGTAAATGATTATCTAAAAGCTATAGTACCAACTATAGTAAATGCATTTTAATGCATTTGTTATAATGTTGATGTGTATTGTACTATTGATGCTTTTGAACAAATTATATTAGCTTTTTTATTAATATAATTTGTTATTTTTATTATAAAAAGACCTAGCAGCTTAGCTGTTGGATTCGTTGCGATCCAAAAAATGGGTTTTATCGTCCTGCTTCTCTGGCAGAGTCTAGACGATGTGTTTATTCAGGTTTAACCAAATAGACTGGGATGTTATCTGTGTACACAGAGCAATAGGAAAAGAAAATAAGTGTACATTATATAGTGGAATAGTGTCACAGCCAGGCCATCTGCAGCACACATGGTTTGGCATGAGATCACAGTTAAAATAAGTTAAAATAAAAATAAAAAACTTTTGATCCAGAGTCTGGTAGGATCAGCTCTATGGGCACTTAGCAATATTATAATCATAAATTCCTCAAATGAAGAAAAATGCGCTTTATTAAACTATGTTGGGTTTAGCCAACTCTTTTTCACTCTTTTTCAGGCCTTTTGGAGGCCTCTGCAAGATTTATGTGGGCAATAGAATAATATAAATAAATTCTCTTTAAATATTTATATTCAACAGGATTTTTTATTGTTTAAGAAATGTTATAAATCTGACTGTTGGGGCTGAAGCCAACTTAGTATTTAGAACTGGAAAAGAGTCTGACTCTGACCTAAAAACACAGCTTTAAATTGTTGAAGTGTTGTTAAAGTAAACACTATCCAAACCATAGGTGAGTCGGTAGGGAGTGAGCCATTAGCTTTCCATATATATATAATGCTGAGGCCTTCTGTTAGCATTAGGACTAACCACTCCTTCACTGTCGAGGCTGTATGTTAGCACTGGGGTTAGCCTGTGAAGTCCAGCTCTTAGCATCACAGCCCACTGGTTCAACACAGCCGAGGCCATCAGTTAGCATTAGGGCTAACCACTCCAAAATTGCCAAGGCTGGCTTTAGCATCGCAGCTCCACTCCACTCCAAGTCTGTGGAGCCCAGCTGTTGGCATCACAGCTTACTGCTCCAACACTGCTGAGGCCATCCGTTAGCATTGGGGCTAACCACTCCAACACTGCAGAGGCCACCTGTTGGCATTGGGGCTAACCACGCCAACCTTGCTAAGGCCATCTGTTAGCATCATGGCTAACCACTCCAAAATTGCCAAGGCTGGCTTTAGGATCGCAGCTAACCACTCCAAGCTTGTGAAGCTTACTGCTCCAACATTGCCGAGGTGGTCTATTAGCATTTGTGCTAACCACTCCAACACTGCCAATATCAGCTGTTAGCATTGCAGCTAACTGCTCCAAACCTTGGCTTTTGGGAATTATATCATATTGACCGCAACTAAGAAATATATTGCGATATAATTTCTGTCCACATTGTTCAGCCTTGTAAGTAAAAAGAGGATAAATCTTGTAATAAATGTGCTAGGAATTCTGCATGTTGGTAACAGTGCGTGGACTGTTTATTAGAGCCACCGTGTTGACCACAGTGATCTCATGCTCTGTGTTGTTGCACTTAGCCTGCTGCACTTATACTGGAAGTTGTGGTAATGTAATAAAAATTCCGTCCTTCAAAGGGGGAGTGTGCTGTGAAGAGAGGCATGGTGCCCTAAAGTGTGCCAGTTTTCCTATGGAGAGATGCTGCTTATTGTTTAAAAAGTGCCTTTCCAAATCTGTCCCTGGGGACCATCAGCTAGAGCTGCATATCTTTATTATTGTAACAAAAAAACATTTTATTAAAACTTTAAATTAGTAAATTTTAGCACAAAGAAAAAATAAGGTTTTGTTATAAAACCAGGAGAAGCAGCTAAATCCTGGCTGTAGGGCTACAGTGATTTTAATGGGAGGTATTGGGTGTAAAACACCTGGCACACAGTAAACTGTGCTGCATATATACGTGATGAGCTAATGCAGATAGTTTTGTAACATAAATTACAGCCTTATGTTACAAAAATGAAAAAAACTTTTACCACACTATGTTTATTTGCAAAAGTTTGGGTTTCATTGGACAAAACACAATTTTTGTTTTTGTTGTGAATTAGTTTGCCACAATCAAACTATATCACACTCTCACATGCACTTTAACAGCCCAATTTTACGTTAATGAAGTCCTGCAACCAGTGAGCTGACCTTTTCTGAATGCATACTCTGGTGTGTTACTCCAACAGGACAATGCTCCTTTATGCCACACATAAAAGAATCATTTTTTTCTGGTTATAAATAAGGGTTAATCTACAGCTACAGTAGATACAGAAATTATCAGCATGAACATATATTCGCAGTTCTTTTACTTCTTCTGTTGTTTAGTGGGTGATGATTCAGCATGATTCAGATTCTTACAATTGGTCCTAAAGTCTGAACCATCAAAAAAAAAAATGCAGACAACCTAGTCGATCCGAACCAAGACACCCTTGTTTGTTTTGTCCAAATTTAATTCCAATTGGACAGAGCAGGGTTTGTTGCACCTTTTACACCTGCTATTTTGCTTCGGATCATTGTGTGAAAGTGACAGAAACTGTATTTATTAATTTGCAATTTAGTAAACCCAAAATATGTCTTTCGTCCAAGGTTGCCCAATCTTTTGCAGTCAACTGTACATGCTGTCATGTAATGACAATGGAACATCCATTGTATTGGCTGGAAGCTTGGAACACATCAGTAGAGGTTTAAAAACCAGCAAAAGCTTGTTGTTTTTATCAAAATGACAATAAGTAATTCTGTCCATTAGGAAAAAAGACACTGGTCAATTTAATATAGACTTATATAAGGTAAATATAGTATTTTAATATATGTATTCTTGGAATTTTATAACTAAAGGGTCATTAAAGTGTGATGTTAATGTTAATGTGACAGACCGTGTAACCATCAGGGGTACTAGTCTGTAGGCTGTGAAAATGAATTATTTAAACTTTTTTTGGTTTAGAGGTGATTCTGCCATGTGTACTGGCTGCATGGTGGTTTATGAAAGTTTATGAATAATATGCTTAATGGTAGAAGTAGCATAATTGATGAGTACAATGATGTAGGGATTGTGTTTTGCTGAAATTTCAGAGCCAAATGTTAGAAAAATGAGAGTGTTAGAATACTGAGTAAAACTAAGTATGAAATCATGAGCACTGAACAGCATTTGAAAGAAATGTTGATTTGTTTCTTTTAAGAATCGGGCTGCAACAATAAGTCAATATGATTGATGTTTTGGTTTACAAATCTTTGTTCACGGCAAATTTCAGGGTCGACTAATCCCTAATTTGTAATGGGCTTACGCACTCAGTTCACGCTCAACTTGACCTTTGTCTCCAAATGTGCCCAAACACAATAGAATACACATTTACTCATTTACTCATCAGAACATTGCACATTTAAATATCTTTCGGACATTTAAATGGCATTTAAATCAGGCATTCAGCCGTTTCTTTTTAAAAAGCGGTGGAAGGCATGCCAGAAATAATCACTGACTGATCAAATAATTGAAAAAGTATTCATCAGATTAGTCACCTACCGAAATAATCATTGGTTGCAGCCCTATTCAAGACATTCTATGAGCAGCAGGTTTAATGACGTACACAGAGGCAGCAGTGGTCACAGGGCCTGTTTTACATGTTAGCTAACAGGGTTTGAACTCCTAATTTTTAATAATTAGATATTAGTGGCCTTAAACTATTACTGAGTTGCCTAATGCTGTAAAGTATAAATTAATTGTACTTTAATAATTCACATACTTTACATATACACTCATCGTCAAAAACATAGATGCACCCAGAAGGATGCCAAAATGTCTAACAACAAATCTGTATGTGGACACACGGCGAACAGCGCCATGATTACTGTATTTTTCACATTATAAGGTTGTAAGGTGCACTATCAATGAATGTCTATTTTTTTGGTCTATTTTCATACATAAAGCAGACCGGATTATAAGGCACATTTTAAGATACACTATAAGGATCTTCTAATTAAGCAGGTCTGGCTGCTGGGTGGTGGTGGGAGGGGAGCTAAGTAAAGCTAAGCTAAGTAAGCAAGACTATAATGAAAAAAAAGACTTTCTTTTAAAGTCAAATGAGTGCTGGATGTTAATCTACACAGATTTCTCTTTTGAAAACTGTTTATTTGGGTGAGTAAAGCACTTTCATTTTTTTACAGTAAGCTTAGATTCTCTAATTTCTCCAGCACTAAGACTGGAGCATTAGCGGTTAACGACAGCACCATACTGAGGAACCCTACGTGTGCTGGTAAACCAGGGTAATATTAGCTAGTGGTTCGTCCCACAAAGCTTGTTTTAAATTTGGATATACAGTCCGATATGCTCGCCTCTGAGCGGTGAAAGAGCTAGTGCGGTTAGCAGCTAATGCTAATGCTGCTCCAGCAGTGATAGCCGGTGGTTAGCAGCAGGATACAGGCTGATAATGCTCACTTCTGAATGGGGAAATAGCCGTTAGCGGCTAATGCTAATGCTACTCTAGCCTGGGAAACTCCTGTATAACTCTGTACTTCAGCAGAGTGGCTTTACTGCTCCTTACAACCTGACTGGTAAAATTAATACATAAGGATTATAAGGGGCACTGACGATTGTTTGGAAAATGTAAGGATTTTATAAGTGCGCCTTATAGTACCTTTTTTTTAAAGCACACTCTGGTGCTCTAATTTAACAGGACAGTGCTCATCCACATAAAACACTCCACACATATGATACTTCCATCTGGGTGCAGCTATTTTGAATTTTATTATGAGTGTAAATTGCCATATGTATGTACTAATATCAGACTAGGTACAAGCGTGCTTAACGTGCATTTGAAATGCTGGAATTTTCTCAAGTTATATTTTGGTACCAAAGGAAAATCATGAAAATTCAAAATTAAAACAGCTTTTTGTCAGGTTTAATATGATCCCTGCTGTAAGAAATGTTTGTATGTGAGGAAAAAATAAGGGATTTATATGTATTTGTAAAGCTGTAACTGCCTTTTTCAT
Organism: Astyanax mexicanus; assembly: GCF_023375975.1. Taxonomy (NCBI): domain Eukaryota; kingdom Metazoa; phylum Chordata; class Actinopteri; order Characiformes; family Acestrorhamphidae; genus Astyanax; species Astyanax mexicanus. Next base: position 28,229,062 of record NC_064411.1, read on the forward strand.
TCTATGCTTTACTAAATAAGCTCCTGACATGTTGTACTCTAGTCATGATTGCTACTCATGCATGAAAACATTCCCTAATCCTTTTTTATATATAAGATCATATTAAATGTTCTAAGCTTTCAATAATGTAAGCTCTGTAGATTTCACTTAGCATCAGCCGGCACATTTTTACCACATTTTGCAAATGTAATATTTTTATATTGGCTTTTTATTAATATACTAAACAATGACAAATTGAAGATTACAAAATGCTTACTGTGCAATGTGCTAAAACATGCAAAGCTGAAATTTACAGGAAGATGTGTTGTTATTAGCTGTACACGCCAATTGTTTAATCAGTTATTTTGAGACAGTACTTTTTTGATTGTCATGAAATCCAAAATAGAATTTTGGCAATAAATATGATAATAACCAACTCTAAGTTAAAAGATGATGCTATGTATTAACAGTCAGGATTTGGGTATAAAGTTGGCTAAATGCGAATGTTTTTTCTGTAGATTTAATACAGAATGGGTTCCGAGTATTCATGGTATTTAATAAGATTATACTGTGACTTTGAACATTTGAACAAATACTGATTTTAACTGAAATATTTTGTGATGAGCAAAAAGGAAATCAATAAAGTTTTTCACTGAAAATACAGTACTTCAAGATATGAGTGTTTTATTCACAAGAAAACTTATTCACAAAAAGGCACTCAAAGTTATATACATATTATACAAATTCATGTGTAAAACTTAACTCCTAACCTCTTACATTTTAAATTCAACATACAGTTATCCCTTTAAAAATATGTCCAAGATAATATGTTGCTTCTGTAGAAATAAGTTCATTATTACTGCAAATGTTGGCATGTTTGCCTTTCCTTAAAATAAAGCACTACACTTGGTCTCAATGCAACATACTGAACAAAAGCCCATAGCATTTATTATTCTGTCAGGAATTGTTCATGCAGAAAAACATTTATCACAGGCTCTGATTATAATTTGTTTCTAATTTTGTCAAATTTTAATTGCATTTTCTGTCCAATGCTTGTTCATACAAACCTCCCCCATCACCAGTAATGCCCCAACATAAAATAAATATCTTTTTTTCATTTAATTTGTGTTTCACCGCTCTTCACTAAGGACTTACTTGTGGGCTCCGTCTAGTGGTTCCTGATAAAACAGGGAAAGGAGGAAGTAGGTAGGCTTTTCTTTCACCAGCTCTGGCCATGAAGAAGATACGTTGGTTGGATACATTGGACACATGGATCTGTATCTTAATGCGATCCGATTGGCTGTAGGTAGTATTAATGATCCTGACTCTCAGTCGCCGACTAGTCTAGATATTAAACCTGCTAGATATTTGCTGGGTGATGGCTCTATGATGCCTCTGTGTGAGTATCTTCCAGGAGTTCACAGTAGATTACCTACAAATAACAGTCTGTCACTAAAATACCTAAAATTGTGTAGTGTGAACTTGGCATAGGGTCCTTTGAGAAGCCTTAGTTTTTTTTTTTTTTTTTTAAATGTCCTTCAAGCACCTTAAAAAAAGAACTCTGGTGTAAGATTGACTTTTGGTGTAGTAAAACATGATAAAAAAAAAGTACTTACCTTTGTTGAATAGCCCACCTCCACTCACAAAGCATTAATAACTTAAAAAGTGCACAAGAAGTTTGCACGTTTTAAGTTAGTAATGCCTCGATTTAAATGTTAGGGATCTCTGGATTCTACCAAGAAGGTGTGGAGCTACTTTGAGCTGAATAACGGTGTAAAAAACGATTTATCATACAGCCGTTGTAAAGAGTGCTGGGCAAAAAGCACAAAATTACTGTATCTCAGAAAGCTGTAGGAAAGGGGAAGTGGGCTCTTCATCAAATGTAAGTATCATGTAAGTATCATGTTTTACTACACCAAAAGTCCATTTTACACCAGAGATCTCCTTTAAGCTTTCCTGAAGGTTCCTCAAAGCACCTTAACGGGTTCTTCCACAGTTTTACCCCCAAACGTTCCTCAAGTAATCACATTTTATAATTTACACAGTGCATGATCTCACTTTGTGTGAGAATGACTCATGTGGTTTCTGAGATGTGTGTTTGAGATGAAGGTTTTTCCACACTCTGCACAGCGGACCCCTCGCTGGCCCGTGTGGATGGTGAGGTGCACTTTAAGTGAGCCGGACTGGGCAAAACCCTTCCCACAGTGCGAGCAGCGGTACCGCCTCTCCCCAGTGTGCACACTCTGGTGGCGTTTTAGGTTGCTGGAGTCTGAAAATCGTTTCCCGCACTGCACGCAGGCGAACGGCTTCTCCCCCGTGTGAACGCGCACATGGATCTTCAGGTTCTTCAGCGACGCCAGTGACTTCCCACAGAACGGACAGACGAACAGACTCCCGGACCCGGACTCCGTAGTGATGACGGGAAGCTGGGGGTGGGCAGGAAGGCTCGTCGGTGAGGTCATGTGAGCTGGTGCGTGTTCTGTTCCGTGCATAGTAAACTGTGTGTCTGCACTGATGTGTGCTGGTATTGGCTCAGAGGTCATGGAGTAAGAACAGGTGGGTGGGAACGTGAGGTTGTGGTTATCAGATGCGTGTGTGTCGTGTGTGATGGAGTCTGTGAGCATGTGTGTGTTAGTGTGGGGCTGGTCCAGAGCCTCTAATCTCTGTCCAAACAAATTCTGCTCGTCGAGTTCCTCTCTTTCAATTGGATGGATCACCTGTTCATTAGTGGTGGAGCATCCAGTATCTGTAAAACACACAGAACCACAGCAATAAATCACCACTCACAGCACACAAGTCACATTTATATTCAGGTTAGTGATGTCCGGATCAATTTTCATTCATTTAATTTTAAGAATCTGCCGAAACCGAGTTCTGATCTGATACATTGGCAATGCAGTATCGTTGAAATACCATTTCATCACAAAAATGTGTTTGAGAATGTCTTATATTGTACTAGCCTGCACTTCTAAAAAAGGGCTAATAACTGCTTACATTAAGCATATTCATTGAAAAATATAATGAAGACATTTTTTTTTTACTTGAACGAACAAAAACATTACAATCATCAGTGCAAATATCAAACAGTGCACATACAGCTCTGAAAAAAAATTAAGAGACCTGGTTTTTAATCACAGTTTTATGCATCTTGGCATGTTCTCCTCCACCAGTCTTACACACTGCTTTTGGATAACTTTATGTCTTTACTCCTGGTGCACAAATTCAAGCAGTTCAGTTTGGTTTGATGGCTTGTGATCATCCATCTTCCTCTTGATTATATTCCAAAGATTTTCAATTTGGTAAAATCAAAGAAACTCCTAATTTATAAGTGGTATTTCCATGTAAATAAAGAATCAGAGTTAGATTAAATTAGAATTAAATTATATTTATATTACAGTAATAATAGTGCAGTGTGATATACACCTGACAGAATAAATCTTTTTTCTGCTGTATTATAATATCTCAGGGTACTTTTGATGCTTTTTAAATGAGAATTATCTGAGTTACTGAGTGTAACAGACAGCTTTAATAAACACTAGTGAGAGAGAGTGTTCAGCACAGTGACGGTGTGTCAACAGTTTGGAGGAAAATAAAGCGTGGTAGATGAAAGTAGTAGATGGCTCGATAGGTAGCTGGCTTAATATATAAGCATCCGTGCCACACATACAACAGACAAGATAGATCACAAGCTCGCTTTTCTAGCCTACCAGCCTCCAGCTCACTGGCACTTACGCTGCCTGAATGATACCACTCATAGAAATATGATACATCAGTGATCCAGATCTTTTAAACCTTATTCCGGACCTCTGAAAATTATGTGATCGGCCCTGATTTCCGATCATATGATTAGATTGGGAATATCCCTAATACAGGTCAGTGTGTTCGTGTGTATGTTTATTTACCTTGTATCTGGACGTTACTAGTCTCCACAATCAGAACGTCATTACACTCCTGTTTTGGCTGTGAAGAAAAACAGAAGGTAGGTAAACACAAATGCAGGTAAAAATAATCCAGTCAGATGTTTCTACACTTGAGGTGCTAATGATATTTTTAAAACTTCTTTTCATGTAAAGATGGCAGATGACTGTAATATAAAATCCCTGACACAAAAATAAACTATGATAAAATAAACACCCCCTGCCCTGTGTTGACGATGTGTGAAGATGTTAAAGAAACGCACCTCGACCTGAGTGACTGGTGGAGGGTCCTCATGAATATGCACTGTTGCTTGTGCCCTGAGGCTTGACTTCACACGACAGCGGGCTTCAGCTAAAAACATGAATTGTTAAAATGTAAAAAAATATATACATATGTACAACACATTTAAAACATCTGATTGCTGCAAGCATTTTATTTATAAATACACAAGTTTTGCATTGACATGAACTTTTTTTTAGCTGAAAGCAAACAAAATAAAACATTTGCCCAAATACCGAACACAGATTTTTACAGGTGTTGCCTGTTTATAATCTACAAGTACTATATATAGTCTTTAAAATTGTGCAACAAACAGTTGGTGCAGCTTTTTTTAAACAGGCTGATGATATGGCTACACACTGTAAAATGTTATATTAAGAGGATAAAGGAAAACACAAATCTCACACATTGCAATTGCCTAAAAATATTAACTTGGGATTTGACTACGGTAACCTGATAATCTATCTACCAAATGGGGAGTAGGAATAACCTATGGTAATTCTCTGCACTTAAAACAGCCCTCATTGCAGACCATTATGAATTGGAGTTTTCAGGAGGGTGTTAAGCTGTGCTTTTGCTGAATTGGCATGAAAACATGCAGCCACATCTGCCCTTAGTGGCTTGCAAAAGTATTCATACCCCTTCAACTTTTTCATTTTTTTTTTTTTTATTTTGTCACCTTACAACCACAAATGTTTTTTATTAAGATTTTAAGTGCTAGACCAACACAAAGCAGCACATACTTATGAAACTGAAAGAAAATGATACAAATGAAAATGGTTTCCAAAGCCCCTTTTACTCTGAAACCTCTAAATAAAATCCAGTGCAATCAACTACTTTCAGAAGTCACTTAATTATTTAACAGCTGTTTGTAATTTAGTCTCAGTATAAATACAGCTGCTCAGTGAAGGACTCAGTAATTCGTTAAAGAACACTACTGAACAAACAGCATCATAAAGTTTAAAGCAGGGTTAGCTCCATAAAAAAAACATATCCCCAGCTTTAAGCATCCCAGGGAGCACTGTTCAATCCATAATTCACAAATAGAAAAATATATTCTACAACTGCAAACCTACCGAGAAATGGCTGTCCACCTAAACTGACAGATCGAGCAAGGAGAGCACTGATCAGAAAAGCAGTGAGGAGGCCCATGGTCTCTGGAGAAACTGATAGGAGAACTATACGTCATGCGCTCCACAAATCTGGCCTAAATGCAGAGCGCTATGTGTGGCGGAAATGTAACACTGCTCATCACCCTGAACACACCATCCCCTGTGTGAAACATGGTGGTGGCAGCATCATGCTGTGGGGATGCTTTTCTTCAGCAGGGACAGGGAAGCTGGTCAGAGATGATGGAAAGATGGATGGAGATAAAAATATAGGACAATGCAGAACTTGAGACTGGGAATGAGATTCACCTTCCAGCAAGACAATGACCCTAAACATACAGCCAGAGCCACAGTGTAATGGTTCAGATCAAACAATATTCATGTATTAGAATGGCTCAATCAAAGTCCTGACCTAAACCCTATTGAGCTTCTGTGGCATGACATGAAAATTGCTGCTGTTCACAGATGCTCTTTATCTAATCTGACTGAGCTTGAGCTAATATACAAAGAAAAATGGGTAAATACACTGCCTGGCCAAAAACAAAAAAGGTCACACATTATTTGGTTGTATTATTTTAGTTCCACTTCACAATTATTTAATCCACTTAAAATATCAACAAAACATTTTAATTGTATGGTTGTAATGTGACAAATGGGGGAAAAGTATACTATACTAAAATAATTTAAATAATACTTTTGCAAGCCGCTGTAAACCTCATTAGATGATATGCATCAGTGGGTTAAACAGACTGTTGTTTTATGAGTTAGATCAGTAGGTAGTCCAGCTGTTGGAGCAAGGGGTCTTTACCCACTTCCCGGGGTATCAGGGCTTCCACTCACCCCGGGATTTCGCGGGCTCCTCGCGCGCCCAGCTGCCGGTCCGCTGCGCCTTCTCCCGGGCCGCGCGGAGCTCCAGCGCGAGCAGCTTCCTCCGCAGCCCCTCGTTCTCCTTCTCCCTGCGCGAGATCTCCAGCCGCAGCACACCGTACCCGTCATTCACCAGCTCGCAGATCTCCGCCACCGCCGCGTTCGCCAGAGCCTCCATGATGGAGGCCAGCTGGGACTGGAAGCGCGCGGTCTGGGACATGGCGCGGCCGGAACCTGCAGTTATTAGATATTAATATTAATAGAAATATAAAGTAATATAAATAAAATCAACCCGCGCGCAGATACACACACAGCCCAAACACAGAGCTCAGCCGGAAACGCAGCGCCTCCTCTCTGCGCCTGCGCACTGCAGACCGCGTCCGTCTACAAAATAAAACACCAAATAACATCAATTAAATGTTTAAAAAGACGTTTAAAAAGAAGAAAAAAGAAAGAGATAATAAACATATACATCTAAACCTATTGTAGTATTATTTTGAAAACTGATATTTAGTAATTTTACACATCTATTACCTAATAATAACTTCCCTGATAGCAAAGAACATTAAATATAAACAATAATCACATATTTTGGTTGCATTAACATTTAGGGTGTAATAGATGGTGGAAAACTATTATTTAGCACTGCCTTATAAGTATTGGTTCGTTTTTAAATTCTTACACTGAATCAATGTTTATTTAAAGGTTTTGAATGGTTGGGATGAGTGAAAAAACATGAAGCTTACCACATTAATATGAATAAGTTACTTATTATTTAAATCCCTTTCTACACAGCAGTCTATAGGAACACACTACCAACAAGATATACATATGTAAAGTAAATAAACTTTAATTCAACCCATACATAAAATCGATGTGCACAAATAAAGCAATTCTGACGTCGGAGATCAAGATTTGTTTTATTAGAAACAATATTGTTCTTTATTCAGAAAATACTAGTTACATACAGATACTACGTAAAAGCTCTGCCAAGTTTTTTTTGTGTTGTTATGTCCGTTTGTATTACAAACATACAAATTCATTTATACAAAAAGCCATTTTGTAATACAGCTTGATTAGTTTAAGTGATGGTTTGGAGAGACATGTCATCTGCTGGTGTTGATCCACTGTGTTTTACTATCAAGTCTAAAGTGAGTGCAGTGTTTTCCCGCAAAATCTTACAGCACTTCATGTTTTCCTCTGATGACAACTTAATGGAGCTGCAGATTTCATTTTACAGGACTTGGGCGGTGTACCAAATCCTGTAAAATCCTGTAAAATGAAATCTATATTCTAATTTCCTGAGACACTGATTTTTGGTTTTCCATTGTCTGTAAGCCATAATCATCAACAATAAAATAAATTAACGCTTAAAATATATCGCGTTGTGTGTAATACATCTAAATAATATGAGTTTTACTGAAATAAAATAAGTTTTATTGATATTCTAATTTTACTACGACTTTTATTCTATTATCGCCTGGACCAGAACCCGGAAACGACAGTTAGTCAACAGCTCTACACGATTCGGCATCGCACGGAGAAGCGGGGTTGAGTCCGGGCAGTATAAGCGCCGCTCCGCTGATAAACCCGCGCTCTGATATCCCACGTATCTCCCCGGTTCTCGTGGAGATCGGCCCGAGTCGCGCGGACCCGCGGCTCTCGGCGGAGTGCGCGAGCATGGCGAACTACCGGGCGTTTCACTCGCAGCTCGCGACCATCATGGAGACCCTGACCCGCGCGGCGGTGGCGGAGATCTGCGAGCTCGTGGATGACGGGTACGCGATCCTGCACACGGAGATTTCCCGCCACCAGAAGGAGAACGAGGAGCTGCGGCGGAAACTGCAGCTTATCGAGTCCATCGTGGCGGCGCGCGGGTTCGGGGACGAGCGGCTGCCCTCCCGCGAGAGCCGGGGCGACGGGCTGGTGTGCGAGGCTGTAGCCGTCGCCGCTGCTGCCGCCGCGAGCCGGAAAACCCGCGGGAGCAGAGAGCCCCCCTTCATTCGCCGCGCCTTGGTGAGACCACCCATACTGTATAATAATAACAATAATAAAAACAACAGTAATAATAACGATAACTATAACAATTATATTACTCATATATCATCATGTATACTGTAATTTATTATATACGATGTATTATAATGTATATAATATTCAGTTTCTGGATATAACGTTTGTTTGGTTTACAGTCACGTGAGTCAGAACAGCGAGGACCCGTTTCTGTGCAAGTGAAAGAAGAAGGTCAGGAGGCACGAGACGGTGAGTGCTCTGTGGCCACGCCCCCTCCTACTGTAATAATAAAAAAATATTGTTTTGACCTGAGGTATTAAAACAGTTTCATCCTGAAGCCCACTTGGTACTTTTATAAGAATTTGCCCCCCTCAACTAAAACACATATCAATATGAAAGATGCTGCAGGTCGTGCATAAAAAAAGTGTCCAATACTTTTATTTTTACTGGCTACAAAGGGAAACTAGAAAGGGAAGTTATAAAAGAAATAAACGAACCACAGTATGGTTGTGCGGCTAACGTGACTCACAACAAACCCTAAGGTATCCCAGGTCATGGAATGATGTTTAGTGGTTGCTAAGTTGTTGATACAGTGTTGCTAGGTGGTTGCTTTGGTATGTGTGTTGGTTGCAATGAAGTATGATGGACAGATGCTGTGTTGAAATGATGCTATAAACTAAAAATCAGCAAATGATACGTTTTTCTTTGGACATTGAGAAAATTAAGTTTTTTTTAAGGATGTTTTTATTATTCCTAACAGGGTGGCTTCTACAGATTTCACCAAAAGCCAGTGATCAAACTTGATATAAATGATGCAAATGTGCATTTTTCTTTTTTATTGAGATTTATTTTTGCCATACATCACATTGCATATCATTTAATGAAGTAATTACTTTTCAGCTGATGTTTCCTTCTACTCCTTACATTTTCACACAATTATCTGAACTTTCTATGTCTTACATTTTAAAAATGCTATAGTTGATCTTATTTTGTTTCAGCTTGTTTTTTTATTCCAGCTTCTCATCGTAAAAAAAAAAAGGATCCAGATGCATCTTTTCATCCATATATCTGTAATGCACGTGTTTTTGCTTTTCCATAGATGACGACGAGGATGATGAAGACTGCAGCGAGGGAGTAGCCATGCTCACATCTAGTTCTGGTGATGAAGATGTGATCGAACTCTCGGCGCAGGACGGCCCATCGGACACACACTGCACTAACAGTGACGCTCACGTACACACACTGGCTGACACACACTCCCCAAACCCTCACCCTCACCCAAACACACTGGCAGACACACGTTCACACACTGAAGAGTCTCAGCACTCCAGTGTGGACCTCACAGCCTCAGACGAGCCTCTATGTTCCTTTAGCACACATGCAGACATGCACCCGCTGGCTGATGCGCATGCTGACGCTGCGGGTCACGGGCGTCCGTTATCAGATAAGATGAGTGTGAAGAGGGAGCCCATGCTGTGTGATGCTGATCTGGACCTTTCTTTGGACTGGAGTTCACACCACCCCATGCACAACACGCTTCCTCACTCTCACATCTCTGCTGGAATTAGCACAGACACGCTAACGGCTCACGGGTCCCCTCTCTACGCCGCGCAGCATTTGGTGGCCCTCGGCAACGTGGCCGGACTCGGACTATTCGGTGGGCGTGGCTCCCTAAGAGGTGGTGGACTTTCCGTCGGTGGTAAGAGACATTTTATCTGCTCAATCTGTGGAAAGAGCTTTACCACAGCGCAGAGCCTGGACACACACATGCGGATACACACCGGCGAGCGGCCGTACCGCTGCGAGCAGTGCGGAAAACGCTTCACCCAGTCTGGCCACCTCACCGCCCACCAGACTGTTCACACCGGGGAGAGACCGTACGAGTGTACACACTGTGGAAAACGCTTCGCTGGGAAACAGTACCTGCGGATACACACCAAGAAACACCACCCTGAGGATACCATGCAAAACTCACATGCTAATATTTAATAACTGATTAGGGACTACACTAACATATACACATACAGTAGCAACAAATAAAAGTACACTGTTCACATTTCTGCATATATTTTATTATTATTAATGATCTTTTCATGGGCAACACTATAGAAATGAAACTGGAATATTAACAACAGTTAGCGTACAGCTTGTTTTGTGTAGCAGTTTAGATTTTCTGTAATTTACCGTGTTTTCCGCACTGTAAAGCCCTATCCAGACAGGATTAGTTTCTCAGGGAGACGTCTGTGAAAAATACACTTTTACACCTCTACTCAGTGATAAAACTCTTGCTTCCGGCTTTTAATTGAAAAAACAGGAGGGCCAGTACGTTTTTTTTTTTGCTTTCTCGGTCACATGACATCACGTTCAGTAGCTCCTCCATTTCCACTCGCTGTTGTGTTTACATGGATCTCTGTGGAAATGTGTGCCCAAGGTATAATTACAGTGCATAGCAGTGGACAAATAGCTATTTTATTAAACCCGAGGTGACGAAACTCAGAGATGTGTTTCTAGACGGGACTAAAATTACTGGAGGACCACAGATTTCAGCGAAAAATAGTAGATAATTCAGCCTGTAATTTTTTTTCAGAGGATGTCTGAGAAAAAAAAAATACATGGTAGTTCCGGTAATAAAATCACAGAGGACCCTTCACCTTACAAAAACATTTACATCTAAAAAAAAACATCTAAATTGTACCTGCTGTATTTTGTGTATGGCCACTCTGCTCTACCCCAAACACCCCCTCCTCCAAAATATCACACTTGAGACATTAAATAAGTCTCAAGACATGAATGGCTGTGTTGAGTTATTCGCAAAGCACAGTAAATCTATACTGTTGCACAAGCTGTACGCTAACTGCAGTAAGTTATATCCAAGTTTTACTTCTATAGTATTGTCCCTTAAAAAGACATATAAAATATACAAATGCAAAAATGTGAGGGGCGTGCCTAATTTTGGGAGATAGTGTACCATGGTTTTTCATAACTATTGTTTTACAATCAAAAACATGCTAATACACACTAAATTCACACATTAAATTGACTAAATTTAGAGTAAACCAGTTCAGTCAAAGTGGGAAAAATGGAAGTGAATCAGATTTGAAACATGACCTAAGGTGTCTGTGTTTAACTGTAGCTGTTAGGTGTGAGCTGTGTGTAAGGAGAAATGAAGAATTGGTCTTTATGAATTCCCAGCTGGTAATGACGAGTGTGTTTACATTGCACTGTTCATAATCGGATTACTGCTATTATTATCAGAGTATTAAAATAGTCATAAACAGAATACTCTGATGTCTAATATTTTAGGCCTGCAAATTATGATAGAGATGGATTTTAGCTCAGTAATAGTATTTTTCAGTGCATTTGAACTCTTAACTCTTAGTATTCTGGGATGTCGCAGACCATGGTAGTGGAAATAAGTGAGCGCTGTTTATCACAGCACTTGCCAGATGGAGACAAAACACTTTAAGGATGTAAATAATTGCCATCTTCTGGCTCCTGGCTGTTTATAGAGCAACTATTGTTGTTCATGTTATGTTATATCTTATTCTGAGTTTATTGGCTGTTTGTAAATTCGGATTCATTCAAATTTAGAAGGTTCCTATTATCGAATTACCCAAGTTCCTTAAAATGCGTTGAACAGATTGCTGTAAAAATTAATTAATTCTGTTTTGCAGTAATCAGATTATGGCGCTCATGTGAACACACTCAATGACTGACTACACTGACTGTTAATACTTGGAATAAGTTGAATGTATACACCAGATCTGAATTATTGCTAATGGAAAAAAACGAGTTGTATTTGAAACGATTCCCTGATATTTTGCAGTGTTAATGTTGAGATTTATCCAGGCTACTTGTGTTGTAGCTTTTCTTTAGTGATTAACTCTTGTTTGGGCCACACGTTTTAAACAAACCTTTATAAGTTTAATAAGTAATGCCATTTCAATAAAACAGTTCTTGTGTTGGGCTTTTTATATTTATTTTTTCTAGTGATAGGTATAGGACTTGTGTCTATTTTCCAATTGTGTTGTATGAAGACTTTTGAAGATAATTCACTGAGTAAAATCTCACTTGGTTTAAAGTAAACTCTACTGAAAAGTTTGGTTTTATGATTTACTTTTAGTACTCAAGAGAATTACGTCGCTTATTTATTCACAAGTATACAGGTGCTGGTCAACGAATTAGAATAATTTGAAATAGTGCAATCATGAAATTCTTTGAATGCATTTTTTGTGCAGAAAGCAAATCAGGTGTTCACCGCACCTGTCCTACTCGTTAGACTAATCACAGAACTCGTTACCTGGAAAAAAATTTGCTCAGCTGAGCTTTCCAAAAGGCCCATTTAGGCCATTTAACTGTGACACTGTTGTTTTATTGAATTAGAATAATGGAGAAACTGTTTCATTGAATTAGAATAAATGAATTTTTGTTTTCTGTGAAGAGTGTTCACTGTGCAGTATAAAGTCAGGGTTGAGTAGAATTTCTAAGTTGTAAAATCAATCATGGGTAAGCAGCGCAACCTCTCAACCGGAATAGTGGCTCAAATTCAAGCCCTTCGCCAACAAGGCTTGACCCAAACTAAAATTGCTGAGCAGCTCGGCATCAGCCAGTCTTCCGTCTGCAAAGCTCTCAAGAAAAACTGCAGCAAGCGCACCAACTGTTCCGGCGTCCGAAAACTTCTGCTCGCGACAACAAGCAGCTGAGAAAGATCGCAGTCAGCAACCGGTTCAAGTCCACTTCCGAGCTCACCGACTTGTGGAACAAGCAGACCGGCGCTGACGTCTCCAGATCAACCACTTACCGTCGTCTGCGCGAACTCGGCTTCAAATCTCGCGTTCCAGCAGTAAAACCGATGCTGAACAAGAAACAAATGGAGAAACGGCTGAAGTGGGCCAAAGAACACGGCGAGTGGACTGCTGAAGACTGGCAGAAAGTGGTCTTCAGTGACGAATCACGCTTCTGCATCTCCTTCGGTGACCAAGGTCCTCGTGTCTGGCGTCGTGGTGGCGAAACCTACAACCACGAGTGCGTGAAAAGATCCGTCAAGTTTCCCCAGAGCGTTATGGTCTGGGGATGCATGTCCGCTCGAGCTGTAGGGAAACTCTGCTTCCTCAAGAAGACTGTCAATGCTGCCGTATATCAAGATGTTCTGGAAACGTTCCTGATTCCGACTGTTGAGGAACAGTTCGGCGAAGAAGACTTCATATTTCAACAGGATCTTGCACCGGCTCATGCGGCAAAGTCGACCAAAGATTGGTTCACTAAAAAACAGCTTGAAGTTTTGGCATGGCCGGCCAACTCGCCTGACCTCAATGTCATTGAAAACCTTTGGGCCATCGTCAAGCGGAAAATTCGCGACAGAAAGCCTACTACGCTGGACCAACTGAAGCAGAACATCGCCACTGCCTGGGAAGCTGTGAGTGCGGAAACTTGCGACAAGCTGGTCAAAGCGATGCTGCGGAGACTTCAGGCAGTCATACAAGCCAAGGGGGCAGCCACAAAATACTGAGAAAGTGATGATTGTAATTATAATAAAAATTATTCTAATTCATTGAAACGGTTTTTCCATTATTCTAATTCAATAAAACAACAGTGTCACAGTTAAATGGCCTAAATGGGCCTTTTGGAAAGCTCAGCTGAGCAATTTTTTTTCCAGGTAACGAGTTCTGTGATTAGTCTAACGAGTAGGACAGGTGCGGTGAACACCTGATTTGCTTTCTGCACAAAAAATGCATTCAAAGAATTTCATGATTGCACTATTTCAAATTATTCTAATTCGTTGACCAGCACCTGTACTGCTATTAACATTTACGGACACAATAGCATAAAGCAAGTACAGCTGCTAAATGCCACTGAAAACCTTGTTTACATTAGTCTACGAGTCCTTGCTGTAACAACGAATTGAGACAAAGCATACCAACCTATAATACAATAATCTGTAAAACATGGTGGTTGGAGTATCATGGCCCTTTGGCACATCCAGGGTGTAGTATTTCACAAAGATGGATCTCTCAAACAGATTTTGACTTGGGCTCAATGTTTTGAATATGTGTTTCTGTAAGACATGCTTGATTTAATGGAGAAATCTGGTGTGAAATGGACTTGGGCTGTAGTGAAACATAACAAGCATGGACTTTTCTCAAAAAACACACCTCCCTTCACCTCCAGCGTTCCAAAACACAATGCTTTTTAGCTAATGCTAATGCAACAGGCTTACAATGCTAGTGATAGGGGCATAGTGTTGCCCATGCAAAGAAACCACAGTTTTTACACCATTAACAAGCTGAAAGTATCTCCATACTTGCTGCTATCTTGAAAATTAAGTCACAGTAAGTCGACTGACAAGCACAAACCAAACTACAGCTGATAATCTTGTGAATACTTGCATTAGTTGTGGACTGGTGTTCATTATTCATTTTGCAATCTGTTCCCCAATCCCCACTTATTGTGAAATAAACGAGTGTTTTAAAATAACTACCTGTAGACTAATATAGTACTCAGAGCCTTGTTTAAAATGTCAGGGCCCTCAGAATTCTACCAATGAAGTGTGGAGCTCGTCTGAGTTTGTTACTGGTGTAAAAATGAGCCATTCCTTTGCATGGGTGACTCTTTGCCCCCATCACTAGCATTGTAAATCTGTTGGGAGCATCGACTGAAAGCGCTGTATTTTGGAATGCTGGGGGTGAACAGAGGTGGGATATTTGACAAAAGTTCATGCTAGTCATCATGTTTCAGTACACTTCAAATTTATTTTACACCAGAGTTCTCCTTTAGGTCACCGTTCCGTGAATACAACTTATTAAACCCACCTGTACACTCAGGTCCAAATAAACACAGCTGAGTGTGCAGCTTTAAATATCAAATCTAATGCAGAGTCAACATTTACACATACATGTTATTGAAGCAGATGTGGTTTGTTGGTTGTTATTTATTTATTTCAATGCCATCCAATCATCACAGGACATCAGTCAATAGACATTAGCATGTTCACTGGTTTAGACTCAGAAAAGATGGCACAGTTAACATTACAGAAATCCATATATGATGTATTTTCAATACACACCATAAATCTGACATTTTATCATCAAACATCCACCAATTTTTGGGGGCTGGATTTTTGAGGATATAACAATATTGAAAGAGAATTTATGATTTTCTATTTCTTTCCTCTCATCACACTCTCATGACTGTTGAAGAAATGTCTCAGAGTTAAGTACACGTTACGGTACATGTGTAAAGGCAGCAGTACAGACAGACACCCGTCTGTGTGCTCATCTGCGGCTGGTGCTGCCAGATTTCCTCTTTCCTGCGAGAAGATGTTTGGGTTTCAGGTTGAACACGTGTCTGTCTGCCTCGCCCTTCTTGCCCTGCCTGTTCATTCCCTTCTGGGAGTTCTTCATCATCGTCTTCGATTTCTTCATCATCTGGAAAGGGGAAGAAAAAGCCCAACAGAGAGAGACAATTAAAGAATGAATAGCGTATTTTGTGACCTAATAATAGTTCTGTTTATTTTAAACATTTTACAAACACTGATTATAAATTCTATTCCTGGGATTTAAACTGGGCTTCAATTTCTTAAAATCAATGTCTAAAAATTTGTATAAATCAAACATGTGTTTTGAACACCTGAAAAAAATGCATATGGTGAAGATCAGTTAAACACAATCTAAATTCATTTACTGACATTAAGAAAACCACTGTTAATTTTGTTAACAAAAAACTAGAATGAAAAATATTTGTTGAAAACCTATTTTCCATGACAAAAACAAGACGACAACCAAATAAAACTTGATACATACATTTCACTTTTCTTCAATGAATAAAAAAAATAAATAAAATGTGGAAGACGAATGGGGAATTTATTTGTAATAAATGTTATTATTGACCAGTGATCAGAACATAGCATTCCCTGAACAGCTAATTCACACAGTGGGTCTACATTTACATATCAAGTACTTTGGAGGCGCCCTTATCCAGAGCGACTTACAAAAGTGCTTTGTTGTTTACTTCAAAATATCCATAGATAGTTGGTAGAGACTATAATCAAGAGATACAGAGCTCGACTCTCCCTCTCACTGGAATAAACTTGATTTATTTAAACTGCGTTACCATGGATAACTATAAGTCGAACCTAATGAGGCATACGTCTCGTCATCAAAACATTTTAAAATGTAAGCTTCACATTTCACATTTCTGGAGGCAGGTTATGCACGTAACATAGCTCTGTTACTTGGGTTAGCTGGATTGAAAAGTCTTTGGTTTTTTTTTTTTACGCTGTTTAATGTCTACCAGGGATCTGTGCCATCCATGATCATTAGCTAAGGAGTTTAGGGGTAATATTGGCCACAAACTGGTATTACTGGACTGAATGAGTTATAACAGAAATATAGTTATTAATTAATGAAAGTCTAGGGTAATGAAACCAGTAATATTAGTATAAATGCTTTAATATATTTTAATGTTAGCATCATTTAAATGTAACAAAACTGAAAGGCTATTGTTTTCGTAAATCTTTGCAATCAATTATCTTAAATTAATATCACAAATCTAAAACAGTAAAACTTTTAAAGTACATAACATGCTTTTTATTTGACTAAAAAAGTTGATGCGAACTAATAAATAAATAACTAAAATGTAAGAAACTATTACAAATTTTACCTAATAGACCAAGGACTAAATCTAAATTAAAATCACCTTAAAAAAACACTGAAGTAAACTGTACAAATATCATGTCTATAAAAGCATTAACACTTGAAGAAAGGAGTAATGTCTCAGATTTGATTATTTTAAGCCTGAATCAAGTTAAATCTTTTGTCTTAGTAGAGATGTGAGCAGTACCTTAGCATCTCTGATTCCAGACTTGTCACGCGGTGGTCTTGAGGCACTCTGACTGCGTGTGCGTGAAGTGGGCGGAGCCGATGCTTCCCTCTTTCTCTTTCTGACGAGAGAGCGTGACCTCCCCTGCTGAACATAGTGGCTCTGCAGAGAGAAATGATCAGGAATTAAACCACAACCATTACAAACAGCCCAAACAGAACGAGGAGACAGAGTGTAGTGTTCTTACATCATCTTTATCACCCATGTCTAAACCGAGGTCTCCCATTTCCTTCTCCAGGGTTGCCCTCTCCACCTGCACAGAGTAAAAATCAATCAATTACCACAATCAGTGAACATCACACAACATGCAGATAAAAAAACCTTCAGGACCAATTCTGAACTGACTTTGCTTCAACTAACAGTAACTTAAGGACAATGTGCACCATGTGCTTCCACTATTTGCCACCATGGGGAGCTGCAGGCAGAAGGTTAAGAAGGCGTCCAACAAGGACAGATTCCCTTGTCTTGCCAAAGTTTGCAAAGTGTATCTGGCTATTCCAGTCACCAGTACCAGAGGGAGAGGATTTTTTTCACTTGCCGTGAAAACCATAACCCTACATAATCCATCTTACACCTTTCTCATGTTGATGCTGAGTTTTTTATTGACTGCACAAGGAAGATATATTTTTTATTTAAGTTTTATGGTGTTCCTTTATGTTCCATGTTAAAATATCCATGTTAAAATAACATTTGACGTATTTGTTTTATGCCATCAATAAGCATTAAATGCTGCTAAAATAAACACATTAATTTAGCAATTTTCCTATATATTTTTTTAAATTATGCAAATTACGAATAGTCGATTTTTCACTCATTATAAGGGGCAACTGTGGCTTAAATATTGGAAGGGTGAGCTTTGAGTGAGAAACTGTAATTGCTGCATCTGGACATCTAAAATTATTACGACCATAAAAATTGTGAACCAATTACAAAAACAAAAATAAACTAGAAACTAACCTGATTTAAAGATAACAAGAGATAAACCCTCACAACACTTTTACTCCCAGTAGCTAAGTGATAGTTAGCTGTTTTTGAACTGGGTGTCCCTGAAGTTACTAACTGCTGCCCTAACAAAACAGTGTTCTACACAAACTGGAATGAGCCCACTGACCTTCCTGGCAGTTCGAGGTAACCTCGGCCCATGCACATCTTTTTCTTTCGACTCCAAGATTTTCAGCTTCCTCTTCTCTCGAATCTGACTGGCCAGCTTACGGATTTCCTGCATCTCCTCGTCTTCACTTTCTTCATCAGAGTCATACTCCCCTGCCTGCTCCCGGAGCTCCTCCTCCTTCTCCAGCTCAGACAGTCTCTGTACGGAGAAAATTAGTATTGTTACAAACATTTAAAGACAGTTGTAAAGATTTAGTGATGGTTCACAGACAGTATCTTTGGCAGTTGTTTACACAGCAGGCAAAATTGGCCCAAATCCGAACTTTCAACATAGATATAACAGACATGCTGTTTGTGTGGCAGTGTGAACTGCAAAAAACACACTGAATGACAGTTTAATTCTGATTTCAGCCACTTACATATGTGGTATCGAAATCTGATACACATTCAAACAGCCAGAGCAGATATGTGAATGTTATGTTAAGAAAAATGGGTGAACAAGGAATTCAAAGAAGGGAAAATGGACAATAGTTGTGAGTATGGCTTTCACTGGCGGTTTTACCAGATAAGAAACCTGAAATATTTGATGCACCTACAGCAGAAACATTAAAAAAAGCTTAAAAAATAAAAAGTCTAAATACACCAAACGCAAATCAAATGGTGGGAGTGGCTGAATAATATGCCCTTTTTACAGTGAGCTGGACTGTTCTCAGTAATAAGCACAGCTGTAGTCACTGGAACTCCCTGCTAGCTCATGTGATGCTGTGATGAAACCTAAACTTCACATGAATTGTTGCTCTTTTATGAATGCCTGTCACTGAACGTAAACGGTTCAGACAAATGTAAGATAGAGAGCACAATAAACATATTTCTAGCCTAAAATAAACATCTGATTTGGTGAAAAAAATGAATTTGGGCCACTTTTACCTTCAGTGTTAACGCAGCATTTAAGAATTTGGTCATCTGTTGTCATTTCTCACCTTCATTATCTCAGGATCAATGTAGTCAGCGATGTTGTGTCCTTCCCAAATCTCAGGAATCTTGTCAGTCTTCTCATCAGCATTCATCAAGTCCCAGTATTCTACAAAAACAACATGAGGAATTAGATGCAGAAAAGACTTACTTGCACATTTAATTTTTAAGTTAACTGTAAAAGAGTTGTGGTTCTGTTATATTCTGTTAATATAAATTGTTTTTCATATCTTGTGATCAAGTGTTAAGATTGTGTAATTACTGTCTGGGATTGTGTAAGTACTGTCTAGCACTGTGCGAGTGTGTACATTACACTTACTCTGTAGGTCAAGCGTGTAATCGTCTCCAAGTTCCAACTCCAGGTCTTTCTCCAGTTTACGTTTGGGAACATCAACCTCCATTGCCTTCCTGCGAAGCAGCGCCCCCTCTGGAATAAATGGAGGTCTTTCCTAAACAAACAAACATAATCTAAAGTCAGTAATAAAACTCCATGTTTTAGTCAAATTAAATAAAACGTGAACAACAAATACAGGCCACAAAATAGGATAATAACTGGTTATTAAAATAGGAAAATAACTGGTTCATGCCTATAGGTACCGGCACAGTCCAAAGAAACCCCAATTGATCTACAATGGATCTTTCAGCTTTCAAGAGGTTCAACAGTAGTAGGCATGTCAAGAAAATGATGTTACTGCAACAATGATTACATTACCAATACTTGTTTTTTATTACTTAACTTTGTCTGAACTCAATATTTCCTGTTGTGTTTACTTAGTAAGGAGAGGCCATTAACATCAGTGAGTTTTATTTTATATTTAAATTATTTAGGATATAGAAGCATTGTAAATACTTTAATTCAAATACCTGAATAAACGTTTGATAAGGAGTGTGTAATGACCAGATTTGATCATGCTAGTGTTAGATCGGGCCCAAAAAAATGAGCCGGCCCATCCCGGCACGAGCCCAACCCGACCTGCCCCATTAACTGTTATTATGAGCCCGAGCCCAAATTAAAACAGACATTTTTTTTTTAGTAATAGAGCGCTAAAACTGAGCTTTTTAAAAACATTTTCAGGCTGTCTAAATGAGCGAAGAATCTGTTTAGAATGATGTTAACTTTGCAACACTGAAGAAGCATAGACCTATTATTTAAGAAAAATGTTTAAGAACACAGCTCTGCCAGTCAAATGCAGAAAGTGAAGGCGCTCACATGTGCATGAGCCCCAGAGTTGCGTAATTCTAACACAACTTGAGGAGGAAAAAAAAAAAAAAAGTTTGATTTATAACCTTGCTATATTGTGATCATCACACCATAGATTTATATAAAATAAAAATAGCATTAAAAAACAGACGCCTACATCGCAGACCATTTTCTTGAGCCTGACCCGACCCAACGCAAGGTAAGTGGTGAGAAATCTCTGAGAATCTGAGCTCTAGACCATGCATGTGCCTCGTCATACAAAATCACACTCTGGGACCTGATCAGACGATGTTAGTCTGAGTATTTATACCTTTTGATCTCTCTTGGCTGGCACAGCGAGGTGAAGTCTGTTCAGGACATCATGGACTTTCTTCCCCTTCATCTTTGAGTCCACGCGGTGAGCCAGCAGCTTATCACATGCCTGGAAAACATCAACACGCTCAGTATTTATATTCATTTTTATCTAAAATCAAAACTTTATGTTTAACTGCTTATAATCTAAGCATCTATTTGTTCAATACAACTATAAATGTACATTATATTTATTAGCAAAATGTAAAGCTTTCAAATTATTATTTGTGAGTAAGAACCACCACACATTGCTTCAGTAAAGAAGGGCTTTAAGGTGGTGCAAGAAGATGAGCCCTCCTCCATGGTTTACGTAAATATAGCCGAAGGGAGGAGAGGGGGGGGGGGGGGGGGGGACCACAGGCTCCAGTTCACTAATATCCTTGGATTTGTGTCCTGCACCCGCCTCTTTTAAATCCTAAAAGATTTTTGAGTTTCAACTTTTTTTTTGAAGCAGTTGTTTGACTACATGCATTAACTGAAAGAAATACTCTCATTTTGCTCTTAGTGGAACTTCTTAATTTTTTACATTACTGATAATGCAATACTGTAATGGTACTGTACCTTTAAAAAAAAAAAAAACATATTAAGTTTTGTTTGTCTGTAAACTAAAACGAAGCTCATCCATTACACTTTCAAAATAGGTATTGTGCCACTTTGGGCTCATTTTTTTTAAAAATACTTCTATATGTCCCATATTACTCACACACAGTAAGTATTCTTACCTCTGTTTTAACCTGCATGACTCCCTCTTCTGTCAGAGTGCTGGTCTCAATCACTGGAATTCCCTCAGCCAAGATATCTGTAAAGAGTTTCTACACAGAGACACACACACACACACACACGCACACACACATCATTACACATACTTTACAATTATGGCTTTCAGATTTCAATTTCAGATTCAAAATTGAGTGTAAAGGGATCAGATTTAAGAGATGGTCCATATACTTGGGGAGTTTAGAGACCTATGTAGTGAGAACGTGTAACTGCACAGAACAATAATTTTTTTTAAATCATGCATTATGGAGAGTTTGGGGTCCTAGCATTTCCTGAGAAGACCCTCTCACATCACCGTGTTTTAGTGTAGGCACCTGTTTTATAATGTGGCTCTGCAGGAATATTCACAGAATTCACACTGATGCCTTTTATTACAATATACTGTCCCATTCCCAGAAACAAAACAAACTCCAATCTGTGCACATAACCTATACATATTCTCTGCTTTGGGAATCTAGACAGTTTTTCTCACACCACTAATTAATTCAATACATGCTAAAGAGGAGAGAAACCTCACAGATCCACCACTCTGCTTTACTTTTACTGAAGCTTCTATCTAGTTTCTTAACATTACAATAACTATCCCTTAAGGATACAGAACATAACCAATGCTAACAGTTACTAAAACTGCTAATCAATGATCCACCAGGCTCCTCACCCACTGTCATGTGCTCAACTACAACACAACAGATATGATTCACACAAACTGAAGAACAATTAAATCAGGTTTTACTCCCCCAAAATATTTAAATCCTATAGGATTCCTTTGTGTAACAGAACAGAAAACTCACCTGATTCTCTTCTGACAGCTCACTTATCTTCTTCACATCACACTTATTGGCAACTATAATCAGGGGCTGCAGAACACACACACAAACACAGATTAATAATCTAACATTCAGAGAGTGGTGTGTGTCAGAGAGTCAGAAAAAGAAAGAAAAAAAACTGACCTTATTAGCGAACAGGGGTCTGATGTTGCTGAACAGTTCGAACTGCTGTGAGAGGGTGTGTCCACACTGCTCAGAGGGGTCCATCACGTACAGCACAGCAGCCCGCAGGTGAGCAAGCGCTGTGATCGCCTGCATCTCAATCGTGTTCCGCTCTTCCAGAGGGTGGTCCAAGATACCTGGGGTGTCCACCACCTGCAGACGGTCAAGACAAGCATTTAGACCCTCCTCTGAACTAAATCCAAGGTCCACTAAGAACTCGGCACCTGTTTTATCCATTATCCATTTTTACTATATAACACTCGATTTACTTAAATGTTACAGCTGTACACATCAAGCACAAATGAACACATCCATAGATGGTCCTGACACTCCTTCTGCCCTGCAAATGTACAGCTTTCCTATCTCCCAACACACATGGTTCAACTAATCAGCTCATTTACAACCCTTTTTAGCAATATGCAGTTACTGTGTTAAAGCAGGCAATCCTCTCAAATGTGCTGGGTAGGGTGCACCACTACTAATACTATGGCCTAATCCTATTTCACCCCTTTGCCCTACCACTTACCCCTAGCCCTCTGTTTTGCGTGTGCATGCCGAGCATTAGGAGTGTCCAGATTCTTGTTAGGCTGGGGGGTAGGTTAGGGGAAGGGATAGGGCTTGTTAGGCCTTCATACGGAGATTTTTCAGAGGAACACTTAAAACTGAGGAGTATGAGAATCGCTAATAAGAAACACACAAATGTAAATATTTTCCCTGTTAAAAGTGAGAATTAGCACAGTATTACCAAAGTTTATTGTGTAGTTTTAATGTTTTATGGCCAAATGCTTCATAAAAAGATTGCTAGTAGTTTGTCTTAGTAGCTAGCTAACTTTCCCGCTCCACCTTAAAAGGCGCAACAGACGGCAGGGGCTGCAAAATTTAAGGCTTAACGAGAAAATAAAATAAAATCAAAGCAAATCAAAGCTAATTTCAGCTCCCCTTTACAGACAAATTAAGAAACGGACAATATTAATTAATTTTATCTCTCCCCTTTCTGAAGATATACAATTAGGCCTTAAAGTTATCTAGTTAACCAGCAGCAACTAGGTTGGGTGCTTGAGGATTGTCGCAATTCTTAGGGGGAGGATTTCACCCCCTAAGGGTTACACTCAAAAAGAAGGTGTAGGGGGCCTGAAGAATCCGTGTATCATTCGTTCATTTGATATTCAATTGAGAATCAAAATCGGAAAATTAAAAAACCAATTCGTTTTTTCGTTTTTTCGTTTTTGAATATAATACCAAAAAACGAATAACGGCTTGTATTTTGTATTTTTATTTGGTTATCCAAACAAAAATTGGAAATTTAAAAAACGGACCAGGAGCCGAATTTGATTTTGATTTTGAACTTGACCCATTTGTGTGCCCCGGAAGTTACTGATTTGTTTATTCTTGGTGGGTTTCTGTTGCGCGGGAGTTCACTGCAGTGTTATCTACACAGTCTGTATTGCTGTAGGCTTTGGATGGAGTTGAGGATGGAGAGTTTTATCTTGTTCAGAGGAACTAAACGCGTTGCAGTGAAAGAAGACGATATGACAACAGAAAAAATCGGCAGGATCTTTCAGGTGTTTGTCTAACGTTCCGTAGCTAAATGTCATATTTAGTAGGCGGCAATTCACAGAATAACATTAAATAAATATGACATTTAGCTACGGAACGTTAGACAAACACCTGAAAGATCCTGCCGATTTTTTCTGTTGTCATATCGTCTTCTTTCACTGCAACGCGTTTAGTTCCTCTGAACAAGATAAAACTCTCCATCCTCAACGGCCCTCTCCAATTCTGTGTTCGATACATGTCTTTTTCGCTTAAGGTCGTGTTGAACACAGAACCTTCTAACACTCATTGCAGAACATCGCTGGATCCCCATTTGCTGCAACGTGCACGAAATCTCTTCATGCGTCTTACCACCTTCAAAAAGATCTTTAATTAGGCCAGAATGTGGTTCCAGTCCGGCCATGCTGCCTACAGCAATACAGACTGTGTAGATAACACTGCAGTGAACTCCCGCGCAACAGAAACCCACCAAGAATAAACAAATCAGTAACTTCCGGGGCACACAAATGGGTCAAGTTCAAAATCAAAATCAAATTCGGCTCCTGGTCCGTTTTTTAAATTTCCAATTTTTGTTTGGATAACCAAATAAAAATACAAAATACAAGCCGTTATTCGTTTTTTGGTATTATATTCAAAAACGAAAAAACGAATTGGTTTTTTAATTTTCCGATTTTGATTCTCAATTGAATATCAAATGAACGAATGATACACGGATTCTGAAGCTTAGCTTGCTGTTGTTACTTAATATTTAAAACATTTTAAACTGAATCTAATATCCCTATCATAAGCATACTAGAATTTTCTTACAGCCTTTTATAGATACATAGTTAAAGCTTAATGAAGCAACATAACACTCACCTGCCAGCGCAGATACTTGTAGTCCATGTGACCCACAAACAGAGATTTAGTAGTGAAGGCATATGGCTGTACCTCCACATCTGCACGGGTTACCTGTGTGCACACAGTCCTCGATTATTACAACACAGACTGCACAAACTGTCTCAGCTCTGGTTACTAATAACATTACTTCTACTTTCACACAAACAAAATATTTGCACCCAGAAGAAATCAACCAACAGGACTGAAACTTGTTAATCATGCCTGACTGTCATGGACAAAGGCGACCAATAAATCAGTGTGTGGAGGCAAAGTGATCTGAGCCACAATCAATGATTTATTGCCATACATAACAGAGGGCAGAAGGCCTGGTGTCATGGTTTGGGGTTCAAATTCGTGCAATGCTAGATCACTTTTTGTCTTCATTACAGGCACTTTGACTGCCCAAAGTTATGTCAATGACGTCCTGCAACAAGAGGCCCTACTTTTCTATAACACACATGCAGTGCGCTATTCCAATGTCCTGTATTCTTCTGAGCTTGCCTTAAAGACACATATACATGCCATGGCCAGTTGCTTCAGCAGTCCTATCCCTGATTGATAAAGGGCAGGATGCTACTGGATTCACCCATCAACACTCCAGATTTTCCCAACTGTACAATCTTTAGGAGCCGAGTATGAATATTTTAGCTGCATGTGGATATGGATTATTACAGGACTCCATTAGGAACCTCTACAACTCCATGCAGAGACGTCTGGCATGTTGTGTTTCACGCCACTTATGTATGTGTAGCTTAATAAATAATGACCAATATTAGAATAATTACAATCTAACATCTTCTGGGTCCAACTTTTTTTTTTCAAAACATACACGCACCCCACAAATTATACCTTGAACTTAATAATGTTCCATAAAAAATGTAATCGTAACATTCTCATTTCCCTCTCTATCACACACACACCTTGTTGATGAAGCTGGATTTGCCGACATTAGGGTATCCACAAAGCAACAGTGTTCTGGTGTTTGGATCAATGGTAGGCAGACGTGAGAGATGCTGACGAACTAATAATATACAAGCACAAGAAAAAAAAAATCATTACTCATCCTCTGTAAAGTTAGGGACATTAGATGGCTTGCTTTGCTTTCATTTTGTGTGAGTGTTTACCTTGCTCCAGGTACTCCAGACTCTGTTTCTGTCTCTTTAAGATGGTACACATGCGTCCGAGTGCTGCTCTCTTCAGCTGCTTACAGCGATATAAAGAGTCGCCATACTTCATCAGGCGCACATAGTCTTTAGCAACGCTACATTAACACACAAGGAATAAACACATTACACAGATATATATATATATATTACACAGATGCCGTATTAGGTTTTCACCCGGATGATAAGGAAATCAGAAGCAAATTAATCATACTTGTAATATATGTTTAATAGTGACTTTTCTTTAACTAGACCTCTTACTAGAACTAGAATACTTACTTATCAATTAGGTTCTTGGCAATGTTGATCTGACCCAGAGCCAGCTTGTAATGGTCCTTATCGTACAACACATTCATCAGATCAGCATAGAATGGGTGGATATCCTAAAAGACAGGGAGAAAAAAAAAACAATACTTAAACCAAATGTAACACCTTCCAGATGAACAGAAACAAATAGACCAGCCACAATAATTACATCAACTTACAGTCTAATATACTGTATGTACACGACCTTAATACTATTTGCTGATATTAGCAGTACTGACTATATTAATCTTAGAAAGGAAAGCTCCTAAATGGCCGTGAAGGCGCCGATATGTTGACAAATTAATTTATTTAGGATATTTAAAAAATATGTACTCCAATAATGATGTCCAAATGGTCTTAATAATTTATATTTCATTGGTTCTTAAATGGATTGCACACAATTGTCTTACAATGACAATATATTAATAAAATAAATATTCTATAAACAATAAAGCTATTGTAACAGCTATTGTATTGTAACAACATGCAATAGCAATTTCCATGTTTAACTGCTTTAACTCACATCCAGCTTTGGGAAGTCAGTGAGGATCTGCGTCAGGCGGTCGTGGTAGTTCTGCTGGGTGAACTTGACCTTGCGCATGTAGAAATGACGGATGCGGTGGATCTGATAGTGTTTATGGATCACAGTGGGGGTTTTACGTTGTGTTTTGGACAGCGTCACATCTATGAAGTCCTGTCAAAATAAACAGAAGAAAAGGGATTACATTTAGGTACATCACATACAAATGACTACTGTAGATAATGCACATCTTGCTAGGTTAACACACTAAATATATTAGCTTGCTATTTATATTACCTGACTAGTTTATCTAGTCTTTTATTATAAAACAAAATATATACTGGTAAAAAAGGTCACATCTCTTGACACATTAAATACATACAGCTAGCAGGCTAACCATGTTCTATAGTTATAGATGAATACATTCTATTTTCTATATTTTGTTTAAATTTTAGGAGGTATCACTTAATGTACATAGGTTATATATTCAGAATTCCAGTACTAGTACAGAACATTCCCAAAACATAGGGCTCAAACCACCACTGGTTGTTTCACACCGCTAACAACCAATCTCATCTATAACATCGAAGATATAAGTTAACTAGCTATACTATTTATATTAATTGTGTATAGCTAATTAACCTATTTTATATGGTGTTAGGTAGGTTAGTTGTATAACTAACCATTTGGTCTTTGAGGCTAATATAGGCTACTAAACTTGATGTGTTAAGTAAAAATACATTTCCACAAACATTGCACTGTTTATAATTTAACCATTACAAAACATTATCAATAGGTACGGCTCAAAATCTATTTTGACAAAAAAAAGCATCACATCGGGCTACCGATGTTCTAAATCTATAGTAGCTATAGTTAGATATAATTTAATTTATCAGTTTTAACAGAAGAAATATGTTTAGGATAAAGATATGTCTATATTTTCACATCTGTGACATTTTAAATACATACAGCCAGCAGGCTAGCAATATTCTATAGCTGTAACAGCTGTAAATATTTTTATTTTTTATCTGTGTTTTCAACAGAAAAATAAGTCTTTATGGTAAATAAAGCTATTTCTATATTTTGTGTGAATTATGTGTGGTGTCACTTAATGTACTCTGGTTTTAAATCCAGAATTCAGGGACTAGTACAGAACATTTCCAAAAACACAGGGCTCAAATCACCACTGACTGTTTATACCTATATCTAGCTAGGTTAACACACTGAATACATTAGCTATACTATTTCTATTTACTGTGTATAGCTAGTTAATCTAGTTTACATGGTGTTAGGCAGGTTAGTTTAGGTCTGTGCGGCTAATATAGGCTACTAAACTGAATATGTTTGGTTTTAATATAAATAAAACACAGAAATTACATTTTTGGAAGTGTGGGTCAGTCATAGGAGCTTTAGGTTAGTTAGTGGTGCTGGTGCTGCTAAGGCCGCAGGTCCGGTTAGCACGAGCTCTTTAACTTAGCCCGGACCAACGGCAGCACGTGTCTATAACCCTCGAGCGCCCGACCAGCGCTAACACCCCCCGCTCGCGCTGTATTAACCCCCGTATAAACCCGCGGGGCCGGGGCTCGGGCCCGGCAGCTCGTACCTTGGCGGTGGGGACCACCATGATCTTTTTAAAGTTGTAGAGCGCCATGTCTCCGCGCGCCGTGCTCCGCTCCTCACCGCCGGAAAAGACCCAGTACAGCTCAACACGCGGCCAAGCGTCAGCCGCGCATGCGCACAACAGCGCAGACACGCACGCGAGACAAGCACGCGCCCACACTGCCACCACGTGGTTAAACACATGGCTGGTTTATGTAGTATGGTCTATGTAGTTCTATTAGCTGCAGATTGTAGTCCTTTATCTGTTTCTCTCCACATTTAACATGTTTAAGGTGGTTTAATAATGTAAGACATAAGATAGATCGACATTATAGCATTAATATACTTATATTGTTAGCTAAATGTAAAGTTAAAGTTAAGAAGAACATCTCACTCTTAATGGTCTTTGAATTTTGCACTTAAAAATAACATTGCTGCCAATGTACAGTCTGCTAAAGCTCACATAGCTACTGGAAGCATGTTTTGTGGACAGATGAATATAAATATATATTTTTTATTAATGGAACAATACATTCAGAACTATTCCAGCAAATTCAGTAGGAAACTTTAAGGACACAGGTCTGGGAGCTGAATCTCACAAAATTGTGGGTCATGCAGCAAGACAATGACCATAAGCACACAAGTTGTTCTAACAAAGAATAGTTAAAGCAGAATAAAGGTAATGTTTTGTAATGGGGCCAAGTCAAGTCAAAGTGTGATAAATTCAGATAAAAATGTGGTCAGTGGAGCTGAAACAGCAGTTCATTTAATGAAATGGCAATGAAACTGTTCTGTATGGAGGAATCTATATGGTTTACATGCTTTAAAGCATGGTATTACAAGTTAGGCAAATACTTAAAAAAATCCATTACTTCTGCTCTACTGCCCCCTATTGTTTTAGACCTGGATGATTGTCCTTTGCAATATAAACTAAGGACTGACACTGGACTCATAATAGTTTACAGTCTGCAAAAGTACATTCTGTCAATGGTCATTTTGCTCACAAACAATAAGCAAACAAAAAATGTCTTTGTGTTGGACTTATAATGAAGTGTTGTATTCATCATTTAAAACAGCACATTTGCAAAAGTGTGGATATCCAGGAAAAGACAACCAACAGTTTTTTTTTTTCAAAATATCTTTAATTTAGACATTAAAACACCCAGTTGCAGTTTTTTTTCTGATAAGAAAAACAGTTTGAAACACTTTGAAACAATACTTAATTCCTCTTCCATTATTACTTGAATCCAGTGTAGAAGACACACAGTCCCTTTAGTGCAGATCAGCAGTGAGACGGTTTCCACTGCGGGTAATACTTTTTCACTTTGTCAATACTTCTCCAATCTCCAAAACACAACTTGTTTCGATTTCGTGTGAGAGTGTTCAGACCTGTAGGGTTGAATCTTTACAGTTGTTTTTAAGAATGAGAGGAAAGTTTGCATAGTATAGTTTCCAGTTTGAGTCCCAGCTTATTCCTCCTTACTGCAGTCCACAATACCTGAAACTGATATGAACAGCCCAATTCACTAATCAATCAACCAATCAAGCCACGAGGTGAGTGACCAATCAGAGGCTTGGTGGACTAGAATGTGAGTGTTCCCGCAGTACCAGCAATACCAGAGTCTTTTTAACGGTGCTGACGGATGAAAACACACTAGATGACAATGAGAGGAACTGACAGGACTGGGGACAGACAAGTGTGTGCAAAAAAACCCTGTAAAATGTATCAATATAATCAAGAGACTTTGTGCGTGTACGGGTAAGAAGAAAGGGATACAGTACTGGCTCCGTAAAAACAACCATGAGAGAGAGAGAGAGAAAGAGAGTGTGTGTGTGTGTGTGTCTATACTCATCATAAAAAATAATAGTTACCCAGAAGGAATCATTCAACAGGAACGTGACTTAGTGGGTAGATGGTCATAGTCACATTTAGATGGTCAACTCTCCACCTCTACAGCTAAGCCTGCAGGAATGGACAACTCCATACTGAGACGTCTGACATGTTTTGTTATGTCTGGTTCACAATATATGTCCTTTTGAGTCATCAGGTCATTGTGTTGTTCACACTACACAACTGGTTGGGCTGTAATTGCGAGTCGTCTCACAATTTTCTTCATCTGCCTTCTCTCAAAAACGTGTTTTAAACGAGAAGCAAGAGCTAAATGCACGCGAGCACTAGCGATGCCACGTAGAAGATATCTTGGTTATCAAGTGGTTCTTTCTTTTTATGCTATACTATTGGCTGTAGGTAGTCAAGTTCCTGTTCACTGTTAACTCACTGTTGCCGACTGGTCTAGATATTAAACCTGCTAGATATTTGCTTGGTTTTTACCACTCTTCGTTAATCACTCTGTGACAGCTCTGCAATTGCTTTTCTGCAGTTTACAACACAACTGAACGAGAGCTTCTGAACTGAGTTTTTTTGCAAAAAACAAACAAACAAACAAAAAAATTAATGCTGACCAGAAGGCTTGTGTACTGTGACTCGTGGTCCGACATCAGACAGAGAGATGCCACCTCTGTATGTGTAGATCAATAACTAATGCCCATATCAAGTTTATTTATTTTTTTGTTATTATTTCCTGATCCTTGGAACATTTATCGTCCTTCAGAATAGCAATCCAACGTTTCCTTCTGGGTGCAACTATTTTTTTTATTTTATTTTTTTTTACTATGAGTGTGTGTGTGTGTTTGTGTGTGTATATATGCATGTAAAAGAAGAAGGAGATACTGGCCATGGGTCTGTGTAAGGATAAGTAAAGAGGTACAGGTCCTTTTGAGGTATTGAGTCCAGTGTTTTCCAAACCTTGTGCATGAGTGCGTGTCTAATTCAGAAGAAAAAGGCACCAGCAATGGCAAAGATGAGGGAACTCTTCACATTTGGACATTTGGAGCAAAGCTGGAAACTCCACCTGTTCTTCAGGTATGCATGTCCTATAAGTATGTTTAATAATGCGCGTGTGTGTATGTGTGTGTTTATATCTGCAAAATTCCTCATATCTCATATCACCACCTTCTCCAGAGACCTGATCGGTGGAGTTATTGCTTTCAGGCCATTGCCAGGACAACTGTTGCCACGACTGAGGGGCTGACCGGATGCTATTATAGCAGTGTGGCAGGGTTCAGGGGGGCGGGGCAGGAAGACGGGACAGGAACGTGTACGGGCGTGACCCTTGTGCCCCCCTGCGTGGCAAATCAGCTGGCTCACTGTGTCCAGTGGTGATACGGGGCGGGTGTGCGAGTGCGTGTGGTCCTCGCGCCGCTTCAGCGAGTACCAGGTGAGGAAGATGAAGAGGAAGCCCAGGAACTTGAGGCTGGCGGCCAAGCCAAAGTAGACAAAGCGCAGGGAAGTGACATCATACTCCCAGCAGGAGCCGTGAACGCCACAGTCCTGCTGCCACAGCATGCAGGTGGTGTCAATCACTGCGCCAAAATAGATGGGAGTAGGTATGTAGGCTGGAGGGAGAGAGACGAGTACAGTTAGTTCATTTTCTCCCCAATCATTTAACACACTTTTAAATTTAACATGTAAAATGACACTGATACTGATTTTATGTGGTTTAACATTTGTATAAGCATAATAATGGCTAATTTGATTGACATATGACCACATATAGACCTACAGACATGCAGTTCAAAATAGTTAAGCAGTTGTTTACTAGCTAATATTTTAATTTCCTTTTAAAAAATACAGTTATGGAAAATAATGAAGAGACCACTTCAGTTTCTGATTAAGTTTCTCTGATTTTGCTATTTATAGGTATATGTTTGAGTAAAATGAACATTGCTGTTTTATTCTATAAACTACAGACAACATTTCTCACAAATTTCAAATACATACATTGTCATTTGGCACATTTATTTGCAGAAAATGAGAAATGTCGGAAATAACAAAAAAAGATGCAGAGCTTTCAGACCTCAAATAAGTTCATATTCATAAAGTTGTAAGAGTTCAGAAATCAATATTTGGTGGAATAACCCTGGTTGGTTTTTAATCACAGTTTGCATGCATGTTCTACTCCACCAGTCTTACACGCTGCTTTGATAGTCACACTCAATATAAACAATGTCCTACATTATATTACACTCATATTATTCGCCTAATAATTTTATACAACACTTTTTGCGTGTGTCCATACCAAGAGTCCTGAGAAGAACAAACTGCATTCCCAGAGCAAACGGCCGCTCCTGTTCCTCCACAGACCTATGGATAAATAAGGATAGATATGTATTTTAACCACAAGCTCTCACCATTTTCACGTGTAAACATTAGAAATGTCATTGTTGGCAAGGTCAGTAAGTTGGATGACCACTACCCCACCTCATCCAACTCCCCAACTCATCCCAGAAGTACTGACTGGAACACCATCATTCCAGAGATCAAAGTTCCACTCCCCAATGACTCAAGGATTAAAGTAAAACTTAACGTGAAGCACTGCTGTCACACTGCATACCACTTACAAAGCGTGAACTATTCAGACAGATGTCAGACATTAAATAGATGGTGTGAACAGCTTAAACTAAATATCAGATTTAGTCAGAAAATAAGATTTTGGCAAAAACACATTTTGCTGTGAGAATCTTGCCAAATATTTGGCAACCAAACAGTGTAAGACACAGAATAAAATAGAAGATAAAATAAATTAACCATTGTTTTGTATAAATTATTTGAAGTCTTATTGCAGGGTTTCCTCTAACTTCAGGATTTTTTTTTAAATCACTGTTGGACAGAAAGGGACAATTTAAGTTTACAGGCTCTATTCGAACAACATAAAGTGCTCAGCATCACTTTTCACTTTTGTTTACAAACTGTCTGTTTTCCAGCTGAAAGATATGAGCTGTACAAGGCAGGAAAGTAACATTAGCTGAGCATTTGATTGTTTATCAAAAGACTGCCTTGATCTGTGTAAATTTTCTGACTTGAGTAGCATTGCTGAGATAAATGTATGGTTAAAATTGCACTGCTGAAGTAAATTCATGTTTAGGATAGCACTGCTGAGGTAAATTCATAATTAAAGTACAGAGGAAAGCATGACAGATATAGATTAACCACTCATTCAATTGTTAAAATGGCAAAATGTATACGTTTTTCTACATAGAGAGAAAGCCTGAAATATACCTGAGGGTAACAATGATAGCCGAAGGCTGGGCACAAGCAGTGATGAGGGTGACGATGAAGAGGAAGATGAGGAAGGTTATGAGAGTTCCACAGGTGCGCTCGCATTTGCCAGCAAGCGCATAGCCATTCTCGTTTAAGTACGTCTTCACAATGACCAGTTGCAGCTCGTGATTTCCTCCGGAGGGAGTGATCACCTGTCTGCTCTGTACACACGCACAGTCCGAATAGTTCTTCATCTGTAAGGAAAAAAAAAGGATTACTATGTGTGTATTCACTGTCTAAAGAAAATGAATCCATATGTTGTTTTCATGGGAAGAATTTGTTTAAAATAACTGGATTTTATTAGGGCTATCATGATTAAGTATATTAATAATTGAATAATCTTACTGCTAATTTATTACATATATGTTTTAACAGGTTATATCGACAACCCAAACTTTATGCAGATTTACTTGCTTATCCAAACAAAGCTTTATGTGATCACAAAAAGGACTGCTTATAACCTGCATAATTGACATTAGGGGTGGGTAATATGGCTCTAAAATAATATCACAGCATTTTATGGTATTAAAACATTGAATTAAAAAAATAGAATATTAAATATATATTAAATAAGAAAACATATTTCAAGAGTACACTACTGCAACAAAATGAAAATTACATTTTATTATTGCATAACATATGATATTGCAAGCTAATTGAGACAAGAATGTTATCAGATTTGTAACAGAATTAAATGATCCAGAATGTTATGATACTAATAATGCACTCCCAATATCTCCATATATCCAAAATAAAAGTAAAATAAATGATATATAATCTGTCTCTAGTAGATATTAAATGTGAAATGAGAACAGTGTGAAATTTTCTTTTGATAAACCCAGTTAAAAAAAAAAAGTAGTACCCTGATGTGATAATTAGGGGTGAGTGATATAGCACGATATTTCAGTGTAAAATGTTGTTCATGATATTCAAAAACGTTGGCGAACGATACGGTATGGCACAACCCTACTGGACATACTCACACACATTAGAGAAAAGTGCTTTGGTAACGAATAATGTAGACACAGTAATAATATTGCAAAACTGACAAGATAATTTTTGGTCCTGTTTAGTCTTAATATAACATTATATCCAATACTTTAAAAGGAATATTGCTCGTTTTTCTTCTACATTTCTTCTATAATTTCCTGATCTGAAATGTGTTTAATTTAACAGATATGTATTTAATAAGTGTGTACATACACTTTACATTATTAAACACTAGACTAAAACTAACAATAACTAAATCTAATACACTTTTTAATGAAAAGATCAAAATCAATAAATTAAATTAAAATTAACAATGCTGTGTGTGTTACAAGTGTGTTGTCCTGACATTTGTTATTTATCACACTGGGAAATAAAACTTTTTTAGAGACAATATCATTACTTAATCAAACTGAATTGATTTAAGCAAGTGAGACGGAACCATAAATCCTACATTTTATCAGAGAATTCTAAAATGTTAGTCAATTTATTTATAATTATAGTACATTTTAAACAACATTACTTGACCAAAGTGCTGCACAAATACAAACATTAGACTACAGTACATATAAATCTAATTTAAAAGAAAGGAAAATATCAGGACATCAGTCCATGAGCTGAATCTTAACAGAGAAGGTGGGTCATGCAGCAAGACAATGACACAAGTTGTTCAACTAAGTCAAAGTCCTGAACTTAATTCAATCGAAATGTTGTGGAAGCACCTAAAGTGAGCAGTTAATGTGAAGAAACCTCTTTCGGGCCATTACAGGATAGATACATTTTTGCATTTTCTTTTGAGAGAAATATTGATTTAAAATCTCGAAACTCTTTTGATCAAAACTCTGTTAGAAATAAGTATAAGCCCTTACTCCTGAGCTGTCGTTGGAGACACTGTTGCAGCCAGCCAGGCAGGGGTTAAAATACGTAATTCCATCTGAACCGCACACTGGAGCGTAGTCATGCATCCGGCAACCACAGTTCACATTACACCCTCCAGTTAGATTCCGATGAGACAAAGTCAAGGTAGGCCTGAAAAGAGTGTGAAGGGAGAAAGAAATAGAGAGAGAGAGAGAGAAAGAGAGAGAATAATCAAATTAGGCAAAACAGTGGATTTTATTTTCCAGCAGGACTTGGAACTTGGAGTTCCACTAGTACATAATCAGCTGATATATTATTTGCTGATAAATGAGTAAATAGATCATTGATGTTGAATATTCATACCCAGTAGTGTAGGGAATGTTGATTCCTCCTAAATTTATGCTCTCACAGCCAACGATGAAAAGTGTGGAGAAACAGAGCAAAGACACTCCACTACAGATCATGGCTAGTTTAGCCGACTCTCTCGCGCCCAGCTTC
Source organism: Astyanax mexicanus (assembly GCF_023375975.1). Classification (NCBI taxonomy): domain Eukaryota; kingdom Metazoa; phylum Chordata; class Actinopteri; order Characiformes; family Acestrorhamphidae; genus Astyanax; species Astyanax mexicanus. Next base: position 28,265,029 of record NC_064411.1, read on the forward strand.
AGCTTCTTTATGATATATCCTCCCAGCACTATCCCCACACCAGCACTCGGCACAATGATCAACCCTGCAACACACACAACACCACAGGAGAGAGAAATAAACACTTACAGTAGGGTGGTGTGATTACTTGTATTTTCTTCTTTATCACAATATGGAGGTAGAGTGAGGCATAGTTTCACAAAGAACCCACACACCAAACTTCTACTTAACCTGATGTAGTAGCAGCATCCCCATTAGTAGCAGCAGCAGCAGCGTTTCAATAACTACTAAACCATAAACCATGTTTTTTCCAATAATAGCTAAAATGTGTTCCTTTGAAAGTAATTAAACATACCAGACCTGCTTAACATTTTTATGAACATTTTCTAACCTTAAAAAAAAGCCTTTTATTGTAGACATTTCTGCCTCCGCAGTGCTCTCTCAGGTTCAACTGTGCTATAGGCGTGGAGGATGTTTCTGTGTACTTTGGTACACAAAACACTCACAATATGCAGATCAGTCTATCAATAATAACGCCCCCCCTGCTGACACCCAACCACCTGCGTCTCACCACTATCAGAGGTACACTGCTGCTGCTGCTCAGCCAATCAGCTATTCCTTCTGCTTATCTCTAAACCCATACATCATCCAGGGCCTCTCCCAAACTACCCCTCCCATTTTTCAGGCTTTTTCAAATATGAGTTGAGTCAACTGCGGGTTTAGTGCCCCTTTAAGACACAAAACCAAGCAAAAATTGCATCAATGTTGCTGCTAACCCATTCAAGGATGACTGCTTTGTCTGTTAGCATCACAGCACTAACATGCTTACACCTAGTCCACTCTGTTAAGGTAATAATATAATGACTGGCCACTCTGTCTGAACCCTTTTCCAATGTTCCCTAATTAAGATTAATTAATTAATTTATTGCTTTTTACATTGACATTGTGATACCAAACAGCGTTACTGTATATCAATTTTTGTTCATATAGTGTGCCACTAATTTATAGCACAGCCATCTGTGTAGGAGTTCATCTATGTAAGATTTGTATTTATTTTATTTCTTTTTACCTGTGTAGATGCTGGCACTGGATGCTGGAACCCCAAACTGGGATTCAATGAACTTGGGGATGAAGGTGATGAAGGCTGTGACGATGGCACACTCCGCTGTGTACGACAAACTCACGAACAAAAACGTCACATTGCTTAGGATACGTACAGCTGCCTTCGGCAAGTCTAGAGGGGAAAAAAGAAGCCAGAGAGAAAGAGACGAGAAGAGAGATTTAATTTCTATACGATTATAGACCTTCATTTGGCTTGAGTACAAAGTAGACAAGGTAAGTGATATTAATTGAGAGATTAATACTCAGCTAATCTAACACCCCTTTCTCTGTTCCATTCATAATAGACAATATAAAACATCTGCAGTATCTTGCAAAGTGAGTACACCACTCACATTTGTGTAAATATATTATTAGATCTTTTCATGGGACAACAGATTGGCTTTATAAAAATAATTGCTGCCAGCATTGCTGCAGAGCTTGAAGAAGTGGGAGGTCAGCCTGCAGTGCTCAGTCCTTCCGCCACACACTGCATTAACTCTGCATTGCACTGTCTGCATTGCAAGAACGGAGCCTCTTCTGAAGCTGATGCACAAAAAAGCCTGGAGCTGGGCAGGGGAGTGTACCGGTGTTTTATGAGGTGCTGGACTGCGTGCTGGGCTCTCCGACTCCGTCCACATCAGCAAACAGTGCCGGTACGTTTACTGAAAAGCATCGCGGTTCTTATGAGTCCAAACAGAACTAGAGATCTTTTGATGGAAAAGCGCTATAAGATGACAACTGACTTGCTGAGGAAGCTAAAGGTAAAGGTGATGGACTGGCCAAGCATGTCTCCAGACCTAAACCTTACTGATTTGTGGGGCATCCTTAAATAGAATGTGGAGGAGCACAAGGTCTCCAACATCCACCAGTTCCAAGCCTTCAAAAATCCGTTACAGATATATAGCAGTGGATCAATAAAGTTTAGCAACCATAAATGCTGCAGCCTCTGCTGTCTGTTGCAAGTTTTTTTTTAAATGCTTGTTATAAAGAAAATGGCCATAAAACATTTAACTACACATTAAGCTATGGTAAAATAGTGGTTTTCATCACTTTTAACAAGGAAAATACTCAAATATGTGGGTTTATTTGGTCGCTTGTGTCCCATCTTGCTAGTGATGGGACAACCCACTTTTTTCCACCTCCGATCCGATTCCGATATAAAACTGATATAAAACTGCCGACACCGATACAAATATCGATACTTTCAGTTTATTAATAGTACTATGATTAAGATCACATAATGAGGCTGAAACAGATCACACACCCCTTTAAATAGTATACGCAAGTGCATTTAATGTAAATGCATTCCAAAGTCATTTATTTGACACACTTTATATGCAAGTACACAATAGTTTCTTTTCAAATTAAATGTTTTAATTTTTATTAAATTTTTTTAAAAAGTTAAATATTAAATACAGGGCTTTTTTGTTTGCAACAGTTGCGCAGGAGACATTTATTTTGACAGGTAGCATAAAGGATTGGCTGCAATAGCTTACAGCTAATCAGCCATACTAACTGTGTTTTCGAGCTGAATTAACTACGGTTTTTAATAACTGTGATTTTTTACTGCTGGTAAGAATAGTGGGTAGGGTCTGTGGTTTGATATTAGTTGTGGATTATGGCTGTAGTTCTGCATACTACATTCACAATGCCGGAATGCATTTGCTAGTTAGGCTAACAGACTGTAGATCTTAATAGAGATGGCTAACGGCTAATTAGCGATGCTAACTGTATTACCACTGTTTTTTAATAAAAGATGGGTGTGTTTGTGCTGGTTCGTGTTTGTAGATCCTGTGGTTTTATAGGATATGTGGATTATGACTATAGTTTACTCCAGTCTGTAGTTATAATACCTTTACAACACCAGAATGCAGCTTCTGTCAGTTCAGTGCTAGCTCGGCTAACAGACTGCTGATGGTAATCTGTTTACCTCTCGGATGCTGAATTTACAAATATTACATGTAGCCGTTCTGCTGGTCAGCATTTCCAAAGTAAAAACTCTGCAGATAAAGTTTACTCAGTCAGCCGCAGACTGAAGCCTCTGGGGGTTATGGGTAAACTGTTAAATTGGAATCCGGATCAGTAATGCGTTTTGTGTAAACGTTATTGTCCAGCTCAAGCTGCAAACTGGAACATGGATCCGGAAGAACTACGTCAATATCGTCCCTTATACCGATATTGTCCGATTGTTCCCATCTCTTCATCTTGGCAGTAATTCTAATACCCCTCTGTTTTGAGTCTGCCTCTGAAAATGCCCAGTTCCTCTAAAGTACCCCTCCAGCCTCACAAGAATCAGGACACCCTACCCCGAGGCTTGCACACACACACACACACACACACAAAAGAGGGGTTAAGTAGTACCTCTATATTTAGGGAGCAGATATTTTACCTTTGATGTCTTTGCCAAAGCCCATAGATGAGGACACAGCTTGGCTCTTAGCCTTCATCACATCATCATCGCTGGTCATGTCCTCCACACTCTTCTTCTTCCCCCTGTTCTTCTTGTGGCGAGGAGGGAGCTTCTTTGGGAAAGCAAACATGGGGAAGATCACCAAAAGCATGGCCACAGCACACAAGAGAAAACCACTCCACCTGAGAGAGACAGCGGATGCAGGCAGAAAAAGAGAGAGAGACAGAGGAAACGAGAGAGGGAGAAAGATGTAACAGCAGGAACCCACTCCACCAAAGAGAGATACAGATCATACTATAGCAGAGAACCCTCCACCTGCTGCATGCAAAGAGTAAAAGTGAAAGTGATGTGACAGAGATCTCAGAACATAGAGAAGTAATTAATGACCTTTCAGTTTCCACACAAAGAAAACCACTGTTTGGTTAGTGGACCATTCTCACTAGCAATATGTTAGGGTGCTTTCAGGCATATCCTGTTTGGTCAAAACCATCTGACGAGTTTGTTCCAAACCAAAACCACAGTCCAAAAGAGGTGGTCTTAGTCTGGACAAACTAATAAACCATGGCCTGGTTAGTCTAAAGTGTGAAAAAACACTTTTCTAGGTGGTTTAAACCATATTTTAGACCAATGACAGGAAGCTGAGACAGGCAATAATCAACGATTGAACAACAGAAGAAGAAAATGGACTGCATGCCAAAATCTGACTTCCTTTGGCATGCAGGTGCATCACACAGCTGCCTGGATACAACTTATTGCACTGCTGATTCTATTGTATATCTACTGTAACTGTAGATTAACCCTCATACACAAACGCAAATAAAAGGAATCTCTTATTATTATTATTATTACTATTATACTGTTGTTAGTATTATTACTTTCAATGTGTTCTGGAAGGAGAGTCAAAGTCTGTCCAGAAGGCAGAATTCAGCATAACACTTACAGCTCGTCATAAAAAAAACAAAAAACAGCTTAAAAAAACGCTTGTCAAATTGACAGAATTCTACAGACCTATCAGGGTAAAGTATATTCAAAGTTTTTTTTTAGCACACTTTGTCAGTAAACTGCAGTGTGAAACCAAAAGTAAAAAAAAAATGGTTTGGACTTGTATCAGGATTGTATCAGACACAGCAGTGTTGTTGGAGTTTTTAAACACTTAAATATCTCTGATGAGTTGAGAATAGTCCAACAACCACGAATATCCAGTCAACTGTGGAATTAAGTAGAAAAACAAGCACTATGAATTCTTTTTCAGGAGTGTTTGAGCAGCCAATTCAGCCATCCCATATAGCAGCAATATTTGGGGTGAACCCTGAGGAGCTTTATCTGGGGAAATCTAGCTCAAATGTGGCAGCGTTTGTCACAATATTGGCAATATATGTTATATTATTTAAGTGGAAAGAGAAAACCCTCCTGCCTTTAAAAATTGGTTTTGAAAAAATTTGATAAACTTGATAAATAGTTTAGTATCTGGTAACCTGTTTTGACTTATATAGACAATATGGATTCTTTGGATATGTCAGCTGATAAATACCCACTCTGGAAACTATTTTAATGTCTAATTAATGTCTATTTTAATGTATATTTGTTTATTTCTTTATGCTTATTCTCTATTTTTTACATTTTGCCTTTTCTTTAAACTAAGGAATGTGCTTAAAATCTTGACTTTATTTATATATTATGTGTTTATTTAGTGAAGAGACAGAAATTTAAGATTGATGCTGCTGTGTGGCAAGGGGGATTGAGGCTGGAGACCTTTCTCTTTTCTTTTATAATGCATACTCTCAAGTCCTTTCAAATATTATGCAAATAACAATAAAAATACCTTTGTTTAAAAAAAAGGTAAAAAAAAAGAGGCATGAAAGAAGGATTAGAGACAAATGAACACAAACTGTGATTGGAAAAAAAAAACAGCAATATTGTTGCGGGTGAATCCTCTGCCCTGAACAACAGTGCTTACTCTGCTCCCAAAATACTGGATCAGTTTGTTCCAGATTATAACATTTCGTCATTTATTTTTTAGTAAAAGCACATATTGTAGTCTTAACCAATTTAATTATTGTAGAACTGTGATGATCCTGGTGATGAGAGTAGTTATTTAAATCCAGTGGATGAAAGTTAGGTGTGGGAATAGGTGTGTATGCCTCTTACCAGTTTCCTACAAAACGAGGATCGTTCTGGTCGATGTTCACAGGAGTATTCGGATCCACGTAGAACCCAATCAAAACTCCACCAAGCAAGTAACCAGCAGCCGGACCAAGAGCTCCCATTACATACATGATCGCTACAAACACAATAATACATACACAAACCTTCAG